>NC_056741.1:418867867-419207867 GCF_019279795.1 Protopterus annectens
CCTCTGTCCATTAGTTGTACAGAGAGGGCAGTTCTGAGGTACAGTTTCTATTCCACTGCCATAGATACAAGTTACACTTGAATATGGACAGGGATAAGCTTTGTTTTACATGGATTGGGAGTCTGTTCTAAAGCAGTGGAACCCTATGTGAAATATACATGCTTTCCAAACCATTCTGTTGATGTTGCAGAAGAGGTTTAGATCCCTGGACCCAATATTTCTAATGCAATTTGACTTGCTGATGTGAAGTAGATCCATCAGTATTCTGTTGGAGGATGCCTTTTATGCCAGACATGAGTCACCTGTTAGCTGTCCATATGATACTGAATATTGTGACAGAGCTTTGAGGCAGTCTGTGTAGGACATATTGTTTAGGCCATGTATCCTTTTACTGAGGTGTCTATGTGGCATTTCAGTTGTTGCATGTGTCTGGACAGATACAATACAAATGGGTCATTATACTCAATGACTGGCCTAAAGAAGGCTGACTAACAGGAAGCAACAATGACAACATCTCCAGAAGTAGTCACAATCTCTTTATTTATAATCTGTGCAATACAGAAGGACTTTCTTATGACAATGGACATATATTGGTCTAAAGTTAGGTCACTGTCCATATATGTTCCCAAATCCCAAACAACTCAGTTAACTCTCAGGGGTGTTTGTCAGTAAGATAGTTCCCCAAGGTAGATGACCTTCCAAATGATGCAATAATGCATTTCTTGGCTTTTAATTTCAGTCTATGAATTCAGCACCGGGTATTTGTTTGGGATCAAACCTTCTGGCACCTTACCCTGCGGGACCATGAAGGACTGGTCTGTCTTTATGGAGGTAGCTTTCCCTATTTTGAACCCTCCCAAGGTATCTCACATATCATACCACTCCACAAAGATGGCCCATCCACTGATTTCTCTAACTACCACCCCATTGCTCTCCTCTCTCCCCTAGGAAAAATCCTGGAAAAATGCATCCACCATCAGCTACTTGATTACTTACTTAATAACAACATGCTATCCAACTCTCAGCATGGATTCCTACCCAAAGACAGCACTAGTACTGCCTTGATCAATTTCACCAGCACAGTAAACCTCCTTAAAAACAAAGGCCTTCTCATCTCCTCAGTCTTTCTAGACATGACAAAAGCATTTGACACTGTCTGTCATCAAAAACTTCTTAACAAGCTTTCCACATGCAACTTAAGTTTCTCATCCCTTCACTGGTTTCACAGTTACCTCTCCCAACAGTCAACAGTCCACCAAATGGGTCAATACTCTCTTCCCCACTCCTGTCTATCTTTGTAGGAGTTCCATAAGGCTCCATTTTAGGTCCCCTTCTTTCCACCATATTCCCTAATAACCTTCTCACTGCCACTAAGTCTGCCACCATAATCCAGTATATAGATGATGCCACCCTCATGTCCTCTGCTCACACCATCCTTGAACTTCAGGAAAAAAGCACAAAAATCTCTGCTAGACATGGAAACCTACCTAGCTGAAAATGAACTCATCCTCAACCCAAAAAAAAAAAAAGCAAAGCTCATGGTCTTCACCAAAAACAAGACTACTTATAAATCCTGCACTCACCATCTAGTCCTCCAACCAAACTGATATCGAACCAGTAGAACATGCCAAACTCCTTGGCATCACAATCAACAATCAACTAAAACTTTACAAATGCATAGCAATGACTATAAAAAAAAGTCCATATAAAATTAGGTCAACTATATAGAGCTAAACCCTATCTCACCAGCACTTCCAGACTAGCCACTGCCAGGTTGTTTCTTCTCTCTACCCTTCTCTACTCTTCACAAATCTTTACTAACTTACGCAAGACCATTCTAAACCTCCTAAAGCCATGTTACAATAAAATAGCCACATTTGCTACCAACATTCCCTATAGGGATCACTACTGCCTAGCTCTAAAGAACTGAACAAGTTTGAGCTACTCAACCTACTTCAACTAAACCAACTCACTGTTCCCCATACAATTTTAACTAAAACAAATAATTGTCCCAACCTTTAAGACTTAGTCCAAACTAACACTAACTCAGAGACCTATGTCCATCTGATAAACCTCTGCTAAAAGTAATCAAATCTATAAACAGTTTTGGAGACTCACTGTAATCCAACAAAATATCTAAGTCTTGGAACCTATTACCTCAGCACATCCTCAATTTTAACAACACCTCCACATTCAAGCAAAGCCTCCAACCAAGACTAGAGCTCCTATATTATTTTGCCTGCCACTGATGATGTGTCAACCATATCACATGCTTACTAATGCTGTAGTCTATTGATCTTATATCATACTGTGTGTATATTGTTCTCACCTATTGCTGCTCCAGAGTAGCTTGTACTTTGACCCTGTCAATACTGTATTTATAATGCATTTACTATACTTTCAATTCCAAGCAAGATTTTTTTGTTACCACTGTCTTATTTTTTATACTACTGTTTTATTGTATTTCTCTGTATAACTGTAAAACAGTTGTTTTGTATGGAGCTTTTCTCCTCGGCTCTCTGGTGAAAATGGGCTTCCAGCCCAGCTGGACACTTACCTGGTCATCAAATGTAAAATGTTATAGAGAAAGAAGTTCTCACACAGACAACCCTCTACATAGTGAGTCTAACAGCAGCTGTACACTGAGCACAGCTCAACACAGCTTTTTTTCTTTCCCTTTTAATGAAAAGGTCATTTATAACAGTTCAGGGCTCTACACGCTTGTCACAGTTCTCCTAGTTCTGTGACTTTGAGTTAGAGGTCAATGACCTCAGGTGGGCTAGAATTTCATAAACTTAGCTTTTACAGTAGGGTGCAGGAAAAAAACACTACACTTAATGTAGAAACAGCAGTGAACATCAGGTGGAGTAGTAACTAATGTCAGTGCGGGCTGGGGCAGACACAAAAACAGGGGAAAACAGTAGCAGTTGTTACAAACAGAAAGGCATTGGAAAGCAACATTAAGAAGGCAAATAAGAAGCAGAATATAATACTCTAGCAGGAAAACTGGAATCTAAACAATTGTAGAAGCACATAAGCACAAATCCTGCATCAAAAAATTACAGTTCTGCCACTATTGCAATCCATACTGTATCCTAAATGACCAGATTATAGAAAAATGCAATTATCAATGTCTAATGATGTTCAGATCCTGCAGTAATTTACAATTCTCCCTCAACTGCAAATAAAACTACAAGGTCTCAGATTGAGTTCAAAAGATAAACAGCTAACTTGTACAACTAATTTTACCTATCTAGGTAGAAGTGCAGTATAAACAAAGCTCAGATCTTGCAGTAGTTCATGACTGTCCTGCAATTGCAAATGAGGCTGTAAGCCTAAGTTCCCAGAACAAGTTAAAAAATGCAAACAGATAACTTTTTTAGCTGAAACACAGACAAATGCAGAACACTACAAGAGAACTGAAAATATTCAAGACGAATTAAAACTGAAGCTTATTTTTTCTTATAGATAAAAAGCTTCTTTCTTACAGTTCAGGGCTTTTCACACTTCTTGGAGTCTTGAATAATGCAGCTGCTAATATTCTCATTTTAACACTGTGGCAACCCCTAACTGGCAAAATCCGAAAAGACAAACAATTCAGGATTTCTAGGCTAATACAATTCTCTGATACACAACCATAAATGTAGAACTTACCTTTTCTGTTGGCTCTAATTCTTTCTTAATGTCACCTTATCTCTTCATTCTCTTCAGATCCTCTTCAGCTTCACTTCTGACAACTGTAGGTACTTTTCTTGAATCATGACTCAATGGCAGAGTAGCAGGTTTTATTTGTGTGTGATATTCTCCTTGTAAACTTCCTAAGTCTATGACTAGATCAGCATAGTCATCACGCAGGATATCGTTGCAAAACTTTAACATAGTATCTGAAAGCCATGGATGAGGGGAAGATGGTAAACACCACCTACCTTGACCTAGCCAAAGCATTCAACACTATTCCCCACTCAGGCATAGTAGATAAACTCTCTCAACAAGACATCAATCCATATGTTACCAGATGGGTAGCAAATTGGCTCAATGATACAACACACCTAATCAAAATAGGGGAAGCCACCTCAAGCAGTCGACCCGTAATGAGCAGCATGCCCCAGGGATTGGTCTTGGGGCCTCTGTTATTCGGATATACTTCTCTGAGGTGCAGGCCAAAACCAGTGGACTAGGGCTGACCAAGTTTGCAGATGATTGCAAGCTGGAAGCAGTCATTAATTCCCCAAGTGATGTAGATGTCCTCCAAGAGGCTCTCACCCAAACAAATGACTGATGCCAGAAAAATGGCCTCAAGCTGAATGCCAGAAAATGCATCATCATCCCCTTTGGGGAGAATGACATCCCCATATATTATCACATTAATAACAATGTCCTAAGTACACAATCAGTAGTGAGGGATTTGGGCACCCAGGTTGATAGCAACCTGACTTTTGACCAACATGTTGCTTCCATTGTACGGAAAGATTTCTACATGCCCATCTCATAAGTAAGGGCATTTCATCCAGGGACAAAGAGGTCATAACATCCTTGTATTGTTCACTTATAAAGCCAATTACTGAGTACAATGCCCCCTTCGGCATGTACCTCACAAAGCACATACAGTAGCTGGAAAGACTACCAGAGGTTCCTCACCAGGAGAATCCAGGGTCTCAGTCATCTACCCTACACAGATAGTCTAAAACCACTATCCCTCTACTCAGTTTCATGCAGACTCCTCAGAGGTGACCTCTGTTTGGCATATAAAGCAACCTCAGACCCCGCTTTGATGGGACTGCTGCATACCCGCAAGTCAAGCTCCACTCGAGCAACCCATAAGCGCGACCTCAACCTGGTCTATGATATCAATAGGACTTGTTGGCAGGACAGATTTGTGTCCCAGAGACTCCCTCATCTGTGGAATAGACTCCCCCTCCACATCAAGCAGAGTTACCTCATTATCTCTTTTTAAGCACAACCTGGATAACTGGATGGGATTCCACCTGTGTCCCTGCTGGACAGGGGCTTTAGGTGCTGACTTATCTAAACATGGGCTAAACTCTTGGCTAGGCTTATAAGGGCATCAGAGCCAATAGCCTAGTAACCTCCTATAATCCTATGATCCTATGAAATGGTTATATGAATATGTGATTGCTTTTAAGCATATGCAACCTTTGTTTAACACTACAAAATCATTTTTACCACTCCTACCTTCTCACAAGTCACGTAGCCGTGGTGGTGCAGCGGTTAGTGTTGTCGCCTCACAGCAAGAGGCTCTCCCATTTGATTCTCGGCTGGAGCGCCTTCTGTGCGGAGTCTGCATGTCCTCCCTGCAGTCAACTGACATTTAAAGACATGCAGATAGGTGTGTGCGTTAATGGGTGTGCTTTCTTTGAAGGTTGAGCGTTGGGCTGGCAACTCGGCATCATAAAAATCCACTGCCAATCATTAGCAGACCGCAGTTTTGCTGTAGCGACCCCTAACTGGGAAAAGCCAAAATACTTTTTTTTTTTACCTTTCCACAAGTCACATAACCTCAAATATTAGAATTTATTTCATGTTTCCACTTGAAAATTAGTCTGTACTCACATTTTGTACTCATTTGTCAGGAGTTTTGCCTTACTTATAAGACAAATAAAGACAGTCTATTCTTTGAGAATGCCCTTACCAAAACATATACATTTTATCTAGCTTTAGAGCATGTAGTCTACAACAGTTAATTAACTGTACATCTTCCATTAAGCAGGACAGGTCTGTGACTCAAAGAATGTCAGTAGCAGGAAATAAGCTGCCATGTTACAGTTACTGACATACAAATGTTTGCATTTCAAAAAAAGCCTGAGTTCATGGTTTAGTATCAACAGAGAGAGTCCACTCAAGGTGAGGTTGGACCAATTAGGACCTTACTATATAGGTCAAGCATGTTCTGTGATCAAAAATGATTTGCTTTACCAGCTTGCCAACATTGGTAGATAGGTATTTTTTAAATATAATCCAGTAAATTCTATATACTTCTTACAAATTAAAAGCTTTAGCTTATAAAATTAAATAAGTTAGTTGCTTGTGAAAAGAACAATGTGCTAAAAAAGTTTCTCTCATTTCCCGGAGCTATCTGTACACACATGCGTGCTTCAAAGGCAGAAAATCAATGATTTTTTTAAACTCTTCTGCTCCACTTACCTTGTACCCTAAATATTTTATCTGTTGATTTATTTTGGGTATGGCACCCTCCTGAAATCTACATTTGTCAATGGAGTATTTCCCTCTAATTCATTCTGTTTTCTGTGCTACAAAGCCATCTTAGTAGAGTGAAAAAGAATACAACTGTTCACTCCAAGCCGTATGTTTCCATTCATGCTGCCAGACAAGCCTTTGGTGAAGAGATAATGGGACGTTTCACTAAATTCCAAAATATTGTAATCTGTTCACCTAGCGCAGCATGGTTAGAATGCAGATTTCATCACCTGTTCTCCTTCTGAGTTATGTAGGAGTCAGCTCCCTTTTGAAATGTTGGCACTTGAAATGCCAAGTGCCAACAAGCTGAAAAAAAGACTGAAAGCACAAGAGAAGAGTAAATCTCGAAAAATCGCTCTTCTCCTTAAAACTTCGTTTTGCAGGGGAGTGAGCCTCTGCTGCACCCTCCAGTCCCCCCAAATTTATATATACCAATTTTGAGATCACCATACCTCTGAGAAAAGGAAATATTCTGAGAAATGGCATCTCAGACTTAATATGTTTAAGTCTGCTCTTTCGGCCATTCAGTCTCTGTATTTCTGTATTTGCTCTAGCGAGTCCTGACATTTCAAATGGTTACTGTAGGGGGCTATCTTCTTGAACCTTACAGCCAAGCAAGCAATGTCCTAACTACAAAATTTGCACTTTTTCATTCTGACCATGTGCCAGCATAATTATTGAAGCCATAGTACATTTTGCACGGTCACATTCTCTTCAAGTGTCTACTAGGTAGACCTGTCAGCAGATATCACTCATCCATCCTCCACAGTAGGGAAACCAGTTCATGAGATATCAGATCCTGTCTTTACCAGCAGATTGCTTAGTAACCTAGATTCATTCTCAGAACTCATTTACACATACAGCACATGGATGTTCTGTTTTTGTTCTAGGAAGTCTCCTGTTCTTTTAAATATCTACGTTTCTGTCATAATCTCCTATCACCTCCATCCTCTAGAAGGCATATATTATTTCATTTTTTCTTGGTGCAAGCACCCATCTGTTTTTTGTATGTTTTTGGAAAAACTGCAACTGACAAAGCTATATACATTATATCCAAACTCTGTAACATAGAAAGATAAATCCTTGACTACAACCTAGATGACTGGTGTTTGAGTTGGAGCTCAGGAACTTGAACAGCTGGGCAGAGGAAGGTGGAAGAGGGTAGTTGATGCCTGATTTCCCCACCCTGGGTAGGGATGTAGCTTTCATTCAGTCAATTGCCACCATGCAGGTGGACACTTGTGCACCAGTGAAATAGTCAGGACTGGGGACGTGAGCTTGGTGATCCTACACTGGTGATGGTGTCCCTTATTAGTATGTGGGTGGAAGCATGTACATACACAGGGAAGGCTGAGAATGTTTGGCAGTGACACAGCTACTCATGTCAACTACCAGGAGCAGCGTTAAAGCCTTACATAATAAGACCTTTATTGATAAGATGCTGATGAGGTCATAAATGGCCTCTATGACTGTCTGCATGATGGCTCCTGTGGTTAATTCTTGCCCTTGTGATGGGGCTATGCAGTCGTGAGTAAAGAAGGGAGTTAAAGACAATAGTGGAAGTTGATGTTCAGCAAGAATTGATGCAAAAGTAAATAAAACTAAACAAAAGCATTCAAATGACATCAAGAGGGATGTTGAGATATGTCAACATCATTTTTCTCCACTACAACAAGTAACCACGAACTGAGAAGAACTACTATACACAAAAATAAAAGCGAATAGGACCAGAAACCACTGGAAAACAATACTCTTACTTATTTTTAAGAGCTTCAGGGATTAATTTTAACTTTAATTAGGTTCAACCATTTCATGAATTCAGTTGGCTGAAACTAAACAGATGGTTAGAATATTGTTTTATTTAAATGTTGTACTTGGAGATGTTTTTTATCTGAAGAAGTTCCAGCAAAGACTGGAACAAAAAGTGCTTTATGTGATATTCTAATACATTTATTATTTTTTAGTAAGAGTATTGTTTTCCGGTGTGTTTCTAGTCCTACTCGGCTTTTATTTTTGTGTATAGAACATAATTTTTCTGCTTGTGATATCTCTCCAACTTTATGCCAACATCCTATGTTTTCCATAGCCTTGGTTTAGTGTTTAGATCTCTCTCTGCTACTTAGCTACAATTGCTCCCACATCATTTGCCTGTAACTGAAAGCAATAGCATATAGGCTGAGTTTAACCATCACACTCTAGTTCATGATTCTAGTGTCTACCTGCACATTTTACCAAACATCCTGGATTTTTACACCGATAAATATCTTGCATCATTCATAAAAAAGTAAACTCTCCCTTCCACTCCTTCACTAGTTTTGTTACCATATAGTTAAGAGGACTGACCATTGTGTGATCAGCAACTCTCTTATTGTTTACCATGATTTCCTTATTATGGAATATGTTATCTGACACTGTATTCTAATAAATGTATAATTTTTTTAGTAAAAGTATTGTTTTCCGATGTGTTTCTGGTCCACTCGGCTTTTATTTTTGTGTATAGAACATAATTTTTCTGCTTGTGATATCTCTCCAACTTCATGCCAAGATCCTATGTTTTCCATAGCCTTGGTTTAGTGTTTAGATCTCTCTCTCTCTCTCTCTGCTACTTAGCTACAGTTGCTCCCACATCATTTGCCTGTAACTGAAGGTAATAGCATATAGGCTGAGTTTAACCATCACACTCTAGTTCATGATTCTAGTGTCTACCTGCACATTTTACCAAACATCCTGGATTTTTACACCGATAAATATCTTGCATCATTCATAAAAAAGTAAACTCTCCCTTCCACTCCTTCAGTAGTTTTGTTACCATATAGTTAAGAGGACTGACCATTGTGTGATCAGCAACTCTCTCATTGTTCACCATGATTTCCTTATTATGGAATATGTTATCTGACACTGTATGATTTGCTTAACATTTCTAAGGTACCCAAGCCCAGTGTATCAGATTACTGACTACCTTTAGGTTGCCTAATATATTTATAAGTTATTTGTTTCAAATGGAAAGTACTGCATTTGTTGATTTTCTGAGGGCCAGGCCTTGTAGAAGACCCATTTACGGTATACGTAGTACTGAAAGTGGTTTGAAAAGGGATAGAAAGGAAAGAATATAATTAGCAAAGAGGTGTGGGTGTCGGCCTGGAAAGGAAGCACCTAAGGCAGTTGTGTCACTTTGGTGAACTTTTAAAAAGACATACTAAACACTTCAGATTGTACTAATGTGCTTAAAAAATGGTTCTGTTCTATAATTAATAAGGAAAGAAATTAAAAATAAGCTATAAGCAAGTAAAGTAATATGCACCTATAGGAAAAAGAGAAACCATTGCTGAGCTGATTAAAATAATTATATTAGTCTAAGTGTCTCTCTCTCTCTCTCACACACACACACACATACACACACACACACACACACACACACACACACACACATACACACACACTCACATACATACATGCACACACACGCACACACGCCAACACATGTACCATATTTGTTGATTAAAAGAAGGGGAAGTAACAGCATTTTATAACAAGGATTCTTCACAGAACATTATATCTGCCTGCCATCACACCATGCATGCAGTTATCTACCTGCTGACAGCACAGAAACATGTAGGGTTATATTTGGGTATATTCTACCTAGTATGCATTTAATTAATTTTAATAACTCACTGCAGCAGGACATTTGGATACAAAAGGGAGTCTGAAACTGCTCTAAATGTGTTCTGTATCTGGTACCGTTGAAGACAAGGCATGCAGATTACTTTGATTGCAGTGTTTCTGTGCTATTTTTGGGGCAGAACTGTGGGTGTATAACAAGAGTGTGGCATTACATTATGTTGGAGCTGTAGATCAATCATGACTGACAGAGAACAATTGTTCTGCCGCAGCGCTAATAGTGCACTGATGTGAGTTGCTGTTAGTCTACTTATATATATAAAATGATCCTGGTTTTGAAAATCTGCATTTATGTATAAAGGAGGAAGGATTCTTTTCAGGCAATCTGTACAAAAACTGTGAAGCCACACACTATTAAAAAGTAATATGGTAGAAATTTCTTTAATACATGTGCAATGAGGAAGTGCACAGCTAAAAAATAAAATAGATAATCTTTTCTCATATAATACTTTGCAACTTTTCCTTAACATCCATATGCTTATGCTGCTGTAATGCTGCAATATTCAGTTGGATTCTGTGTGGGAAGGTTTTTAAAAGGTGATGCTCTAGCACTTAAATTCACAACAATTACGAGAAATGTTTTCATAAAGTCCCATGTTGCTTTTTTTCTGTTACAGTTGAAAGAAAAACACTTTAATATATCTATGTTCTCTTCCATATTGATAACCTTATTCTGCTTTTATCTGTATATCTATCTATCTATCTATCTATCTAGCTATCTAGCTATCTATCTAATCTATTTTCATTGTGTTCACCCTGAGATTTTAATAATGGATTGCTTACATACTGAATATAGCCATTAAAGCTGTCATTGATAATGCTGTTCTTCCCATGTCCTTGTAAGAACGTAGTGAAATGCAGCTTTACAATGTCACTGAATTAGGAAAAAGACCACTTTCATAATGGAAAGACAAACGTACTGGGTGGTTTTGGCAATACTAACAACAGATGGAAATTGTAACCCAAATTATGAATACAATCTATTTTTTAACTGTTTTAGATACTGTTTAGTTACATATTTATTTTTGGCCCAGATGAAGGCTTTAAGTATAAAGGTAGAAGTCATGTTTCTGAGGGAGTATCAGTTTTAGGTGGATTAATATAATCCTAGCTATAGAGCTTGTTTGTTTATTATGCAGTGTGTCTGTGAATCAAAATTGACTGTACATGTATAAATATTTAAGAAAGTGGTCACATGAGGTTTTTCATTCAGTTGCATTCAATGGTTCCCTGTTGGAAGTGTGAGAACATATTTCTTTAGTCTCAACCCTTAAAAATAAATTGTGATTCATAAAAAAACAGGAAATTCTGATTCTCACTATTGTGATTTAAAGCGTTTTTGTGGAAGGGCTTTTCCCCCTACACCCTTCAGGTATGAAGAGTGCTCCCATCCTCACCCTCATTTATGATTACTCTGCCTAGGTGAGATACTTCAAGATAATACAGTTTTATTGTTATTACATTCCATTTAGTCACACTTTGTTTCCCTGTTCTAAGGATTACATCTAAGATCCATGTAGTTTCAGTAGGCACTTAGCAGCTCATGAAATGAACTTCCCACAGTAAACACCACACTGTTTACTGACAGCATAATAATTCTTAGATCAAATGTCTCTGTTAAGAACCTTCAACAACAGCTGCAATGGGGCTTTGAAATAATGTGGAACTGGCTTCTGCTTATAAACCTTAGAAACTGCAATAAAACAGCTGTGATGGGTTTTGGAGATTACCATAAAATACCCAGTACCCTAAAAATGATAATCCCAGACCCACATGTTCCCCTCCCTTAACCAAGTCATGCACCAGAGATTGGGAGGTTGGCATAATGATTAAGGTGTTTACCTTACAGACAAAAGGTACAGAGTTTGATTCTCATTTGTGGTAATTGACTAGGCTTAGAATGTCCCACAAGGCAGTTTCCTAGTACTAATCTATGACTTTATGGATATCTTGATCTGTTAGTAGCTCAGCAATTAACATTCTGTCTACACACTGAAGCTGGTTAAATGCACATACAAATGTACAATCATATTTACATTCAAGTCCTGCTGCTCCACAGGGTTATATAGACTCATTCTAAAATGAGAATACAGCTTACCAATCAGTAAATACCCCACTAGATATTAAAACCTTACTAGCAGTAACACCATCTGTCTTTCACAAACCAGTTATCATCACTATTAGCAAAGTAAAATGGCTTTCAAGATTAGCCAGGACCTTCTTGTCACACAGCTCCCTTACCTATAAACTAGTTATATATATAGTCAGTTTCTGTCTCTTAGCAGAACAAGATTGATAGGTTACTCTCTATAAACTGGAAATGAGCAATTGCCCACTCTACACGAATGTGTCTATTAGTGAAAGTGCTGTCAATGAAACTGTTCTTGCAGCCTAGAACTCACTAGCAATTGATGTTATAGATATTAAAAACTGAAAGTTTGAGAAAGAAATTTAAACAGTACTTAACAGACTGAAGAAAATAGATGTAGCTGTAATGCTGATAATGGATAACTTCAGTAATATTCCTGCCACTAAACTAAGTGATACATTACTACTCTTGCAACACTGTTAAAAAGGGTGTCAAAAGAATGCTGCAGTTATTACAAAATTGTGCCATTTCCTCTGTAATGGTGCTGTCCACACTGTATATGAACCTTGCATATTTCAACTTACTTACAGAATTCTAACACAAGAGAGTCAAGTTCTCTAAACATTAAAGCATTTATCTTTCCTTCAACTATTGATGTTCACTTTCAAAGTCAGCTTTCATTTTAAATGTTCACTGAAAATGTGTAAGAAAATGTAATATTGTAAAACTTCATTGCATTAAAATTGTTGATTGTTTTTGGCTCATGTTATGAGTGAAAAGCTTCATGCATCAGACCAAAAACTGGGTTAAAATTAAATCAATAAACAAACCAATGTAATATGTTTATTTAAGATAAACATTGTATAAACTAGAATTAACACACAGCAAGAGTTTGGATTTCAAAACAGTTAACATCTGGTGAAGGCACAACATCAAAGCGGTAGCTGTTGCAGTATGTAGGCAATTCTAAAACAGACAGCAACCTCAGGTAAAGTGTTACAATGAAAGGTGAATGGTCTTAACAGTTTCAAACTCGCATATCTATGGTTCAGAGGCAATAGTCTTACTGCTAGACCAAGCAGGCACATGTGTCAGCAAGTTCCAAGCAGTTGAGGATTACTCACAGTTTTATAAGATAATGACCCTTAGCAATAATCATATAAGGTGGAAGAAGAAGCTTGTACAATAGAAAGTTCCACATAGCTGCCAGTGGTTCCTGCTTGACCAGTTCTCTGACCACAATATGACTGACAAGCAAGCAAGTGAGAAACTGATATACTTCATTTTGTGGCATCTGCAGCAAGGAGGAACCCTGTCAGTCATTGCCAATGGCTCCTGATTCACCAGTTCTCTGACAAGAATGTTGCTGACACATAATGACTGGGCAGAAAACAGGTTCTGACTGTATGCAATCTGTGGATGTACCACAAACTTTCATGCAGCCAGAGGGGTAATCCTAGCCCTATTAAAATACAATATATGTATGCATCATTGGACATCTTAGCATCTGGGACTTTTCATGTTCATGGTGGAATAGAAGCCAAATAATAACAACATATGACACTTGGACATGTGCATGCCCTCCAGAACTGTAGTGTCAGATATCTCTTCTGCAGTGCATAAGACATGATTCAGGATCACATGTCACTAGTACAGTATATACCCTCAAGCCTCAGCCATACCCACAGGCATGGTCGTCCTTGCACATTAGGCAAACTAGACAGGCTCCTAGGATGTTATACGGCTATGAGTGCCTTTCTGTTGTTCATTTACTTATGTGTTTATTTAAGTAAATAAATATGGCAGTAGTATTTCTTTACTTAAAAGAACAAATATGTAAATAAATAAGTAAACAGACTGCACCACCCAGATTAAAGATGCAGAACCGTTCATTCCTCTCAACTGTCCAGCATTTCTTACACTGCAATAATAACAAAGAGTTATGTCACACTGAAAAAACAATTAGAAAAAAATAAATGAAAACTCCAGCCAAGCTAGAACTTCCAATGAGTGACCTCCCAAACCTCCTGTAACAGAGGCACATGGGATATATGCAAATGACCCTTATGAAGGTGTCATGGGCAATCAGAATCACCATATAGCCGAAACACCTGATTCTTCATAAGAGTAATTTGCATATATCCCATGTGCCTCTGTTACAGAAGGTTTGGGAGGTCACTCACTGGAAGTTCTAGCTTGGCTGGAGTTTTCATTTAGTTTTTACACTGCAATAATAGGAATCCACAAATTCTATACTGCCCCTTTAAATCTTGATTTTTTTTTTAGTTTGACCAATAGCTGCTCAAGATGGCATGTTATCATCCCACTGCCTTCCCAAAACAAGACCAATGTCACTATAACCACCACAACCTCAAAAAGGTCTTGTGTATGAATGTCAAGAGAAGTGTGAATGAGACCTCTTTACTAGACAGAAAAATAAAATTGGAGACTGCCTTCCAGTGAAAATCCAGAGCATAATAAGTTACTTACAAGTCACAACCCAATTTCTCTCTCTCTTCTCTATAGGGTTACCACCTGTCCCACTTTGAGAGGGACAGTCCCTCTTTGGGCAGTTGTGTCCTGCAAAAAAATTGAAAAAATGGCAAATGTCCTGAGATTTTAGGACAAAATTATTTCATTAATTTTATGTAATAGTTGTATAAAATAGTATAAAATAGTTATTCTGTACCTGAAACATCTAAATGTTATAAGAAACAGAATAAGCAACTAAAATGCTACAAGAATAAGCTTTTATTTAGGCAAAAAAGTGAATTTCTGTCCTTTGAACTGGCTGCGGGTATGTTTTTTCTTCTAAAATCTGGCGTGTACCAAAATGTCCCACTTTGGGCATTGCAAAAGAAAGGCAAATTATTATTTTATGGGGATAAGGGAGGACATTGTGGGGGGTGGGTGAATTCTGTGACTGTTGTTACAGCCTAGCAAAAAAGAATGATTCCTTTCCAGTTTTGCTTTGTGGTGAGAACACAGTCAACGTGTTTCTGCTTAAAACCTGTTCCGGTTTGTTTATGTATTGATATTTACTGAGTAGACTGAAATGTAGATTGCCAGTCAGTGACGGATTTAGGCTGTGGAACAGGTGCATCCCCCTTTGCTACTTAGACCAGGTATTAGTGGACACACTAAATTGGCCCTAGGCGTGAGTGCGTGCGTGTGTGCCTTCTGTGGAAGGTTGGGCGCCGGGCTGGCAACTCGACACCGTAAAACTCCACTGCCAATCATGAGCAAACATTGATCCGCTGTGGCAACCCCTAACCTGGAAAAGCCGAAAGAAGAAGAAGAAGAAGAAGAAGTACATTGTAGTTGATATCAACTGTTCAGTTTTTGCTGTACATTCTGCTTTTCATCTGCAGTGTACTGATTAAAGTTTCAATCTTGATGTACATTTATCTTAGCCAAAAGGCTGAGGAGTTAAGAAGTGTGTTTAGAGTTTTGTTTTCCTTGTCTGCAGCATCACTCTGCTGGCAACCTGATTAGAGGGGACAACTGTATAGTCCGGTGGTTTAAATCATGTGCACATTGAAATGATGGAACAGCTTTATCTGGTACTTGTCTAGAAAAAAGTTTTAAAATGACCACATTACCACACACTCTGGACTTGATGTTATACAGCTCTAACTTTCAATAATTTGCCAAGAATATAGACAGTGAAGCAATTAGGTAACTAAACAAAGGCAATTAGAATCTGAAGTGCTATGACACCAGCAGTTGACCAGGCATGACTTTGAAGAAACAGACCAGAGCTTTATTTTCTGCATCTGCATGTGTACAGGTGTATGTCTGTGTGTGACTGTGTGTCTGTGCCCGGTGAGTTTTGTGTGTGTGTGTGTGTGTGTGTGTGTGTGTGTGTGTGTGTGTGTGTGTGTGTGTGTGTGTGTGTGTGTGTGTGTGTGTGTGTGTGTGTGTTTGTGTGTTATTTGATAGAGAGTAGGAGTTACTTATGAGAAGCAAAGATGTGTTTAGATAACAGGTTCTTGAAAAAGCAAGGGCAATTTCCTCAGTTGGTGAAAAACTCTTTGACATCAATAAAACTTGTTCAGTGACAGAGAGAGGGAGGGAGAAAGTACCATGTTCTTGGATGGTCTTGCTGTAGAGGGGCACTATGCTTTGCAGGGGAGAACAGATGAAAAGGGCTCAGTGATCTAAAGAGCTTTGCCAGCTAAGCAGCTTAACAGTTAATTTGAGGTATTAAAGTATGAGCATTAACAAGGTCTTAACGAGGTCTTCTGTCATAAACACTAGAAAGTGGCTAAGTACTTCTGGGTGTGGGAAATAGTTTGCTGTGACAACTGTGTGCCTCCAGAGTATATACAGACTACATTTGAGCTTCTGTTGTTGCAAGGGATTTGACAGTTTTGGCCAAGTCTAGTTCCAGTTTTTTTTTTTTTTTATGGTAAGGTGTGGGTTAGGGGCAGTGTTAGAAATAGCATATATTAATAACTTAGGCAGGGGATGAATCTTTGTGTTTAACCTAACCCCACCCCTAACACCACATCTTACCTTAAAAAAAACGTTTCTGTGACACTACCACTACGCAAGACAGGCTCAGACTCTCACACATGCTCCAAACCACACTTACCACACTAGACCTAGCCCCTTCTCTACTCTAACATTAACGTACATGCACTTGCACACACACACACACACACACACACACACACACACACACACACACACACACACACACACACACACACACAAACTCCTCATATAAACACACTTGCCTGTTTGGACAAAACTGACATTCACAGTAATAAACATTTAATTATTAGAACGTTCAGTAAAAGACATCTGCTTTAGCCTTCTTTGAGTAAGCATAAGTTTCATCAAGAGTATGCAATAGAGAGATAAGATATACAGATAAATAAGATAGATGACAGATGGACAGAAAGACTTGTGTGTATATGTGTGGGTCTGTGTGCATGCATGCGTCTGCATGTGTGTGTGTGTGTGTGTGTGTGTGTGTGTGTGTGTGTGTGTGTGTGTGTGTAATATACATAAATAGATATGCATATATGTGTGTGGGTTTGTGTGTGCCTGTATATAGTGTGTGTGTATGTACACAGACATATAAATATGTATATATACATATATATCTCTGCCTAACATATAATGCTATGTCATACCCAGAGCTGTTGGACATGCTACACCTAAAGAAATCCCAATCCCTCCGAGCTACATGCTCTAGGGACCTAAACCTTGTCACCACAATAAACAGGACATGCTAGAGGGATAGATTCCTGTCCCAGAGACTCCCCATACTCTGGAACAGGCTACCCATCTATGTCAAGCAAAGTTCTTCATTAGCACTCTTCAAGAAAAATCTTGATGAGTGGATGAGAAATAGGAAATACACCCCAGGGATCACTTCTGTGTCTCTGCTCGACAGTGGCACAGGAAAATAACTTTCTTGGGTGGCGTAAGCCAGAGAATCTTGTTGGCTAGGCTTACATAGGCTCTTGAGCCAATAGCCTAATATCTACCTATGAACCTATGAACCTATATATATATATATATATATATATATATATATATATATATATATATATATATATATATATATATATATATATATATATATATATATATATATATAGCTAGTTTGAGGGTGAGGTTATTCATTAAATAAATTATTGTGGTCATTTTTTTCCCACTTTTCTTACATTAAACATAAGGGGACGCACACAGAAAATGGATGTCTTTTTGCATACATGGGGTGAGGAGGCGTACTGCACATGAAAGCACAAGCTCATTACATGGTCATTGTTAAATAAAAATGATAATGGATTTTGAAGGTCAGTGTATATATTTAATAGTACCAGGTACTGTGGCCATTATGATTTTCAAGGAGATACTAGAAGTATACAGAATATGGGTATCATTTATGGAGAGAAGGAGAGAAGGGAACATAAGAGAGCAAATGCCACTTACAGGATTATTTCTGAATCATTTTGATGTATTTTGTTGGTGGGAACATTCTGTGTTAAACAGCAACATAGCCATTATATTTATGTGATTCCTTCACAGTCAAAGGTAATATATACCCTCTCAGAAGGTGCACATTCCTGTGGGACTTCTAAGTGTGTGTTTTGTACCAAAAATGTCTTATTAGAAATTCTTAAATATTTTTAATTGTGAACTGCCTTTGAGGAACTGACATATGGCCTCATATATAGCTAGAAAACCTGATATTTCAGAGGGCTTTTGTTGTCATTGTCTGGCATTGTGCTTGGTTTCCACCTGGGGGTTGTTGAGCGGTACACAAAATGCAGGGTAAAATTGATATCCAAAATATATGTATACTATGTTCATTATGTCAGAAGTAAACCAACTCTAACCCCCCCCCAAAAAAAAATAAATACAAATAATTGACTGGTAGCATGTTGTAGCTGCAATGACATGTTTTCATGTGGCTAAAACTGTGAGATTAAATTCAGAAATGTAATGCACTAGAAGCTCTCAAGTTATAATTGTACTTTTTGGTGTGTTTTTGTAGCTCAACATCTTGTTGTGGTTTCCTAAAAGTTTCATAGTAAAATCTCAGAGGTAGTCAGGGCTGCCCAAACTGCATATTTGATTAAACCAAATGTTGAATTTCAGATAAAGGGATTGTGAAAGAATAATAGGAGTTGCTTCTGCATTAGAAAAGGTGCATCTGTAAACGGCTTTTAACTCCACTGCTGTGCACAGCGGTGCACAACATTGCCTCAGGAGGCACAGGGTCATCCATCCTCACTTAACTTTTCATGGACATCATGGGGGAGCATTTGTGATTTAACATGCCACAGAGGAGAGACAAAGCACCATGTAGAATGTCTATAATATATCCCATTTCCCTAAGGTATTGAGGGCTATTGACTATGCAAATTGAAAAGGCAGTTCACAGTTCATACAAGGCTAACTGCCTTTATGGGCCATTTTAAGCATAGCCTATTACCCCATGTAAGAATCAAACTCTGCATTTTGTGTCAGTAAGGTAAACACCTTAACCATTATACCAACCACCTAGAGTAAAGGTGAGAATCAAACACTGTACCTTGTGTTGGTCAGTCCAACACCTTAACCATTATACCAAAACCAAAGGCCCCATCCAATGAACTGGGAAAGAGGAACATTAATCACAAAGGGTATCACTCCATCCGGTGTCAGGTGATATGTAATGAAGAAGACATCATATACAATATGTGTGCTGGCCACCAAGGCAGTTAGCATGAGTCCCACATATGGCACACCCATACAAATGTTTTGTGACATGTGACCTTCCTCAGGGTCTTGCCCAATAATAAACAAGGAACATTATTGAATGAGTATTGGAGCTGCTGAAGACATGCTTCTGCCATCTGGATTTATCTAGTGGTGTCCTATAGTATAAAGTTGGCACATGTGCAGAAATAATGTCATTGTATCCAGTGTTACACAGTATCATGTGCACATGCTGGGCCAGCAGTCCTCAGCACACTGGGCAGTGGGGGCTAAGCCAGATGAAGAGTCAGTAGAGGAACCAGCAGTAGTGGACGGTCATGCCAGATTGAGAGCAGTATGCTGAGGCACTGGCAAAGAGGTAGCAGCTTGCACATATCTTCAGAGCACAGTGCACAAAAGTAAAGCAGACACACTACAGTAAAAGTAATGGAAACAAATAAACATCACCCATCTGTGCTTACCCATATATAGGCTGGTTACACTGTGCATTAGACATAGGCAACACAGGGATCAATTTACAAAGGGCAGGACAATTATCATAATTTGCACAGGTGGGGTAGGTAGCACAGGGGTGGATGTCTTTCACAGGAAAATGTATAAGTGCTGAGGATTATTAAGGTAAAATGCCCTATTGCGTGTATTTCCTGTCAGTATGTGTTGAGTGGGTGGCATAAAAGTCTTTGTGAAGGGCTAATGTCAGCAAAAGTATGTGTGATGTACTGAGGACTGTGGTGGTATGAGCGTGAGTCTGCTCTGCCACAGCCCCAGCAGTAGTTGTAACACTATGGGTAGATGTACTGAACTAGGCCAGGGCATGCATGGCAGAGTTTTAGCTTCTCGTGTATTCCTTCACTCATGAGAGCTGACACTACCAGGAGGTAAATTAGATGTACATAACCCTGGCTAGATTCCAGTATTCTTCATGACCATGAGCAATGTCTGCAATGAGATGTGCCACTCTTGTGACAGGCATGATCATGGTGACATTTTCGCCTGGGTGTTAGCACCTCTACAACAACTGTAGCTGCGGAAGTGCTAGCACTGTGGGAGTAGGATCTTGTTAATCCAGGGTCACCATTGATGCCATCTGTGGATGTAGTAGTGAACTGGCTTCATGGTTATTCCCTCACCTCTGAAAGATGAGCCTGAGAGGACATGGCACATTCCAGTACTTCACTGAGACTATCCAAGCAATCACACATATGGGGC
This sequence comes from Protopterus annectens, assembly GCF_019279795.1. Lineage (NCBI taxonomy): Eukaryota > Metazoa > Chordata > Ceratodontiformes > Protopteridae > Protopterus > Protopterus annectens. Next base: position 418,888,281 of record NC_056741.1, read on the forward strand.
ATGCACTCCTGTATGTCATCATGTGCACCCTGCATTACTAAGTCTGCCATAGCTGTGGTGGTACTAGCCTGTGTCTCCACACTGGCCCAGCACATATGCTGTGTTGCAGACATTAACACCCCAAAATTAACATGTTAAAATCAGAATATTTTGAAGAATACATTAGAGCTGGAATGAAGTCAGCATAATGCTCAGTGCTCATCCATTTGTGACACCAAAAAGTATTAAGGTTGAACTTTGTGGAGACTGTAAATAGCCATATGGACTGGGTTTGAAACCAGACTGGATTGTTTGCATTATAAATGAAACGTATGAGAGTGGTTTTAATGGATGAAGCAGAGGCCCTACATGGACAATCCAGTACAGGTCATAAAGCAATAAGGTGGACACATGAGGGGACAATAGGGGTAGACAGGAAAAGAAAACATAGTCATGTATAGCCTGCATCCTTTCTGTAATGAACTTATCACTCCAATCTGTTTATCGTATGATGTAAGCTTAGAGTTTTGGAGTGAGTGTACCTAACATTACCAATGTGTCTGAGAGAGAAGATATAATGAAACAAGGTCTTTCATAACCCAAAAGGTAAGACAGAGATCTGCACATAGGAGTATGTATAAGAGGAATGGTGAAGATTTGTTATATCTATCCAGATAGCTAAAGGAGCAAAGCTCTTTGACAGGAGCTAGGAGTGGTATGTCCAGATGTAATATGTGCCACTATTGTTTACACATGTCTACGGGGTCAACCTTTACCATTAGAGACAGGGAATACAAAATAAAAAACAAACTAAACTGTCAGTCAAAAGCTGTAATGTATATAGCTCTATGCCAACAATGTTCAGCATTCTACATAGAAACGACTGACAGGAAGTTTAGAGAAAGAGTCTATGAACACCTGTATCACATGAATAAAGGGAGCCAAGAGAATGCCCTAAGTAGACACAAACAGGAACATATGAACCATACATTTAAATTCAAGGCAATAGACAGTGTGAACCCCGATGGGAGAGGGGGCGCAGAATCTTTACATCTAGAAAGGTTAGAATTATTGTGGCAACTCAGGACTATGGCCTGTGCTTACCCTGGGTTAAATGAGGTTTACTCTATTTCTTGCATATTAAAGTTAAAAAACTTTCCGAGGTAACTAATGTGAACAAAAGTAAAACCTGACTAGATGTGTTAAGCTGACACACTAGTTACACCACAGGACACTATGTAGGTATTACCAACAAAAGTTACAGTAAGGGATGTGTATTTCAAATGTAGGATTTCATGCCATGCTGTGTAGACAGGAATGCATTTTTGTGTACTTTTGTGTATTGACATATTTTATCTCATTTTTTCTCATATACTTTTACATGCATAGTCTTACACACATATTTTTAAATATTTTTAATGATTGTGTGTCTATTTAATATGAATTTTGATTCATTACTTTAATATCTAACATATGAGTATACATATATAAATATACACTTGTTTGTAATAACAGGACCAAATGAGTTTTTTTTTTTAAATAATTTACTCACTGAGTGTTTTTTTACACCTTTACTTATTGCGTTAGGAATAGCCCTCATCCATTGGCTGATTAGTAATATGACTGCATCATGGACTGTATTTAAATGTACTAGTTTCAGTAAATGATTTTACCTGAAGAAGTCTCACCACCAGGTGGGAAAAAAAGCACTTTGTGTTCACCTTTATTTTATAATACATTTAAAATATATTTTTTATTTTTGTGCCACATTAAAGGACTTATTGGTATTACAGTATTCTGAGTGGACTTATATTCTTCTGCAAGTGCATTGGATTTGTTGTTTCATCCACAAACTTGGTAAACTACAAACCTTGGACATCTGCCTTCACATCAGAGAAGTAGATGTCAACGAGAAGGGGACTTAATATGGAACCCTTTGACTAATCTATTAGATAAGAAAACAGAAGGGAACTGGGTATAGAACTCTGTGACTAATCTATTAGAGAAGAAGACAGAAGGAGATTCGCTACAGAACCCTGTGACTAGACAGAAGGAGATTTGCTATAGAATCCTGTGACTAATCTATTAGATAAGAAGACAGAAGGGGGCTCTCTACAGAACTCTGTGACTAACCTTGTAGATAAGACAGAAGAAAATTTGCTACAGAACCCTATGACTAATCTGTTACATAAGAAGACAGAAGGAGATTCGCTATAGAACCCTGTGACTAATCTATTAGATAAGAAGACAGAAGGAGACTCATTAAAGAACCTTGTAAGTAATCTATTAGATAGGAAGTGATCAGTGGGGCAGTTATTATACTTCAAGTGATACAGGGGTTAATATTTAACATGATAAGTTTATCAACAGTGCCTGCATGCACAATAGCACCAAATGCCATGAAAAGGTCAAGATATATGGCATGGACAGAATGACACCCCTCAATGGTCTCAGTCTAGCCCTCAAAAATGTTAGCCAAATTAAGCAAGCAAGAGCTACCCCTCAGAAAACTGCACTGACCAGGATCAAGCATTTCTATGTTGTCAGTTTTGTTGTTAGTGAGTGACTAACATCCACTCCATGGTTTTACAGATAATGCGAGCGAGGCTAATAATAAATATTTTTCAGTAGAGCCGTAGGTGACTCATATGGTTCCATTCCCTCATCTAGCAATCCTCACCTCTAACTTGAGGAGAAATAAAAAGAAAAAAAGCTGGTTCTCAAGATATGGTGCTCTTTAGCTCAGGAACAAGCCAGGATTATTTCTGCGCTCCTCAACTCTTGGCAGCTTCAGGGGAAGAGATATTGGGTGTGAGGATGGGAAACATTTGAGATGAATTCTTAGATAAGATGTTTGCTACGGTTTTGGTTTTAGAATAGGTAGTACCCTTCACTATGAGTTCCACACAGTACTGGGTATTATTTCTAATACTCCTGATGTACTTGAAAAAAAATTAGTGATTTTCCACTGAAGCATGATTTTTTTTCAGTTCATATTCAGACTTACTCTTCGTAATGATGAGTTTAGCATACCTGTTGACCTGATTATACTCCTCTTTCTGACTGATGTAGAAAACTTCTTATATATCATTTTGTCTTTCTATTTTAAAGCTTTTTATTTATGAATTCTACCATAGGGATTCACCCCTGAATTTCCCACCACACTTGCAAGTAATAGGTACTGACATATCCATACATTGGTAGAGAGGTTTGTAATAATCAATAGTGAATATGGTGCCTTTAGACAGCAGGTCACCAAAGGCCATGGTGGTGCAGTGGTTAGTGTTGTCACCTCTCAGCAAGAGGTTCTCTCGTTTGATTCTCAGCTGGAGTGCCTTCTGTGTGGAGTCTGCATCTCCTCCCCGTGGTCAAGTGATGTTTAAAGACATGCAGGTAGGTGTGTGCATGAATGGGTGTGCCTTCTTTGAAGATTGGGCATCGGGCTGGCAACTCTGCACCATAAAAAATCCACTACCAATCATTAGCAGACTGGAGTTCCACTGTGGCAACCCCTAATCAGGAAAAGCTGAAAGAGAGCAGGTCAGCAGGAGCCAAAATGATTTAAATTCTTTGTTGGTTTTTGGAGTACTGTCTGAATCTATTATATTTTAAGGAAAAGATGACAGAATGGTAGCCATATTTGATCAAAGATGAGATAATGTTACCAAGTATGCAGGCAAAGGTGATCCTTCTCCATTCAGTAAGAACTTGGGCAATTCAGTCTAAGGAGTTGGTACTAATGACATTTAGGAAATGTTGGACATATTTACAGCCATATGTGTAAGACTCTCAACTGATGGATGGATAATTGAAGTCACCATAGAGGTAAGGTACTGGGATTGTGTCAAGGTACCTAACATGGTCCTTAGGTGATTTTGAAAGGACTCTATGGTAGGCAGTGGTGTGGTAATTAAATTTATCAACTGTGACAAAAATATCATGCGGCTTCAATGCAAAATTTCAAAGTATGTGACCTGCGTTAATATCTGAGTGCATAAAAACAGATACTCCCCATCCACCCTAGATGATCTAAAAGGGTGACAGGTGCTGTACCTCATAACAGAGAAAGTGTTATTAGGAAATTGAAACCATGTTTGTGTAACAATACATATGTGAAAGTGCCTGAGCATCAGAAAAGCCTCCAAACCAGGCAATTTATTGTTTAAACTCCTTGCACTGAACAAGTATACTTTAATGTAGACTGGAATATAATTTTCTAGAAATGAAATGTTTAACTAATTAATTTTACCTAAAAAAAGGGCTATGAGTGCATTAATGGTCTTAGCCAATATGCAGAATTTCTGAGGAAAGAGGGAAGGTCATCCTTGTAAAGCAAACTGACTTATCAGTCATTGCCTCCTATGCTGGCATACATTGGATCACCCTGCAATTATACCAGTTAAGAAGTCAATTGTTGAAATCACTCATTTTTTGTTTAAAATTCTAGCATCATTCCAAGTGAAGACAAAATGCTGTCTGGATGGGTGTCTTACCTGACTTGGGCAGATGCATATAAAGCTCAACTATACCTCCCTGTACTCTCCCTAGTACTCTCCCCAGAGCAGAGACTCTAAGGTCAGTCACCCTAGCATGGAAAACGCACCTGTCAACTGTACAGATTTTCACAGAATTTCCAGATTTTTGCCTCATATTTTTGGTCCATTTTTCATAAAATTGTGGTTCCTGGCAAATTAGTGGCAAACCACGAAAAGACTGAAATTAAAAAATAATGACAGACATTTCAATTTCAGACTTCATACCATTCAGAAAATCCATGCTAATGTAAAATCTGTTTTCTTATCAACTTTCTGAAGTTTGCAAGAGCAATATTTAAAAATTGTCCATATTTTTGGTCATTTGTCCCACTTTTATTTATGATTCCAGATTTCTTGTTCTAAGAGGTTGAGAGGTATGATGGAAAACAGTGACAGCATACTCATATTTTGGTTGAATAGACGTAAGGGCTCAGGTCACAGCCCAAATCCTGGCACCATAGAGACTACTGACCATGATGCTATCCCTGCACAGCATTATACGTGGATCAGCTGTGTACTTAACAATATTGTCCCCTATTACTAATGCATTACAATGTATGATTACAGCACCAGCAGTTCCTTGGGAGTAGGCATTGAGCCAGGGTGAACACATTAATTGTAGATGAAGGTGCAAGTGAAGATGTGAAGATGTGATTTAGAGAGAGTAGGAGTTATATTGCCAAGATTTTTTCAAATAAGGTCTTAAAGGCATAAGTAATGTTGAGTCTGTTATGTGGCTCTGATGTATTTTTAAGCTGATTAATGATTTGTGTAGTATGTTAAAAGGTTAGCCTCCAAATTTAACAAGTATTTACACCCTCTTTCAAATAGTGTCAGTAAATGATAAAAGTTAGTGATTAGCAGTAAGCACAGTGTCAGTAAATGATAAAAGTTAGTGATTAGCTGTAAGGATAGTGTCAGTAACTGATAAAAGTTAGTGATTAGCAGTAAGCATGAAGAAGCTACTAAACTGCCTCAGGGTTTCTAAATCAAGCAGGCTGACAACAGAAGGGGACAGTGAAAACCGCAAACTTGAAGGAACTCAGAAAAATGTAAGAAATACAGAAAACCATTATTGCAACAAATAATTCCAAGCCAAGGGTATGAAATTAACTTTCATTGGGATGTAAGTAAAAGCTAGTTTGCTGTAGGTCACCATGGTTAGCACAGCAGATCAAATTCTAGTTGAAACAAGGACAATATGTAAACAAAATGCAGTTACTGCAGCAGCACTCTGACAAGTTCAGTACACCACAGCCTGGCACTATAAATGTCCATCTCATGTAGCCCAGCTTCTTAGAGACTAGGCAAACAGCCACCTAAAGGGGAAAAGTGCCAATTATCAACAACAGAACTGCAGTCCGATAGCTAGTAAGAAAGGTGCAGGGCAAAGAGCTGCCAGTTCAGGCTGGCAGGGATGGAGCCATTCTTTCTCTTACCAGAAATACCAGATACAACCACCAGGCCTGAAATCAGCAACATACAGGTTCAAGCAACTCATCTACTGTTTGTTCAAACTCAGATGAAACGTGCAGATAAAATCCAGTTAGCACTAGCCCTGATGATGCTGAAGGGTAAAGCCTAGACTATGACCCCAGCACCTGGAGTTTGATTAGAGCCTCGATGCCTGGTGGGTGCTGGCATAGGAGATGTGGAATAATGAGAGTGTGCCTGCTTACCTCCTCCAGGAGGAGAAGGTCTAGAGATGAGATGGGGCATATGGATGCAGTGAGATGCTGCTGGTGATATCAGTATTCTTCTAGCACCTTGGTAATATGAGAATTTAAGGGACGGTACCACCAAGTAGGTGGAGATGTTTCCACTCAAGAAGACCATTTCATACCCTTCTTGTAACATAACCCAGCATTCAGAGGGAGGTAGGGTCAGAAATCAAAATGGTAACTACAGGCTGTAGTATAATGTCTCCTTCTCTGGCCAAGTCACTCTTACAGCACACAATGGTGCGTTACTCCTAAGACAACCTATGGGAACTTGGAGAATACCAGTATGTGGGGTTGTTTCAAAAGAGAGACATTCACAGTGCCACTCACACTGGAGAATAGGTGTGGGCTTGGGACATACATACATGAGGACATGGTTATTAAGGAGCTAGTCACTTTGTTTGTGTCTTTCGGCTTTCCCTGGTTAGGGGTCGTCACAGCGGAACTCCTGTCTGCTAATGATTGGCAGTTGATTTTTACGTACTGGCTTGCCAGGCCTGGCCTTACAACCTTCAGCGAAGTCGCCCATTCACGCATGTCTCCACACAGAAGATGCTCTAGCTGAGAATCGAACCGGACAGCATCTTACTGTGAGGTGACAATGCTACTGCAGTACCACCACCGCGGGGGAGGTTAAAGGCAGTGAATCAGAAAAAAAAACTGTTTACTAAAGAAAATCTATTTAGTGCAGGATATCCAAACCCCAGTGAAACAAGGCAATATACAAATAAAATTCAGTTTGCTGTTCAGCACTCCAGCACACTCAGTGTATCACAGCACAGCACTATAAACTGCAAGCCCATGGACCTAAACACCCACCAAAGGAGAAAAGTGCCAATCAGCAACAACAGATAAACAAATAGCCAATTAGTAAGAGAATCTCAGGATAAACAGCATCCACCTCAGGCATATAGGGAAGAGCTGCCTCCCCATCAAGAGTCAAAACCACCACAGCTACCAGGCCCAAAATCAGCAATAGTCAATCTGAATTCCTTCACCTGTTGTCTGGTCCAGATCCAGAAGGAGCAAGGTCAGATTGCAACAAAATCCAGTTAGTGCAAGAGATAAAAACTGTAAAACAAAATCAATATACAAACCAAATCCAGTTAGCTCTGCAGCTCTCCAATAAGCTCATTATATTACAGTTTACACTGCATTATAGTTTACATATTATACTATATGTTAATACTATACTATGTCATAATAATAAAACCCATTTGTTAAACAGGTAAGCCAATTGGACACACCTGGACACACAGTCCCTTTTCAAAAGCAGTGTCTGGTTAAGTAAATTGCTCAGTGTCACACAGTAAGCAAATGAGGGCTGCAGGAAGCAAACAGGAAGTACAGCCCTCTGTGCCAACTGCCAGACAGTTTGTATGATATATTATATGACAGGTGGAAATTTTGAGCAAATTCTATGTTGTTAATCTTACTGAAATAAAATCAAAGTAATTTATGACCACTAATTGGTTGCTAAAATGGCTGAGAATGCTGAATATACAACAGTTTAAGTTTTGAAGCATAAACTGTCAAGGGAACTTTTCAGTAAGTGCCAATGCCATGAAAATAACTGAATGAAAGCTTCTTACAGTGATCCTTATACAATTTTTGATGGGACTCAAGCCTCCCTGCATTCCCATACAGGAAGACAGCTCCCCTCCCCATAACTATATAAACCAAAACCACTATGGTACAACTGTGGAGTAAAGGGCAAAGTACATTGGCACTGAAGGTGACTTTCAGCAAATTTACTTTGCTGCATGAGCAACTCACACTGAAAGAGTGATAGAACTCCTGGTAGGCTCTTAGGCTAACAGATCCACCCTACCTTGCCCATTTCTATTACTACTGGATAAATTGCATATCCCATTTAACCACTACCTAATTCTTCCCATTTCTGACAACAAATGCCTTGTGGTTATTATCTTTACTTATTTATTTATTTGTCCTTTGATAACCAGGAAAGTCCCGCTAAGCCAATGGCCCATTTTCTGTGGAGGGCCAGGGAGAAGAGGTCCACAAGATTTTGAAAACATTTAAACAGTAGTTGATGAGTAACTATATACACGGAGAGAAAACTCCCACACTAGATTAAATATTTTACAATGAGTTGGGGAGAAAGGCTCCACAGAAACACATAAAAACATTTTACAATAGCTGATAAGTAACTATACACAAGGGAGAAAATTCCCACAAAAGAGAAAATGCAAACAGATTAAAATACACATACAGAATATAACTAGGATAAATTGAGATCTAGAATAGAATATGTACTACAAGGAGCAAGGCACTTTATAGAAGTAAATAGCCCTTGACAAGTAAACTAGCACATAGTTATTCAAAATATTGACTATATTTCTAATAATGTATGGAGGTTAGAAATAATGGAGTATTCTGCTGCCACACTAACCAGACTGAGGAATAGAGTGAGATGAGGAGGAGTAATTAGCATGGGGGACAATTAGTGATTGATGATTATTAGAAAGATGAAAATGTTACGGAAGGACACAACACAGGAAAATAAATGGCAGTAAGTGTTGGCTGAAGAGGTAGACGAGGGTACATTACTAGTATGGTATCATTAAAGTGAGAGCTTTTTGATGTTGGGCCATTACTACCTGCTAACGTATGGAGGTGTTAGTGAATTCAGAGTGAGAAAGGCATAATTATACTGAGTAGGTGTCCATGTATCTGTTCTGAATGTAGTCCATGTATAGTTCCAGGTGCCAGATATTCTTTTTAGATTAATCTTGAAATTGGAAAAGTTGCTAGTATGTTTAAGGGATGAGGAGACAGAGTTCCGAGTTTGTAGGTAGTGAGGAGCATTTTATTTTTAGATCAAACTGACCTAACAGGGTTATATGTATGCAATAAGTCTAGTAGTGCTTTGCTTTGTTCTGGTTTGTATGAAAATTTGTGGTGTAGGAGTAGTTAGGTGTATGTGAGTTGTTTGGGTAATTCAAGCCAATCAAGCTGTTTTAGGGATAATGAGTGATGGGTTCTGTTTGATGAGTTAGTGGCAAATTTTTCTATTTTATTGTAATATTGGTTTAGTTTATTTTGGAAGGAAACGTAAAGGTTAAGCAGCACTGGGGGTGGGAGTGGGAGTGTAGAGGCCAGGAGTCTCCTGGATGAATTATATTTTGGGGGGAGTTCTACAGAGTGTCCCTACTTTTTGGTGAGTTTTTTTATCACTATTGCACATGTAAGTCAAATTTCAGGTTATCATCAATTGTCATGCCTTGTAGCTTGGTATGGGAGATGAATTCTACAGGGGTGTTATCAGATGCTGTTACTGAGAAATTTTGTTTTAGTATTTGTAAGGGATGCCGTTATTGAGAAATTTTGTTTTAGCGTTTGTAAGGGGTTTGGGGAGGAATAGCAGCAGCTCTGATTTTTTTGGACTGAGTAGCAGCTGGGAGCTATTGAGAGACTTTTCAACTGATGAAATGACTCTTAGGTGAGGTGTTATAGAATAATTAGGTTACTGGCAGAACAGATTAATGTGGAGTCATCATCCTATTCTGTGAGTAATGCTTGCCATTTGGTAGTGTGTAGGTCGTTGATAAATATGTTGAAAGACAGTGGCCTCAGTATGGAACCTTTTGGAATACCCAAACACCTAATTTCTTACTAGCAAGTTTTTGAAAAAATCCATCTATTAATTTACAGGTAATTTCAGGAAGTTTTTCATCTACTGTAAGCTGCAGGGCCTGGAATTTAAAATCACAAACTATCATATAAAGTAAGTTTTAAGACAGTTTTATCTTTCTCTTTATACCCTTATATGAGACCCATGCATTGCTGAATTTTCCTCATTAATTTTTACTCCACTTTCTTTGCAGGAATGTTAGTTTGTTCAGTCACAATAACCATTTATGGAAAAACGTTTCACCGTGATAATCCTGAGATGTTTAATGCCTGGACATCACATTAGCCTTGAGATATCTATTATTTGTCTACAAATTTCTTTAGTTTTCTTGTATATATCTTTTTTTTTGAGTGATACTGCCCTCTTGGACTGGCACAGATCTAATTTTGCTGCTTGTTTTAGTACCTGGAATTACATGTTCTCTTTTTACCATATTTGGAAGTCTTCTTCTTCTTCTTCTTTTGGCTTTTCCTGGTTAGGGGTCGCCACAGCGAAACTCCGGTCTGCTAATGATTGGCAGTAGATTTTTATGGTGCCAAGGCGCCAGCCCGATGCCCAACCTTCAACGAAGGCACGCCCATTCACGCATGTCTTTCGAACGCCACTCGGCCGTGGGGAGGACATATAGACTCCATTCCGAGAATCGAACGGGAGAACCTCTTGCTGTGAGGTGATAACCTGATATTTATGTGTTTATTCTGTTCATTCTTGTATTTATTCTTTCATCTTAAATGCTTGCTTTATCTTCTTTAAAGTTATTGGGGGGTGCGCACATCATTCAGTGGACAAAAGGCAGAGAAGCTAATCCTGGATACTAACTAATAAAACAGCAACCAATGCATACAAATTTTTTAATCACTAAAAAAACAAGTTCTTACTTTCAGTGCATGCTGCTTAACAGAGTTAACTGTGATTCCTACAATAGTGATAAAGCATATAAAATAATTGTTTAAGAATAGCAACCTATTACATACATTGTCACTGATAATTATGTTGTCTTAGCTGCAGTACAGGTACTTTCAAAAGTAATCACATTAGTGTAGTATTCTACAAAATTGCTTTACATTTCAGAAGTATTTAACATCGGTGGATTCTTAATGTAATAGGTTCATAGGTTCATAGGTTCATACTAGGCTATCTGCCCTAGGGCATTTATAAGCCTAGCCAGAGTGTGTTTGGCTTTCGCCACCCATTTTAAATTAATTTTTCTATGCCCTTTTTCGAGGTTAGTATGCTGTGCCTCTGTCTAACAGTGACACAGAAGTGATACCCGGGGTAAACCTAAGATCTCCCATCCACTCATCAAGATTCCTCTTGAAGAGAGTCAATGAGGGACTCTGCCTAACCTGGACTGGGATCTTATTCCAGAGTGAAGGGAGCCTCTGGGTTATGAATCTGTCCCTCCAGCATGTCCTATTTATTTCAGTGCTGAGGTTCAAGTCTCTCGAGTGCGTAGCTCAATGGGATTTGGATTTTCTGAGGTGCAGCATGTCCATTAATTCCGGGTTGGACATGGCTTTATATGTCAGGCACAGATCGCCTCTGAGCAGGCGGTATGCCACTGAGTAGAGCTGGAGTTTCTTTAACCGGGCAGCATATCCTCTTGGTGAGGTACTTTTGGGGTCTTTCCAGTTGCTGCAGGTGTCTGGTAAGGTACATCCTAAAAGGGGCATAGTACTCAATTATGGGCCTGATGAGGGATGAGTAAAGAGGCATGATGACCTCCCCTGATCTAGATGTGAATCCCTTCATGATTAGGTGGGCTACATAAAATGTTTTTCTAACCACTTTGGCCACGTGGTTGTCAAATGAGAGATTGCTATCAACTTGGGTCCCCAGGTCCCTAATTACTTCTTCTGTACTTAATGGATTACCACCTATGTGGTAATTTGTGGACACTTTGTTTTTGCCAAAGGGGATGACTATACACTTTCTGGCGTTTAGCTTGAGGCCATGGCTCTGGCACCAGTTGTCTGTTTCTATGAGGCCCTTTTGGAGGATGCTTGTGTTGGCTAGAGAGTCGATTATGGTGCCCAGTTTGCAGTCATCTGCGAACTTGGTCAGCCACAGTCCTTCGATGTTGGCCTGTACCTCCGAGAAATATATACCAAACAAAAGAAGTCCCAGGACTGAGCCTTGTGGGATGCCACTTGTAACTGGTTTGGTGTCTGACATGGCTCCAGCAATTCTAACCATGTGGGTTCTGTCTTTGAGCCAGTTTGCAACCCATCTAGTGACATAGGGGTTTATATTTAAGCTGGTGAGCTTATCTATAATGCCCGAGTGGGGTATTGTATCGAAGGCTTTTGTGAGGTCCAGGTAGGCTGTAAATATAGCATAGAATTACCATGAACTTTTCTGCCATTAGTATTGTCAAGGTAACTTTCTTATCCTAAATATTACATTTAGTTGCCTATTTTCAAAGTACTGTTTTGTGAGTGTCATCATTATTTTGTAGCCACCTCTGTATTTACTTATTAATGAAACATTTGTCACAAGGTGTTTACTATAAATGGGCAACATGCAGATTGACATATCTGGTAAATAAGATACATTAAATAAAACAGGCTGAATGATTCATAAAGCAACAGTACTATAGTTTCTTATTACCACTGCTGATGGAAAAATCTATGTATTGATTTACAGTTAAATCCAGGATGTTTTACATCTAATGTAAACTGCAGGAGATGGACTTTAAAATCACAAATTGTCATATAGAATATGTTTTAATCAGTTTTATCTTTCTATTTGTATCCATTACTGAAAACATTACTCCAAAATGCAAATCAGAATCTTAATCTAATTTTACTCAGATTCCAAGCACTTTTCTAACAACTGATTTATAAATACTTCCATCTTCATGGGTGATTCTTCCTGCCAGTGAACAGTAACTACTTGGGGTTGAGTATAATTAGATTGGGAGAGAAGAGAACAAAGTATCCTACAGGAGGGTATAACACTAATGCCTTCACATAAAATGGCTGCCAACCATTCATACATGAAAATTCATAATTTGGGTTTCTAGATTTCAAATTCAAAACTTGATACACATGCACCAATTTAACTTCAACAAGTGTATACACACACACACACACACACACACACACACACACACACACACACACACACACACACACACACACACTGTCTCTGACATGCACATTGTTGGCTTATAATAATAAAAAAAGAGAGTGGTTGTATGTGTGCTTTTACACTGACGTCATTGTGAAGAGGTCATGTGATCATGTGCTTTGCAATAAAGGAAGGAAGTGATGGTTGTTCTTCCCTTCCAACTTTTGAACAGGCTGATTGATTCATGTGTGTTTATTTTGCCTCCGTAAATGTATGTTTTAATCCGGCTTTCCTACCCTTAAGATGACAGCGCCAACAGGTTATGGGCCCAGGAAGGAAGTAGGAAGCCGATGGCATAGACTATGTTTTGACGGAGATGAAAAGAATTATGAGTTGTGGGAGACAAAGTTTTTAGGACATCTGCGCTTGCTAGGGCTGAAAGACGTCATTCTATGAAATGTACAGCAGGATGCAGAGGATGATGAAAATGAGGAGGAAGGCGACGCTGAGAAAAATGAGGAGGCCTATGCAGAGCTAATACAGTTCTTGGATGACAAACCTTTGTCCCTCGTCATGAGAGAAGTTGCAGATGATGGTGGAGAAGCCCTTCAGATCCTGAGAGACCACTATGCTGGAAAAGGGAAACCACGGGTAATTAACCTAAACACCGAATTAACAAGCCTCCAGAAGGCTGCCAGTGAAAGTGTCACAGACTATATTATTTGGCCTGAAAAGGTCATTACGGTGCTTAAAAATGCTGAGGAGAAGCTCTGTGATGGATTATTAATTGCAATGATTCTGAAAGGATTGCCTTAAACTTTTAAACCTTTTGCAGTCCACATCACGCAAGATGATGATAAGTTGAGCTTTGGTGAGTTCAAAACAAGGTTGAGAAGCTATGAACTTACTGAAAAATTTAATGCCAATATAAGTAATGAAAACATGATGAAAGCGAGTGGCTTTGGAGAAAGAGTAAAAGCGGAGATTACATATTATAGCTGTGGCCAAAAGGGACACAAGGCATGAGAATGCCAGAGAGAATATAAAGGACAGAGACAGTGGTGTAGTTTATGCAAAAACTCCAACCACAAAGACAATCACTGCAGACAAAAGAAGAAAGATAATGTGAAACAGGCAACTGACGCGGATGATCACACATTTGTTTTCAAAATGAATGAGCATCAGATCCGTGAATTAAAACAGAAAGGATTAATGGTGGACAGTGGTACCACATCACACATAATTAATGACCTGAAAAAGTTTAAACACTTTGATGCAACTTTCCAACCAGAGGAGCACATTGTGGAACTGACTGATGGGATGAGAACCAGCGGTGTCGCACAAAAGCGAGGTGATGCAGAGGTGTGGCTGCTAAACACAGAGGGATGCAAAGTGAAGGTGATGATGACTCGGGCGCTGTACACCCCGATGTATCCACAAAGCATCTTTTTTGTTAAGGCAGCAACATCCAAAGGAGCCTTGATCAACTTTAAACAAGGACGGGATCAACTCATCTATAAAAACGGCGCCAGGTTTGAAATAATTGAGTATGACAGACTCTTTTATGAAGAAAACGATGGTGAGACACATTATGATGCATCTCCGAGCTGTCATGACATTCAAGCAGGGCATAAGATCCTTGGTCACTGTAACTTTGAAGATGTGTCAGAATTAGAAAAGGTGGTAAAGGAAAATTAAAGGTAAAGTTGAGAGATCTAACCTAGATTGTGAAACCTATATGCAGGGGAAATTTGTTCAGAGCAGAAACAGAGAACCTGATGCAAGAGCAAAATCTGCATTTGCATTAGTCCATACTGGTTTGGCTGGCCCTATTGAGCCAGTAGCAAAAGATGGAGTTAAGTACACTTTAGCATTTACTGATGACTACTCAGGTGTAATATTTGTCGACTTTCTGAAAGCCAAGGGTGACACAGTCAAAGCCACTGAAAAGTTCATTGCAGATTCAGCCCCTTACGGGAGGGTAAAGTGTATCAGATCAGATAATGGCACTGAGTTCATGTCGAAAGATTTTCAGTCACTACTGAGTAAAAATGCTATAAGACACGAAACATCAGCACCTTATTCACCCCATCAGAATGGGACAGCAGAGAGAAACTGGAGAACACTGTTTGAAATGGCAAGGTGTATGTTGATAGAGAGTGACCTACCTAAAGAATTGTGGACATATGCAGTAATGACTGCTGCTTTTATTCACAACAGATGTTATAACAGGCATGTGGGATGGACCCCTTTCTTCATGCTAAGAGGAAAGAAACCTGTTCTTTCAAGGATGAAAGAATTTGGATCAGTGTGCTATGCATACAGACAGACAAGTTAAGAGGAAGTTACACCCAAATGGATAAGGGGATCTTTGTTAGATATGATAAAAACAGCCCATCATATCTGGTCTATTATCCAGACATAGGAAGGATCATTAAACATAGGTTAGTCAAGTTCATTACTAAGAATGTAGCTGAATGCCAGATTCAGACAGACCCAGAAATGATGGATGAAGATTTTAGTACCAGAAGAAGTGTGCATGTTAAGTCAGAATCAAAAGCTGACAGTCAAATCACAAAAGAGATACAAGTGAATTACACTGAATCTACAATAGATGATGGAGACACAAAAATAAGACAGGAAGAGGAAAGGAAGGATACACACTACTCCAAAAGAGAGAAAAGACCACCTACATACTTGAAGGACTATGAGTGTAAAGGTGAAAACAATGATTATGTGATGGTTAATGTTGACTATTGTTACCGGCTAATATGCAATACACCACAGAGCTTTAAAGAGGCCATGACTTCATCTAACTCGAAGAAGTGGGTCAAAGCTATGAAGGAGGAACTTGAGTCTTTAAAGGAAAACAACACATTCACACTCACCACACTTCCAGAAGATAAAAATGCAGTGGGGGTAGGTGAGTTTTCACTGTAAAAGACAATGCAGATAATACTGAGACTTACAAAGCCAAATATGTGGCTAAACGCTACAGTCAATTTGCTGGTATAGACTACAATGAAACATTTGCACCAAGTGCAAGTATGACATCTGCACGAAGTCTAATGCAGATGGCAGTTCAGTATGACTTAGAGTTGCACCAGATGGATGTGCAAACGGCCTATTTACATGCTCCTGTTGACTGTGAGGTGTATATGGAGCAACCTGAAGGCTTTGAAAATAAATCAAATAATGATGAAAAATTAGTTTGTAAACTGAATAAGTCATTGTATGGATTGAAACAATCAGGATGTAACCGGAACAGGATGTTGCATGACTAACTGTCTGAAAATGGTTTTGTCCAAAACCCGGCAGACCACTGTGTGTACACTAGACAGGCTGGAAATGAGAAAATGGTCCTAATTATATGGCTTGATGATCTCCTTATTGCAGCTAGTGACAATGAATCACTGAATGATGTAAAATAGATACTCAAAGCTAAATTTAAAATGAAAGATCTGGGAAAGCTAAGACATTTTTTAGGCATTGACTTTACCCAGAACAGTGGTGAAGTAAAGATGAACCAAAAGAGGTACATCACAACAATTCTTGAGAGATTTGGTATGTCTAATTGTAAGGTAAGAAGTACTCCTTCTGAACAAAAAACAAACTTTGAATGTGACAGTGAATCTACCGACCGAAGAAAATATTGTGATCTTGTGGGTAGTTTGATATATGTTATGACGTGCACAAGACCTGATCTTAGCTGGATTGTAAGTAAACTCTCACAATATTTGTCACAGCCAAGTGAATCTCATTTGACAGTAGTCAAACATGTGCTAAGGTACTTAAAAGGTACATTGGACAGAGAGCTGTGTTACAAGAAAAGTGAAGAGAAACTTCAGCTTGTAGCATACAGTGATGCAGACTGGGCAACAGATCAAAATGATAGACATAGTACAACAGGTTATTGTTTTAGCCTTAACAGAGACGGGCCTATTTCATGGAAATCAAAGAAACAACAAACGGTGGCTTTATCTACGTGAGGCAGAGTACATGGCACTGGCAACAACACAGGAGAGTTTGTACCTTGTGCAGCTGTTGAGTCGAATGTATGGAGAGTGCAAATGTGTGCCAGTAACAATATCTGAGGACAATCAAGGAGCAATCGCTTTGTCAAAGAATCCAGTAAGTCGTCAGAGATGTAAACATGTTGACATTAAGTATCATTTTGTTAGATCTGCACTTACTGATGACAAAATAAGCATTGAATAGTGCCCAATAACAGACATGGTTGCAGATATCTTTACCAAACCTGCTGCGAAATTGAAGATTGAAAGGTTCATATATTACGTGTCTGGAATGTAAAGGAGAAAGTTATCTAAAATATGTTCTTAAAATGTGCTTGTATACAGCGTAAGAGCAAGTGGGGGTGTTGGCTTATAATAATAAAAAAAGAGAGTGATTGATTGTATGCGTGCTCTTACACTGACGTCGTTGCTGTGGAGAGGTCATGTGATCATGTGCTCTGCAATAAAGGGAGGAAGTGAGAGTTGTTCTTCCCTTCCAACTTTTGACCATGCTGATTGATTTCATGTGTGTTTATTTTTCCTCCGTAAATGTATGTTTTAGTTTGGCTTTCCTGCCCTTAAGATGACAGCACCAGTACACATACACATGCTGACATGCTGACATGAACACACACACACAGACACACACACACACACACACACACACAGATATATATACATATATACATATATATATATATATATATATATATATATATATATATATATATATATATATGCACACATGAATGCATACACTTGCAAGCACACATCATCAAAAGATTTTCTTCTATACATCATTTAAGGGACTGACAGCATTCAAATAAAGGCCACACACATTTTTTAAAAGATCCCTAACTTATGGGAGGATTATTGTCATGATGATAAACATAAAATAGATACTGGAAATGCTATGCTAGCACCATAAGTAAAAATGCACACTTTATCAGTAAATTACAACAGAATGTCCTACCTACCTGCAGTCATATATTCAGAGCTCAACTGATAACAGTGGTAGATCAGCACTAGTACTGAAAGGGTTAATACCACCAATGAAATGGCTGGCAGGGATGCCCACAGTCCTTGAGGTAAGTAAAGTAGGTATGGTGGAGAATCTGACAGAATGTTAGAATGTGAACATATCTCAATGCAGGTAGATAAAACAAAGAAGTAATGCATCTTAAGGGTGAGTATGGTATTCAGGAGCCACTTTAGCTCAGAGGCTTAAGGCTATGAACTGTTAATAAGCTTCATTCAGTAGTTTTGGTTTTGATTTCTTCAATTTCTACTTGCAAACTGTGCGACTTTGAGCAAGTCCCTTTATCAGATAGTGCTAATGGGTCACTCACCCCTGAAAAAGAACGTGTCCAGTGACCTTATCAAGTTAAATAAAAATTACAAAGATTATCAATTTAGTGGAAACTCTGCAGGAAAAACCTGTTTGATTACAATAGTTTACAATATAGGATCTTATTTTTTTATTATATTATCCAGGTTTTTGGATAGCTGAAATGGTTATAAGAATGGCGTTTATGGAATAGAACACAAAAGTCTTTGGTAGTCTTTGTCAATAGTAATCATTAAGTGAAAATAGCCGGACCAGGAAATCAAACATACACAAAAAATTATCTGATTTGCTGAACAGTGAACCAATTATTGTCAGGACTGTCACAGAAATAAGTAAAACACAGTCAATGAAATGGAGGGTCATACTTTTGATGATCTGCAAAACAGCCACAAAAGGAAGGAATTCTAATTGAAACAAAATATATTTATGTTCTGAGTTTCTTTGACAGCTACACATTCAGTGCTATCACATCCAATCAGGCTGATGAAGGTTATGTTGGGGCCTGAGACTTCCTGAGTCACTAATCTTAAGGACCAAGTTTTTTTTTCTTCCATAGACAAGTCCAAAAAAACAGATTTGCTGATTATGTGGAATGTAAAAGATAGAAACCAAGCAGACATTAGTGCTTAATGATGAAAACTGCTATCAAGAGTGATCACCTGTGGGTGTGTGCCACACATGTTGTAGTATAATGGCAAATGGTTAGAGATTGCTGTAAGAAACTGACATTGCCTAAGCCCATTTGCAGATATTGTCTGTTGTACTAATACAGGATCAATTGAATCCTTGACTAGGATGTGTAGGGTGGTGCTGCATTTAAGGTAACTATATGCATCTGAAATACTGGGTCTTCTACAGATAGCTGGCTGAAATCCCTGGTAAAATTATGGTTAGAATAGTAAAACAAACAACTGAAATCATGTTTGTACAGTATATGTAAGCTCTCTCAGTTCAGTAGATGTGTGATGTTTACTACAAGACCATTTATAACCTAGTCATCTATGCCTGTTTGTGTAAAAAAGAAAGTTGGCAAGGAAGAACAAATTGAATCTATGGGAAACATGATTTTATGAAATCTTGAAAAGATGGATTGATTTATCTGATACCTGGAGGGCAGTTAACTCCCAGTTACAATTAACCCTATTTTTGGCCTCTGTGATCATAATTATGGAAGTGTTTAAAGCAATCAAGGTATTTTCAACTCACAGGGAAGTCGGGGATGAATAGATTGGAGCTGGAGCCCAACAAAAAGAAGTTTCTGGATGAGCTGGCTTTTCATCTGGCTTCCTTGCTCAGTGTTGGAGATGACCATTATGGTCCCAAAATTGAGCAAAGACATATCTCTACCTCTGTTGTATCATCTCACTCACAAATAGAGGTAAAGATATTAGCCAAGGTATTGGACAGATAATTGGACTCGGTCTGAATTTGCTTGGGGATTCAAGCTAATAGGACTTCTCAAGGGTAAAAACTCAACAGAACACTTGCAGACACTGATACATGTATTCTAATAGTCTAGAAAAATAAAGCTTCCTTTCTTACTTTATGGTTTAAACAAACACTGATATGGTCAGGTGAGTTAGTTTTTTTTTCGTCTTTCTTTTTGCAGTGTTAAAAGCAGCATGATTCCAAAACTATTTTATAAACTTGGTTAGGACATTGTGCTGTAGCCTGACCCCTTCCATTTTCATCTCTTCTTAGACCCATGACAAGGAGATTCAATTGGGTATGTTTACAATGACCCTTTTCATCAAATGGAAACATATTAAGTGTCAACTATGCTGGTGGTTTGCTCATTTGCCTAGACTCCCTGCTTAAGTTAGTTGAAGGACACTCACAGATCATATGGGACTACTCCATGTTGCCTAATTATGAGCCATAAAACCAAAATATTGGTCTACCCATCACATTATTTTATGAGGAGAGTGGTCGCTGAGAACAGAGATTCTTGGGAAACTAAGTGGTTAACATATTTATGCATTTTTGTGGAAGGAAGGAAAACTGCTATGGAAGAACACTTTGAGTCTATGGTAAATATGATTTTATTGGATCCTAGATAAGGTGGTTTGATTTATGTGTTTCATCACAAAAAAAGTCTGTGTACTGAAGCTGAACATTCAAGCCAGACTGACCTGCACCCTAAAGATACTCATGGCAAATCCACCTGGATTAGGACAGTACATACAGGGTTGGTCAAATTTTTTTTTTGGGGGGGGACAAGGATACTTCTGATAGCTTCCAAGAAAAAGTGGTCTGCTTAACAGCAGATTATGGTGTCTGAGATCCCATCTCTTAAGAATATTATGGTGGTAGTGCCAGGTTTTATGCCAGGCTGGAGAAAGCTGATTAAATGACACAATTTTTTCTCTCTTATTTCATACTGGCAGCAGGGTTGATTTCCAGCATGTACATAACCCCTAACCATGTATTTTTTTTCTCTAGAAGTGAGAGGAGATGACTGGAAGAGAAATACATGAAACTGCAATTGAAATGTAAAATATAAATTTGTGCTTCAGGAAACTAGCAAGTCATAGTATGCAAGTAAATTATACTTAAAAGACAGCATCACTTCAGAACTGACAAGGATGCAGACACTGCAAAAAGTGCAGAGATACACATATGAGGTTGATTACTGTTGCCTCTGAGAAGCTTTTCAATTATAGGTGGAAAATTGATTTAACTACTTTTGCTGCGTGAAAGCAAGCCACTGAAATAAGATGATATAATGTTTTTCTGTAGAAAAGAAATGATGTAATCTCATAGTTCACAGACTTTCTGATTTGAAGTGATGACCTGAAATGTGTATCAATATTTGTGAGTGGTCTTAATATATCTTGCCTTGTCCTGTCTTGTCATAACATGGATGACCATTGTACATGTAAGTGATATAAAACTCTGCCTCTGCTTATTTATTTTAACTTTGTCCAATGTGGAGTAATTATAACCAGTTATTCTTCAGTAACAGACAGCTAGAAAACTTGGATAGCTATAGATTAGATTCTTCTTTACCTATTCTGTGTAGTGACTGTTATATTGATATTCCTTGTGTATTTTATTCACATTACGCCATTATGATTTTTTTTTTATATTCATTTTTATTGTTATTATTTGTTATGTGAAAAGAAGATACTGAACACAACAGAGTGCAAGCTTTGGTTTCATCTCCAATTAAGATTTCTTCAGCATGCCACCAGTGACATATTATTTTTTGTTATTTATATGTGAGTAAATCAAGAGTGGTCAGATACCTAGTCCATCTGGTCTGGACCTGTCTATAATGGTGGCAGTATTACCCTGCCACAAAGAAAGCTGTGAAGAATTGGAGGATTTTGCTCCATGTTTGAAATAGTTATAATGGATAAGGAATGCTGGAAGATGCTGTAGTTCATTGAGATAGTGGTGAGACGGGGGCCTGGAGCACAGGCCAAAGACTCAGCTCTGCAAGTGCCCTATGTGTAGTTTTGTGTGGGTGTCAATGCTGAAAGTGCATACTCAGAACAGCAGTGCATATTCCCCTTAGAGTCTTGGGGCTAGACTGCATCATCAGTTTATATATTTATATATTTTTATTGATTTATTTATTTTTATTTAATACATTGGTTAACTCAGTAAGCACACTGGGCATAAAAGTCCATTTTCAAAAGCAAATTGACAGCATCGCCTGGTTAAGCAACTTTCTCAAAATCAGACAGTAGGCAGGTAGAAGTAAAAGTAATCAAACCCTGCAGTGTTTGATGTGATATTCCCTTAATTTTATGCAGCACATTAATAGCTCAAAGCATAAATCCTCTGTACTAATTACCAGACAGATCACTGAACTAGACCCGTGTGTGTGTGTGTGTGTGTGTGTGTGTGTGTGTGTGTGTGTGTGTGTGTGTGTGTGTGTGTGTTCTTTTACTTTAACCTGCTGGGCACCAGTGATGTCACTCAAGAGACTATCCATCTGGTGCAAGCTTGGTCCTTCCTTCACAACTGGTTGGTGGTTTTAAGATTCAAACCCTTCTTGTGTCATCTGGCATTGATATTAATGCTAGTCAGTGGCAAGGATACCAGTACTGCACTTATTCAGCTTAAAACAGCTTTTATACAAACAGTGTGCGTATACCCTCTCAGTCACAAGGTAAAATATACTCAGGTTTGATTGAACACAGCTGTTAGTTTATTTTTTTAGCCAGGTTAGGAGAACAGGTAGAACATGGGTTCTTCGGACAACTGTGCTAAAATATACAGCTGACAAAAGAGGGCAAAACAAAAGGAACCCAGCATGTTAATATGTCCAAAGATATGATATCAGATTTGTTTGCAGCAGAAATGGAGCCTGGAGGCAGTCTACCAGGAGGCAGACAAAAGACAATCTATTCTAGCCGAATAGGACCTCAAATCTCAACTGGTACTTAAAATATGAGATACAGAACTTGCAGTAGCTGAGAAAATACAACATTGACTGGATAAGTGACTTCCTTGGGACATGCAGTAAACAAATGGAGGTGGCAGGAATCAAACCCTGTACTGTTTGGAGAAGAGGATAAACAGAAGCAGCACCAGCATGAGCAAGAGATGATTATCCTTTGCTAGAGGTATGTGAGTAATGGACCCTAGAATCCCAGGTCAGTACAAAACTTTTATCACAGTACAATATGGGAGGATGATTTTCTTAGCTTCATGCAGGTCATTGGGTGAAGTTTTTAGCTACCTTGCTCATGGTTAAAGTAATCTATGCAGCTTCTAAAATGAATAAATGCTTACTTGTGTGTTTTAAACTGACTCCAGAAATGTACAGAAAAAATTTAGAGAGCATAGCAGAAAGGCAAATGACAATGCTACTAAAAAAATCGCATAAAACAGCACTTACTTTCACAGATGGGTGAGGGGATATAAGGTCGGCACATTTTAAATGCTCACAGATATCTTGGGCAAGGAAAAAGTCCTCAGTATTTTGCCTGAGGATATGAAGATTTGGTTGGTAGACTGCTAGTGCAACATTGCTCAGGAGGCAAGAAGGAAGGGGGGAATTATATCTGTATAGTAGATTGCTACTGCATAGTACAGTTTCCAACACTACACATGGTTATAAGGGAACCCAAAAGGGTAGCCAAAGCTATCACTGCAGGTTACACACAAAAAGTGAGAATCCCCAGTTTCTGGTATATGCCAAGTTTTGAGATTAAAATGTAACTAAAAGGACCATGTACAGTCTCATGTCCTACTAAGGTATAATGATCTATCCTCATCCACACTTACTGTTATCAGGCTGCAGTACCTGCCAGTACAGGTAAGTATTTGTGATTCCATTTAGGTTGTCCAAGTTTCCAAAAATGTCCTTTGGAATGAAGAATGCCCCAGCAACTTCCCAGAGTCTATTAGATCACATCTTAGCAGGAGCAATAGATGTTTATGCTTTTAGCTGGATGACATTGGTATCTACAGCTGGTCCTGGACATAGCAGATTTAGCATGCAAACAAGGTGCTGGACATATGGTATACAGCTGGTCCTGGACAGAGCACATTTAGCATGCAAACAAAGTGCTGGACAGAGCACACTTAGTATGCAAACAAGGTGCTGGACAGATGGTCTACAGCTGGTCCTGGACAGAGCACATTTAGCATGCAAACAAGGTGCTGGACAGATGGTCTACAGCTGGTCCTGGACAGTGCACATTTAGCATGCAAACAAGGTGCTGGATAGATGGCAAAGTGCAGAGTTAACCATTAAGGATAATAAGTGTCAGGCGGGTATGGCAGAGGTATCTCATAAGGATTATAGAGTTGGTGGTGGAAAGAAAAGCTCAGAACTTGCAAGGATTGAGGCTATTTGGTTATAGCCCACACTTACTACCAGGTAACAGGTGAGCACATTCTAAGGGATAGTAGGGTATTATAAGAAGTTTGATGAGCACTATAGTTTGATAGCCACTCCTCTTATAAGCATTATCAAGTAAAAAATAGACTAGATAGGGTTGACTGACTGCAACCTTTGAGAAGGCATTTCAGAAGTTCAAAAAGGCCCTGAGCAGACTCCTGTATTAAATATTATAGTCAATAATTCCTTGTATGGGTAGATGCTTATAATTCTAGGATGAAGCTGTACTTAGCCAGGTTTCCTCAGAGGGATCCTATTGTATACTTAAGCCAAAGACTTTAACTCAAGGAGGAATGATATGCAGTGATCAAAAAAAGAGTGTCTGTGCATAGGCTGGGCTCTGTAAAAGTTACAACCCTAAAGTTATAGCAGAACGCCCACTGTGGTTACGGATCACAACCCTTAAAAATGACCACATGGTGCAAGTGGGGACCAATGGAAACATTCTTATTTGGAGTTTAGCCTTGCAGTGGTTCACCATAACTATCCATCACAGAAGCAGTATTTCTAATATCAATGCAGATGTGTTGTCTAGAAAAGGTATGAAGTAATGTATCAAAAACTGTACCCTCATCTCAAGCTTTGTTTCTTGAGGGATAGCTCCAGAGGATTTGCTTGAGGTTTTTGTGGGGGAAAACTCCATGGTCGGGTAGTTGCACTGTGAAAAAGCAGTGATTCAGTGCTGAAGAACAGACATAAACAGCTGAATCAGTGCAAGAGATGACAGTTAGAGTCCAAATTAACAGTGTACCTGCCCTGGATCCTGTGGATTTTTCTCCATTACTTCTAAACACCCATTTACCAGTACAGCAGGTGAACAACAGCAAAGGAAGAAGGCAAAGCAAAAAAGGAAGAGGGTGTGAATGAAGCAGGGGGTTATGACTCCCAGATGGGTAACCAGGAGCAGATCTAGACAACACAATGAACAGGCACTGTTGTCAGTTTGTCAAGCTATGATTTAATGACTGCTGAAATAGCAGTTCTGAGCAAAGGCATCGCCTTACCTCCAGTTCTGCTGATTTATTGACAGAATTATGGCTGTTGTCATGCCATTGGAACCTTGTATTCCTATTTCCAAAGACTTCATTAAACAAACCTTCCCAAATTAAAAGAAAATAGTGCATTTATTCTTATTTTAAATCCATTTTTCAAATCTTTAATTGATGCCTTTCAATGGCTTGTGAGGATGATATTTGTCAGATTTTTTCAAACAGGAATGCAAAAATGTTCTACAATATGTCACCAATAGAAAGACAAGTGCTACATAAACTTGAAAAAATAAAGAAATTGTTATAAAAAGTGATGATAAAGGTGAAGCTGTAGTAGTACTGGACTTGGAATTCTGTAATGATAGTAATGCAGATATATTAAGGGAGAAAATATACATTTAAACATTGCTACAATAAATAAAAATGAAATTATTTCAAAGGTAAATGACTGTATCGATAGTAATTTAACAATTGAGTTGGTGAATTACTTTCAGGTTCCCTGCCCTATGATACCCATGTTTTATTGTTTACCAAAGATTGCTAAGTATCTAGAAAGTCTATCAATGAGGTCAAGTCTCATCATGAGGCTGGATAATGGAGCCTGTTTCCATATATGTGGAACAGGAACTAAAGAGAATGTTTCTGACTATGAGAATCTATATACATGATAGCAATGATTTCTTGGAGAAGTTATATCATTGCAAGGAGAGGAATAAAAAAGAATTACATACGTGTTACTTTGGATGTAAACTCTGTCTTTACAATAATACCTAATATAAATGGGGTTGAAGCAATAAGATAATTTCTAATGAGGGTCAGTGATAAATGCAATGTTTCTATAAACAGGATACCTACTACCTTCAGAGGCAAGGTGTTGCCATTAGCACCCCGTAGCAAACATATATGCTAATATAGATCTGAGTACATAAGAAGAGATGTTTATTTTTAATAGTAGCAAAATTTTTATTAATATAGATTATTTTATAAAAGATTTGTTGATGATGTGTTTATTATGAGGTGCTACACTATCGCATTTGAATAGTTTTATTAATTGCATTATGCACACCGTAGATTTTTTTAAGCTTCAAAATGTGTTCATTAGACTGCATCGATAATGTTTTCGATATTCATTTATGTAAAACACGTGATGGAATTATGGATGCAATGGTCGACAGAAAAGAAGTGAGTAGGAATAAAATGTTTGCATTGAAGAAGTATACACCACTCCTTTACATTTAAAAATATTTTAAAAGGGCAAATATTAAGAACAATGAAACTGAAGGCATTTAATAAATCTGTTGCTGTTACTGTTATTGTCCTGAGTGAATTTTTCTCTTGGAAGAATTTTGGTGCCAGGGCGATGTCATAGTGGGGAAAACGGATGTGAATGTTTCTTTCTTATTTCGTACTAGTAACACAGCTGATCTGCAGAGTGTGTATAAATTTGTGACCTTTTTCTCTAAATGCGAAAAGGAAAATGACCAGAAGAGAAATGCAATAAACTCCTACTAAAATGCAACACATAAATGTGTGCTTCAGGAGGCTAGAAAGTTATAAAATGCAAGTAAATTGTACTTCATAGGGAGTCCTCCTCCAGAACTGTGAAGAGTTGAAGACATTGATATGCAAACGTTAGGAGATGTCTGTAAGAGCTTGAGTAATATTGATCTACTGTTTTCTGTCACATGTTACTTGTTTTCCATTACAAGTGGGAAATGTTTAGTGACCTTTGCTGTGGAAAACAAGCAATTAAAATAAAAGTGATATATTTTTTTCTGTAGAAAGGAAATGATGTAATCTGATTATCATCAGGTTTCTGAATAAAAGAGATTCCCTGAAATGTGTATAAATATTTGAGAATAATATTAATCATTTCATAGCATGGGAGACCTTGGTACACTCATTTAAGTGCACTCATTCGGAACCTTTCCCTCTACTTAGTCCCCTATAGATTGCTGAGTAGTGATCTCTGCCTGGCTTACAAGGCATATGCAAACCCCACACTTACGAATCTCCTGCATATTTGTATATCAAACAGTACCAGACATACAAGGTCTATGGACCTGAATTCGGTCTGTCACTTAAACAGTGCATGCTGTTGAGACGTATATGTGTCCTAGAGACTGCCCCTTCTATGGAGCAGGCTTCCCATCCAGGTGAAACTGAGTTTGTTTATTACCCAGTTTAAGCACAGCCTAGGCCAGTGAGTGGTGAATAGGAAATTTACACCTGGCCTGGCACCCATGTGCCTTATGAACAGAGATAGCTTATAAATTCTTAGTGCTCAATGTCCTATTTGGATATAGGCATCATTATTCTTTTGAGAAAACCTTGCTAGGCTTAAGAAGACTCTCTGGGTTGTTAGCCTTGTAACAATCTATGAAGCTATGAATCTATGAAATTGTGTAGCTGCCTGTCTATTTTTACTTATTTGTCTAACTTAGAGTAGTTATTTAGAGTAGTTATTTCCAGTGAGTGCCGCGGTGGGGAAGAGGTAGCATTGTTGCCTCACAGCAAGAGGTTCTCCCATTCGATTCTCGGCTGGAGTGCAGGGAGTGCCTTCTGTGTGGAGTCTGCATGTCCTCCCCGTGGTTGGGTGGGCATTCGAAAGACATGCGTAAATGGATGTACCTTCATTGAAGGTTGAACGTTCAGCTGGCACCTCTGCGTTCATGAAAATCTACTGCCAATCATTAGCGGACCGGAGTTCCGCTGTGGCGACCCCTAACCGAGAAAAGCCGAAAGACAAACAACAACAAGAGTAGTTATTTCCAGTATTTTTGTTTAGTAAGAAACAGCTAGGATATATTTAGTTAGCTGTAGAGTGGATTCTTTTTTGCATACTGTTATTTTTATATTGCTTGTGCACTTTCTTTCTCCTCCATTTTTAATCTATAACTGCAAAGTTTGTTTTACTATGTATGTAAAGTTTATCTATTCTCCTTAAGATCTTTTGAGCTTTATTATTTATATAAAATTATTGGTCATTATTATCTGAAAAGGAGCATTGAACACTTAAAGGTGTAAGATATTTCCCCTGTCTCCAATTAGCTAGACTATTTGAGCCTACTACCAGTGAAATATTATTTTTTATAAACTGTGTCTGGGTTTAAACTCTGCCAGCCTTTTCTAGAAATTATGTGTGTGTTTTGTGTGTGTGTGTGTGTGTGTGTGTGTGTGTGTGTGTGTGTGTGTGTGTGTGTGTGTGTGTGTGTGTGTGTGTGTGTGTGTGTGTTTGAGTGTCTGTATGCATGTGCATGTGTAAATTATGTTTGAAAAGCAGTTACTTACATTTATACAAAGCATTAGAAGACACAGTGGCTCACTGAAAGTGTGGTGAAAAGAGGCCTGTGGTGCTAGACCCAAGACTCAGCTCTGAAAGTGACCTGTGTGTAACCTACTCTGTGTGTATATGGTGGAAGCCCATATACACAAGTCAACAATACACATCCCCTTTATGCACTTGGGGCCAGATTACATTTTGCGAACTGATTATTGACTTAGACCTCTCTGTAGTTTCTTTCTTTCTTTCTTTTTACTTTAGAATTCTGGTTACCAGTGGAGTGACTTGAGAGACCAACCCAGTACTAGCAGCTTGGTCCTTACTTCAGAACTTGTTGCCAGAGTTGGGATTCCATCTGTATCCCCTAGTAGTGACACTGGCTGCAATATACTGATGTCATTGATAAATGTAAGAGAGGGCATACTAGTCACAGGGTGCTGCAGACCTTTATGGTGGAAAATGAAACAGGAATGCTAAGCAGAGCTGGCAGCTCAGTTTTGGTAGTGCCCTTCATTAAAGCCAAAAAACTTTTGTTTGTTGAGGAAGTCCCTTATCTGTACAGGGAAGAAAGTGCTTAACTTTGGATTAAACTTATTAATTCAGCTGTTTGTGCTCCTGGCTATCCATTTTCTTTGAGTTTTTGCAATACAGTTTCCTACGTTTGGTCGAGTTTGGGGTTTGTGGAAATGGAGAGTGCAGGAACTACCAATGGTGATATTTTTGAGCTGTTACAACAAATACAGCAACAACTGGCTGTTCACACAGCACAAATACATTCTTTGACTGAGAAACAAGGTAATAATGAGGTGTTTGGTAGCTTAGGCTACCCTTTAACCCAGCCAACACCTATCATTAGTAATTCGGATGCAGCCAAAGGGCAGAGGAATAGTGCAATTGCTGGAATAACCGTTAGCACTGAAGAGTCGAACGGTAATGCTCAAGGGCATTATGAATGGAAGGATAATAAGTTTTCATTCGGGTTTGAAAAAAGGCATGAAAATGTTTCCCAATCAGAAAACTCTTCCATAATGGATAAAATAAAAGTATTTGAAAAGAAATTATTATCGTATAAAAAACAACAAATGGAAATTTCATATTTGCAAAAAAAAATTGATTTGGAAATTGTTCCCCGTGGACATAGGTTGTGGACATATCCCAATGGGTCTGAAGGAAACACTGATTTATTGACTGAATTGCATAGTTTGTTTGATAAAACGGGGTTGCAGATGATGAGACTGATGGTAAAGTCGAAATATGTTAGCAGCGGAGAAAGCAGCTAAAGACTTAGATGAATTAAATCAGTCCACCAAAAATGACATTCAATTCAATGTTAATCAAACTATTTTCAACAATGTTTTTTCAAATGTTTCATCTACTTGTAATACTATTTTCATACATAAATCAAACAAAATAAAAAGGGATTTGAATGAGTATGCTTCCCAGAGGGTGTATCCCATGTCAGCGGGAAGTATAGTTTTGGAGGAGGATTGGTCTAATCAAAATACAGACCCTAGGGAGAAGTCTACGTCAGATGCTGGTGTTTTTAAGCAGAACAGGCAACATACGCAGTCCGTTTCAGGTGAGGAGAACATAAGGTGTTCTGAGAGACTTAAGGGAAAGGAGCAGCAGCCTCGTTTTTTATCGAGAGACACCCAGGATTACAACAAGAAGGGTCACGACCGAAAACCAATTCCAATATGAGGAGCAAGAGCTGACAGCAGGGGAATTAATGAATTTGGCTCTAGAGCTCCTTTTTCCCATAAGTACTGAATTAACTAACGTGGACTTTTCAAATGGGGCATCTTGTTTGCCTGCATATGTTAACAATAAGTTGGTGGAGAGGAACATTGAAACTAGTAATGTGGTCACTAAAGTCGCTCATCCATTTGATGTAAACGACAGTGATGTTCTCTTACCTAACTCAAGATGGACATTAGTGACTAATGTTGTTAACGTTTCAAATAACAATAATGAAGGTAATGTTGATTTTGCTGGAGGGGGAAGTGAGGAAGGGTTTATTAATGAATTAAAACCCTGTGTAGTTTTTAATAAAACACACAATTTGAAAGTGTATAACTATTCTGATAGGATAGTCATAACGGAACATGTGGACCTTCTTGCAAAAGGGTTTACCTTTGTGCCCTTTAGAAGGGCCAGATTGGATGACACACTTATTGATTTGAAATGTTACACGAGGAAACTAAACTTTAGAGTTTGGTTCAATTCATCAGATGTTATGGCAAACAATGTAGGGGTCTAAGGAGACCCAGTGTATTCAATCCCCCATTAAATAATGTTATAAAACTTAAAAGCAAGAAAAAATGCTGGGATAAGGCTCCAAAATCCAGAACAGTACGTAAAAATGATGAAAATAGACTCTTCGCAATACTGCCTTTATTCACAAACATTGTGTTTGTGAATAAAGGCAGTATTGTGAAGAGTCTATTTTCATCATTTTTATGTTCTGTTCTGGATTTTGGAGCCTTATCCCAGCATTTTTTCTTGCTTTTACATTATTTATATCCAGTGTTGGGATATTTGGTGTGTTTTTGGGCTTTTGTTTGACTAATGTTATAAAACTGTTTGAAAATAAGTGTGAAAAGGATATACGAAAAATTTAGTATCCAAATTTCATAATGACACACTTAATTTGACTAAAAATGAGGAGATTATGTTTTTTGACTTAGTGCAGGATCCTAATATATGCTTGATGAAACCGGACAAGGGGAACGGTATTGTTATAATGAACAAAACTGATTACTTGGATGGGATTAATTCCCTGTTGTTAGATAGTTCTTATGTTGAAAGTTCATTGAATGAAATTCATATAATGTATAGGAAAATTGATTTGCTTATGGACGACATGTTATTCCAAGGCCAAATTAATGAAGATGAGCAAACTTACATGGTCAATAAGTTTCCTGCAGTTTCACGTATATTTGGAATTCCCAAAATCCATAAAGGGTTGATAAATCCACCATTTAGACCAATAGCTGATGGAAAGCATTCAAAAACCTGTTTTATCTGTAAATGTTTGGATCAAAAGTTACAGGTTGGTTTAAAAAGCTTTCCGTACATTTGTAAGGATTCGTGGGAATTTCTTGATAAAGTTGGTAGAATCAATTTGAAGGGTGATTATTTTTTAGTCACAATAGATGTGGTAAGTCTCTTTACTGTGATACCACATGAAGAAAGGTTGTAGTGGTTAGAGGCTCAATTATTGGAAACTGGTGTTTTCGATCAGGATGTTATCAATGTGTATGTTACTCTTAAGGAAGTTGTGCTCCAGAATAATTATTTAAGCTTTGAAGGTCAGTATTATATGCAAAGGACAGGGGTAGCAATGGCGGCAGCATGCACCCCCGTCTTTGCCAATTATATTATGTCATACTGGGAACAACATTTTGTATTTAATAGTGCATTCATGAGCAATATATTGTACTGTGCTAGATTTTTAAATGATCTGTTCATCTTGTGGAAAGGCACTGAAGGCGAATTGGAGCAATTCTATAGATACATTAATAACACAGTTGCATTTTTAAAATTTACACATCATCATAGTACCAACAATATTGTTTATTTGGACAT
Organism: Protopterus annectens; assembly: GCF_019279795.1. NCBI lineage: Eukaryota > Metazoa > Chordata > Ceratodontiformes > Protopteridae > Protopterus > Protopterus annectens. The sequence goes on from NC_056741.1 coordinate 418,920,324, forward strand.
TGATTTATCTATTACTAAGGAAAAGGCATTAAGTTCAAGAATATACAGAAAACAGACTTTCTCCAATTCATATTTGGAGTTTACTAGTGCGCATCCCTCCTTTCAAAAAAAGTCCATAGTTAAAGGACAATTAGTCAGGGCAGCCAGGATGGTCAGCTCTGATTTAATTTTCCTTGAAGAGGTTAGTTTTATTTTAGATATGTTTAAAGCAAGGGGTTATTCTGACACCTTATTGGGTGAAATTAGTAAGGAAGTAGTTGAAAAGAGAAACAATGTTTTTTATAAACCAATTTTGGTTTATGGAAAGGACATTGTCAATGGTAATAGAGAAAAAACTGATTTTAAGAGTCAAGTGGGATTTATTGTATGTTACAATCGGGATGTTCAGAGGATTGTAGATGTCATTCACAATAATTGGGACATATTACAATTTGAGAATAACATTGCTCATAAAGTTGGAGGCAAACAAATGGTTACTTATAAGAGGGATAGATCCTTTAAGGACATTTTTGAGAGGACTGAGTATCAGCATTATGGGGTACTAGTAGAGTTAAAGGAAATTTTAGGTGCCAACATTGTAATTGTTGTCCTCATATATTGGAGACAGGTGACAAATTTGAGTTGAATTGAAACATTTTGAGTCTGTATGGGCATTTTAATTGTGGTACTGCTAATGTAGTTTATCTGCCAAGTGCATAAAATGCCCAATATTTTATGTGGGTAAAATGCTTAGGCCTTTTAAAAATAGAATTAGTGGACATTTGTTGGACATTAAACACAAAAAATAAACTAATGCACTGGCCAGACATATTCATGAACATAATGACCATATTTTTAAGTTTTTAGTTATACAACAAGTTCCCAAGGACACACAGGGAAGATTTTTGGATGTCCATTTGGACATCTGTGAGTTAAGATGGCAACTTTGACTGAATGCAGCCAATTTCCTAGGAATTAATGAATCAATTTCTATATCAAGTATATTAAAATTGAAACATATATTAGGTTAATATCTAATATTTATTGTTTTAAAGTTTATAAATTATTGTATAAATGCAAGTAGATTGTGACATTTTACATTTTTATTGTTTGAACTAGGTTAATATTGATTTTAGTTACTAAATGGATGAGGTTTCTTTAAGATTTAATTATGTACTAATAGGGGTTTATTATAAAAGGCTGGGTTATATGTAGAAAATGTTTTGGTGTTTTAATATTGTTCTGAGGAAGTCCCTTATCTGTACAGGGAAGAAAGTGCTTAACTTTGGATTAAACTTATTCATTCAGCTGTTTGTGCTCCTGGCTATCCATTTTTTTGAGTTTTTGATGCCCTAGTAGTGACACTGGCTGCAATATACTGATGTCACTGATAAATGTAAGAGAGGGCATACCAGTCACAGGGTGCTGCAGACCTTTATGGTGGAAGATGAAACAGGAATGCTAAGCAGAGCTGACAGCCCAGTTTTGGTAGTGCCCTTTATTAAAACCAAGGAACTTTTGTTCTCAGTGTGCTCTACATCCATAGTGTGCTACTGGAGAAAATGGAGCGGATTCAGAGGAAGGCTAGGGCTAGATGCTGCAGAAGGACTGGAGATGAGTAATCCTACATTCAAGGAAGGGACTGGCACAACTTCTGAAGAAAAAGTAGATAGCATTAAGATGTGCCAGCACCATTTATTATATAAATATTACCAGTTATGACAGGATCAGTGACCTGAAGAACAGACTTACATAGGCTAAACATCTTTCTTAACTCCATGCCAATCAATCCATTTGGTCTTTTGTAATATAGACCCCATGGTCCCATGGATATTTGAAAGGAAGTCTGGTGGCTGATTACCAAAAACATACCATATACCTCAAACTTTACAGCTCTATAATCCCCTATAATGGTCATGGGTTTTGAGTATTGATCTGAGAACATGGAATGCAATGCAAGAACACTGAATGAGAGACATCTCAAGTTACTGGAGCTACACATAAGGCTAAGCTAAAATTAGTGTAACTTAGGATCTGGAATAATATTTACGTAATTTCTAATGATATAGGTAGGCTATAACCAGAAGCTAGTGGTGTGCATCATAAATGTAATAACACAGGAAAAGATAAAGCACAAGTTATGCTCTTCTCCAAAAGAACGTGAATATTGAGACTTCCTGAAGAATCACATGAATCCTGTTTTATGTCTAAGCAGTCTGTTCCAGAAATGTATGTGCTTCCTGGATTTATATCCTGTGAAAATTGACAAGCTCTGTATGAAGAAAGGAAACATAAAGTAACTTTTGGTAGTTGATCTACTAGTACAAAAACAGTTGTCAGTCTTGGTCCCGAGCTATGATACTTGGAAAGAGCTGTCTGACAGTGAACTAAATCATGGGGTTAATTAATCCATCATGTCCTACAGAAAAATGTTGGTTATCTCTATATAAATATAACATTATTGGGGTCCAAAGTGATAATGCCTAGAAGGGGGATTCAAGTCTATGAGAAATATGATACAATGGAATCTTGGAAAAGGTGAACTGATTTATTTATTTCCATCCTCAAAAGTCATTGTGCTTAAAATTAACATCTTAGCTACAGTGACCTGTCCCCTAAGGATAATCATGCTACGTCAGCTGGGATTCCCTTATTAATATGTTTATTTTGTTGCTTGATGGATTTTTGAAGTCTTTTATTTTAACGTTTTTTACTTTTTTTTATACTTGCTGTGCTGCATTGAAATGTTAATAAAGCATATTAAAGCTGAAAAAAAATAGTCCTGCCCTGGTTCATGGCATGTTAAGAAGTAATTTGCATGCAACAGGAATTTGAGTTGGATAAATTTATATTTTAGCTCTGCATCCAAAATGAACCTTTGCCTGTTACATACATACCATGAAGAAAGAGGAACACCTCAGCCTGCATAACAGAAGATAAATAATAAACACTGACAAAATGGTTAGTCTGGGATGGACCCTCATAACACTCCCAGCTTCAGATAACAAAGGCATTGAGGGCAGGAAATAGGACAGAATAGTTTACATTAAATTCATACAAGACAGTTAAACACTCACAGACATCTATAAGAAACGGAGGTTCAAAAGATCACAACAGAAGAGGGTTATTTACCAAATCTAAGGACTTGCATTCCTTCGCTAAAGCTTTCTTACAGCAGATTAATTCAGACTCACAATGTTGTTGAACTCTGACAAGTTTGGAACCGATCTTCTAACATACTTTTTAATGTCTTGTCCTGTTCCCCAGACCTTTTACTTAATGAAATGCAGATTGCTTCTGAGTGACAGCTCATGGTCATGGCAGTACATCTTTAAAGAGCATGTAGGTGAAAGAAAATTAAATCAGGCAGGTAGTGCCTCAGCTACAATAATGTTGAGACTGTATTTCTCTAGCATTTATTAAAAACACAATTATCTGTGTCCTTTCTCCAGAGATTTCTGCCATGATATAATTAGGCCATTCAGATGATGAAGTTAAAATGATTCCTGTAAACAGTCAAAGAAAAAGATAAACAGGTGGCAATCTACCATGCATTCTTAATGTCCTATACTCTGAAACTTGTCTGAAGACAGTTCTCCAGCAGGGAGAAGTGCAACAAACTTGACAGAAAATCTGCCAGGGAGAAAGGCAGGCAGATAGCTGGGGTGAAGAATTTGAGTGAGCACTGTTAGACAGACTGATTATATACACACATATGCACATATCGTTTTACATATACATATATACATATGTGTATACATGTATGTCTTTGTATATTGTAGCCAGTGACTACATGGCACCAACAATGTCTATTAAGAATTTCTAAGAATATAAGGAACTGGATACATAGATTGTTAGAGTGTATTTAATTATTCCCGTGAATTATATTTTTTGGCACTTTTAACATTTTAATGAACAGATTGTGCAAAACAAAGCAAGCCTTTTGGTACTGCAGTTACTCTAAAAATATTTAAATTGTGTGTCAAGTCTCACCTGATAGAGTTTTGTGAGTTCAAACAGTGAAAATATTTCCCTTATATTTTCCCTCAACTACATATATTACTGATACCCTAATATATGTAACAGATTCATTTATTGACAATGCAACCTGCACAGCAGGTTTTTCAGTGCTCAAAATTTCTGAATAGCAACAATTCAAATAACTTTACAGCTTAATTTTATATATGGTGTATGCACAGGCACTCAGTCTTTTAATATTGTGTGGCATGTTCATTTTAATTCTTCAGCATGGCATACATCACATAATCAGATGCAGAGAATTTGCCAAAAGAAAATACATTTGGCTCTCACAGTCTGTCTAAACTCCAAGATGACATATCACTGCTGCTCACAGATAAATGACAATTTTATGTTAATTATCTGCACTGTCTTTTAAAGCTGCTCACTGGGAATTGTGCCACTTGACAACTGATTGCTGCAGAGAATTCTGCAGTAATCAGACTCATTTAACAAATCCATGCCTTTGAAACTATCTTCTCAGGCAAATCAAGCTTGTATGGTCATGCAGCCATATTTATCTATCTATCAGGCAAAGGGATTGGACCACAAAGGGCTTATTTTTAACCATGAACTCAAATAAGCAACGCAAAAGCTTTGTACATTGGATGAAAAGTAAATATATCAGGCAAGATATATAAACTGATTAGAGCAATTTTAATTACTTGATGAATACTAAAATGACAAATGTGTGCAAGATAAGTAGTGTATGATTTTCTTGCTTTCATTAACAGACCATCATTTACATGTGCACATTTTGGTGACTATAGAGTGGTCAGGAAAGGATAGGCTGCCTCACTGAAACAATGCAGAGTAGATTATGATATCATAGACTGCCAGTGTCAGCACCATTCACCCTTAGTATTTAAGTATTCCCATTGATTATGAAGGTGTCATAATCTGATGTCATGCCTCAAGGCTATAAATAAAGGCTTTACCACATATTTAAAGTGTATAGTGCATAAAAGCAACTTGTGAACCAGCAAAGTGGCCTATTAACTGGTTTAAGTTTTAGCATTCTGGCTAAAGAATGATAGAAGCCAAGGTACAGGAGTTAAAGATAAAGGCAAATGTTAGCAGAGCTGATAGGAGTTAGACGGGAGGCAAAGCAAAGTTTAGCAGAACATGAAATATTTTGTTGAACACAAGTTGATGTTTATGACGTTTTGTGGAAGAGATCTTGATGAAAGAGCTAAGCCATGCTTTAATGCTGGTGTAAGTATTCCTCTGTCTAGAACCATTGCAGCAGCATCAGCCAATAGGTTGTGACCTCATCATTATTCCACCTTTTGCAGGGGTCAGAATGATGCTCAAATATTTGTCTCTACTTTTAGATAATCTTTTTATTCTCCTGACACTCTAAACCTCATTGTGAAGTATAAAGGACAGTGCTGAGCTTTTTTTTTCCAGTGGCATGGTTCCTAGAAGGAATAAAATTAACCAGCTTGCATTATTGTCTTTCTCAACATTTCTGTATCACAAAAGACACATAACAGAAAACATTCAGCAGCAAATATTAATAAACTATTCATTCTTAACCTCTGGTTTATGTCACATCTATAGCATGGGCTATTGCCACATTGAGAGAAATTCCAGAGTGTAAAAATAAATGAATGTGTTAACATGCAAACAGAGGAAAAGCAAAAACTCACTGAATAATATTGTCAAAATATCTTCCCACATTGAAACAGGTAATGATTGCTATGCAGGTTTCATGAGCCCTCAGTTTCGTTATTCTGTATACCTCCAATTAAGCAGTACATAAAAATCCAACACATTAGGCAAATGTAATTGAGATAATCTAGAGATCCAGTTGGCAAGTCATCATTTCCTCTGTTTACCAAATAGACTTATCTGCAGAACTATTTTGTCACCAACCAAAATAGTAATAATGCTTTTACACCAAAATGAAGAAAAGATAATGGATTTAAGTATTACCACTATTTTCTGATTATGCATTTTCTTTGGTCACATGCTGGTATTTCTTTATCTAATGTTAATTCTGATTTGCTTTCAGATGCTCCTTTGGTGGAATTTGACAGTGAGCAGAAATGGATGACAGCCTTTCACCATGATGGATCTGATATCCTATATGTTGGTGGAAGAGAAGTTGTATACATCCTTCATTTTACCAGTTCAGAAGTAAAGCAAATCCCGGTAAGTGTGGACACAGTGTTTCTTCATTCTCTGTAGAAGCCATTGTGGACTGTTCTAGTTTTAGAGACAAACTTGAAACTGAAGATCACTAATTAGAGAAACAGGGTCCTGCTCTCTAACTTTGATTAGCACCGTTAGTCTTTACTTCTGAATCTCTGGTGGAGACTCCATAAAGACGTTCTAATGCCCACATAGGGTACTTACCAGCCTCTATGAATTCTACTACCCTCCCTACATAGTCAAAGAACAATTACTTTTATCTGATGTAACCTATGTCTAAATTATGTCTGGCCCTGCATCCTCTGACATTGAAATATTGCATAATTATTGTCCTTCATATCTTTACAAATAATTTAATGGTTTCTGGTACTTCTGACAGCAACCTAAAAAGCCAAGAGTTTCCATTCTCTGTTACAGTCCAGAAGAGCCTCATATTCAACTACCCATTTCCGAAACTGCTTGTTTTGGCAAAGGTTGTCATGGTAACATATTTAACAGGGCAGAAAAGATTTACCTATCTCTCACAAAAGTCCCACCTTATCCTGTGATATTCCCACACATTGCAAAACAAACTAAGCAATACCATATTGCAGGTACATGACAGAAGGGGGAGCAAAGCCCATTGAAAGAATGCCTGACATAATGGTATAAAAGTGCTATTAATATTATTTTTATACAGCTAATTCAAATATATCAAGTTCCATCAGTAAATTTTTTGTATTGCATAGTCTGTCTTGAGGTCTGCTTTGTACGTTGAACAATATAAATGCTCCCGTACCTTCTTATGCATAATAATTTTGTGCTCATGTACTCCAGTGTTGATCATTCTACCTGAAAGTAACTTTCATATATGGCAGTACTCACTACTCAACATATGACCTGAACGTAGGTGTCATATATTTTTACTTTCTTTTACTGAAAGGGATGACTTGCATGCTTGTCTGTTCCCTCCACATCCTATTAAATCTAAGGCTTATTTCAGAATATAAGAGTATTTAAGGGAAACAAGTTTCAAATCTGTCACATTCAATAAAACAAATGAAGCTTAATACTAAGCAAAAGCAAGTCTTCCAGTCATGTTATTACCTCATTTCAAAATAAATAGAGAACTAAAGTTTACACTCACAGAGTGGCATTAATAATGTTTAGTTCCATCTAATGCCATAATTTACAGAACTGCAATGTAGTTCAGCAAAAAGTAAAACTTAAGTTAGGATTCAGAAAAGAGTTTTCAGCTTGCTGTAATTTGCTACCACAAATAGATTAATTATGACAACAGTAAGGACATATAATTCAGAGACAGCAGTGGCTGAAATGAGAAAGCCCATGTTATCACCTTATTAGCCCATCCCTGAATTGCACTGTAACTAACCCTCACATTGTCAGACTTGATGGTAGTAGTGTTGGCAAAGGAACCCATTGCTAGACACTCTTTTTCAGACACACACATGCTCAGATCCTCATTTCCCATCCTAACTCCGTAGTTCAACCACATAGATAGACACACACTCATACAGACACACATAGTTATCCAGACTCACACTTCCCTACCTCACACCCCTAGTGCAAACATCCAGACAGACAAATACACACATTCATGCAGTGTCATTCATACTCCTATTGGCATGCACACACACACACACACACACACACACACACACACACACACACACACACACACACACACACAAACACCCTCACCCTCATGTCTTCTCTAAACATACCTGCACTGTGACTGCTTCCATAGGAGTGAATAGAAGACTGATGTCTTCGGACAGCATTTACATTTTCCTCCAACAATGAACTCTTACACTGCTAAGTAATTCTCTGACTTGCTCAGCAGCATAAATCAAGAGCTGCTGTTATTTCAGGATACAGCCACATGGCTTATTAGGATTACCCAGTCCCTATGTCTTGCCAGCTCAACTGCCCACCTCAATAAGGCCACTTTCCAATTAGCCAATAAGCACAATTTCCTGAAGAACACCCAGGGAACACACTCACTGCTCTCTCCAGACCCCTTTTACAACTCCCCACTGGCACAGCTTAGAGTTAAGTCCTTAGCTGTGGTTCCAAGCTAAGTCCTTCCACACCATCTCTTTGAATCAAGTGCATTGTGTCCCTGCTCCAAGCTGCTGACACACACACTCATTGAGATTTGATTTGCACACACACACACACACACACACACACACACACACACACACACCTGGAAAAGGCTGGCACAGATTCACCTGCTGTGCCCCTTCTGCCCAGATTATAAGGTAGATATCACTGCCACCAGAACTCCTGCCAGCTACTTTAAGGCTCTTACAGGGGTACCCAGTTATTCTTCTTCTTCTTTCGGCTTTTCCCGGTTAGGGGTTGCCACAGTGGATCACCTGTCCGCTCATGATTGGCAGTGGAGTTTTACAGTGTCGAGTTGCCAGCCCGGCGCCCAACCTTCCACAGAAGGCACACACATGCACACACTCACATCTAGAGCCAATTTAGAGTGTCCAATCCACCTACAGCATGTCTTTGGGATGTGGGAGGAAACTGGAGCACCCAGAGGAAACCCACGTGACCACAGGGAGGACAGGCAGACTCTGCACAGAAGGCACCCCAGCCGAGAATCAAACTGGAGAACCTCTTGCTGTGAGGTGGCAACACTAACCACTGCACCACCGTGGCTGCCCACAGGGGTACAGAGTTATACTGAGTGAAATTAATATTAATACAAATAGTCATGTCGACCAAACAGCCAGGCTTTCAGCAGTGGCCAGAGTTACCACCAAATAAATATGTGCAAATACTCTCAAAACTTAAATATTTTAAAAAAGGGACCGACCACAATGAAAAGTTTAAATATATTTAATAATAAATAATAAATGAACATGAAAATACTAAATATCTATTTACAATAAACACCAGCATTTCAGCTGCAGGGAATATTAAAAATAACACTGATGGAAAGTTTCATACAGTTATAGAAAAACGGTATTTAGCTAGTCTCACTATCTATTCCTGATTGACTAAAATAATTACTGTTCCTACTTACTGGATAGAGCAAGGCAAGGTGGGTGAGTGGCCCTTGTTGTTAGATGCAAGACAGAATGCAGAATGCTATTGAGACTTCAGTCTCCTCTAATATTAAAAAAAATATTTCTGTACCGAATGATATCACATACATCTAGTCATCTGACTCTGTTTCTCATGGTATCACCAGCACTAGAAGCTGCCAGGATTTTACCATCTACATGTCAATAATACATACATAAGACCATTGCTCAGATGTGGTGCAGCTGCTGGAAGTCATAAAACCATAAAACCATTGCATGCTTCCTACAGGAGCTACAACGTATTATCAAGTACAGACATTGCATCTCTGTCTCATTTCAAAACTGTGGGATAACATCTTTATATATCAACCCATAAAGTCATTTAATTTCAAGAATATTTTTTTCCAAAGTCAAGTGGATTAAGCTCTTCCATTCCACTATATGCTGTTACAATGTCTACATTTAATTCAGTTACAATAATGCATGTACATTTATTTTCCTACCAGCAGGACATACTGTTGATACATTTCAACACAAGCAAACCTCACAAATATATTTTCAGCACAAGCATCTGTACCAATAAGTTTTATATACAAATGACCTATACATATTACAACATTCCAGCTATCTGTGCTGGCAAAAGTTATACATCCACTGCCCTACTTTTTCTGGCATGGCTGTCAGTACCTCTTATCATCACACTACCTATAAACTAAGAACATATCTTAGAGCATACTTCAGATAACCTAAGCTGGAGCACATACATTCCTAACATAGATCTGTATTCCATATATCTAACAAAGTGTAAGGAAACTTAACCATATTTAGTCCATTATATGCAAGTTGCTTAACCCTAAACACAATCTAGAGTATTTATTGTTTGGTACTTGTTACAAAAAATACACTATGATGCTTATGTTATGTACATATTTACACATTTCTATTTATATTTGATCCATTTGACATCTACAAAATAATGAAAAAATGCAGTAGCATGGAATTATAAGGAAACATGCTGTGAACTCAGTCAGGGTCATTAAACATTTGTATTCCTCCTATGGAGGTACATTTATATGTTTTCAGAGGTACATTGAGATGTTTTATAAACAACTCTAGCCTGACTATATTTTATACTTTTTTTGCAGAAAATTGTTCCATGTCACAGTAGCAATTTTAGAAAATGCTTTTCAGTCTTTCACAGCATAAATGCAGGCATTTGCATTTTAATTTCTTCACAGTTTCTTAGAGAGTAAGTGGTATTTCTAATTTGGAGAATGTTCCAGAAAGGTGAGCAATGGTGTTCAATGAGAAGCTTGTAAATAAGATTGTCACTAGGACTGAGGTAACCTTTGTGCTGCATATTCTCATATTCAGAGTGAGACCCTTTGTATTGCGAGACAGTGGTGGTCGATCTTACTTTACTCATATGCACATTACTCTTGCAAAGCAAGCCAGAACTGCAGTCATTCCATTCGCACATAGGCATTACTCCCATCACAACTGCCTATCCAGAGAATCTGTTTTGTGCCTACACGGTTCAAAATAATGAAAATAAAAGACCATGGTTGCATTACTATATTTGTTTCACATCAGTTAGCCAGGAACTTGCATGTGATCTTATTTCAGTTCACTCATACACACATTACTCATGCAAGAGTAGAGTTTGTTTCAACAACAAAACATTGACAAACCATCTTTATGTATCTTGACTAACCCTGCAGAAAGATAATAGGTTAAAAAACAAACACGTCATCCACAAACGACTCCCCCAGAACACCCTGCATACCTATTATTTCTTTGACAGCTGCCAGTATATTATATTAAAAAATAAAACACACAGAACACTAGCATCTGGTTGAGTCTGCCAGTGTATTATGTTAGAAAAACAAAATTATCATCAGTCCACAAAATACATTGCCTCCCTATAGCTCGTTAACCCTTATAGGATATTATATTAAAAAATAACAGCCCCCAAAATACACAGACCACCAGAATCTGGTTGTCCCTACCAGTGTATTTTGTTAAAACAAAAATCATCAACAGTCCCCTAAGTACATTCTCTCCCTAATATCTGGTTAACCCTGCCAGTAATCCACAAAGAAACGCTGAAGTTACCATAAGAGTGTAAAAGTCCAACCAATCAGAAAAAACACTCCAAATGTCAAGGTAGTCAGAAAGTTCCCCAATATACAAACTTTTATTGTGAACACAACAGTGGTTTAGCGCTTTTGTCTTCTATCAATCAGACATAATCAGAACCACTGAATTAAAAAACAGACATCCTTAAATAGAAAAGTTTAAAAAACACACCCCTAAAAAACAACCAATAAACACAAAGCATATATACACTTAATGAATCTGTCACTGTTTAAACACACCTCATTAAACCAACATATAAAATATGAAAATATAAATGTAAGCACAAATACAATAAAAAAGCACCTATAATAGTAAAAAATGTGTATAGTTTATAACTTATAATTTATAGTAATACTGTATAAATAATTGTGCAAAGGGCCTTTGAAATTACACAGTGTTATATCTTTTTTTCAGTTCACTGGTAATAGAAATATTGTGTCTTTCGGCTTTTCCTGGTTAGGGGTCGCCACAGCGAAACTCTGGTCCACTAATGATTGATAGATGATTTTTACATGCCGAGTTACCAGCCCTGACGCACAACCTTCAACAAAGGTACGCCCATTCATGCATGTCTCCATGCAGATGACGCTCTAGCTGAGAATTGAACTGGACAGCATCTTACTGTGAGGCGACAACGCTACCGCAGCACCACCACCATGGATTATTCACTGGTAATAGAAATAAAATCATTAATTCCAGGTGGATTAGCTGCATCTAACCTTAACTGCCATATCATTTCACGATGTAAAAGGTGATTTTTCCAATCACCACAAAATGGGTTAATATTCACCTGTTCAAGTATAAAAAATTAAAATTTAACAAAACCAGTACATTCCATGGAGTGACGTGCCAAAACACTTTTGTTGTTTAGCCTTTGTATACTATTTTGGTGCTGGTATATTCTCCAGTTAAAAGCGTTAACCATTTTCCCAATATAGAATGCCTGGCAGCTGGTGCAAAAGGCAAAATAAATTACCCTTTCTGAACAACAGTTACATTTACCACCAGAGATCCATTTTGAAATTTTATCATAATGCCACCCATTGTAATTCTCCTCAACAAAACTACGCTGCTTACATCTCCTATATCTATGCAAAATGGGCCAACAACCTAGTTTTGTAGATATAGGTCTCTCCAAAAAAATGTTGATGTTTTGTTGTCTCTTGTAAGTGAAGGTAGGTTTCAAGGCCCCCAAAAGTCTCGTATTTTCTTCACAGTTAAAAATATTCCAGTTTTTACATATAATGTCCTCTATGCCTTTAGCACCTAAAGTGTAGTGCAAAACCATGCTGCTGTTTGTATTAAAAGTTTTATTTGTACCTGAATTAATAATGTCATTCTTAAAAAGACCATACAGCCTGTGACAGGCTGCTGACTTTACAGTCCAGTCAGTCACCTTCCTTTTTCTTGCAGTTAAAACCACAATGACTTCTGGGCATCTTCATTGATGCCTGTGGTCTTCCCAATCTAGACTGTTTTTAAAAATGTGTGTTTTTTTTTAAAGTGGAACTCGAGCACTCATGTGTGCTGCTCTGTGTTCGGCATAGAATCACATTCAACTTTCTACACTATCTTGTAGTTCAAACTGCTGCTAGTGTGTAAAGTTTAACAATTAAACCTTTGGGGGGGGGGCTGCAGCCCAGCAGTCCAATATCACAAGCTGTCACTGGCTATTTTATTTTATTTGCCTACCAGACTCTACCCACCATTCCAGATAAACTGTACTGAAATACATACAGTGAGTATGACTCCCGACTTCCTTGACTTTAAGCATTCTTGTTTTCCAAGCCTCTTCTTTGATTAGTTAAATTTTAATTGGTAGGTTGAGCAGGATATTTCTAACAATAGATGTTCCTTAGAATTTTTTCTCAGAAGGCCAGATAATGCTGAGGTGCTAACAGTATGAAATAAACATTTTCGTACTCTTCTCTCCAGAAGTCAAAGTACATTTTATTAAAAACAAAACTTTGAACAATGCTTATCTGCCAAAGTCAGAAAAACATACTATTTAAACATGTAACATTGTTTATCTACCAAAGTCAGAAACATATTTCTGTAGCCCATTTAAGTCTAAATATGTCTAGTTACTGGGGGGGGGGTCATTGTACTACGGTGTAACTCACTGATCAAACCCATTATCGAGTACAGCACTGCATTTATCAGCTTTAAAACAAGGCACTTGAAACTAATTGGAAATGTGCAATGACCTCTCACTAGAAACATCACAGGTTTGGAAAAGTTTCAATAATTGTCACAATATTCTGCTTCTTGCTATTTACTTAGATGTGACCAGTACCTTGTCTATAAGGTAAAGTCTGATCTGGAGCAGTTTAAAATCTGAGATATACCTCTAGTGAGCTAACATTAGAATGATGCATATATGTATGTGTGTGTGTGTGTGTATATATATATATATATATATATATATATATATATATATATATATATATATGGTTTACCTTTGAAAGGTTGAAGTGCAACTTGTTGAAAGACAGTTGCATGAAAGGACATTTTCAACTTCTCAGTTAGAGGAATACAAATGCATCGAATGTGCATTGAGCAAATGCACATTGACATTTGCTCATCTCAGTTTCGGCATTGTGGGTGCGGAGTGCACTATACTGGGGATTGGGAAATGGATCCCTTCCCCACTGTAGTGCGTCCTCGGAGTTAGAATATTAAAGTAGGGGGGTGCAGGGGGGCTTGCCCCCCTGCATTACAGTGTGTTTTCGATATCTGAGTTTTCGATTTGCTGAGTTCCGAACGTCGGTGCCATTCGGCATTTCGGTTTGCAAAAAGGGCTGTTCGGCAGGTTGATTTTCAACTTTTCAAAGGTAAACCATACATATATATATATATATATATATATATATATATATATATATATATGCATCTGCGCATGTGTGTGTGTGTGTGTGTGTGTGTGTGTGTGTGTGTGTGTGTGTGTGTGTGTGATATATATATATATATATATATATATATATATATATATATATATATATATTGTAGTTAGTATATTTAATTAGGGGTGTGTGGGGAGGCGCAGAAATATTAATTGCAGAAGGTCGAACATCAACATGATACCATGCATGTGCTGAGAAAGAACCTTGACGAACGCAGTTCTGCATACACAAAAAATAACAGTTTTTTGCAGGGAGCAACCCTCCTTGAATCCCATATTTGGGGGGGCTGTGCTCCCACACTCCACACTAATTAAACATACTAACTCTGAAATCGCACATCAGGGAAAGGACATATTTCCTAACATCTGCAGTCATGTGTTTTCACACACCTGTTGACCATCTGTTCAGCCCACCAAATGTGGTCAAATAAACGGACGTCTACCAAAGACAAATTAGACCAAATGCAAGACTTGCTCTCTCTCTCTATATATATATATATGTATATATATATATGTGTGTGTGTGTGTGTGTGTGTGTGTGTGTGTGTGTGTGTGTGTGTGTCTAAGTATTACATCATTCATGCTTCCTGAGAGTCAGTAGGTTATAAGCTTGACAACTGAACCTAGGACTCAATATCTACAAAGTTTCTGAATCCCACCTTTAATGCTTTAAATGTAATATTTCAAAAACTATACATATTATGTATACCCTTCCAGAAATAATATTTATGGGGAGATTCACACAATTAAGCAGTAATTTATATCTGAGTGTGGTTACCACTGGGTGGTTTACACTGGGAGCCAAAGCCCATGAGGGTGGACATTACTGCCACCAATAAGTTCAAGAATATTCATTCTTATGTTTGTTGAATGTATTTACTGGAAAACACATAAATATATATGCTTATAGTGAAAAGCCTGAGGACCATCACATCTGGAAACAATATCCTGGGATAATTGCACCCACAGTATTAAAGACCCGATATCAAGCAGATGGGTTTGCCCCACCATAGGATCTATTTTAGCACTTCTTACAGGATCTGTACCCTTTGAGAGTTTTTTCTGTTCAAAGTTTTATGGTGCATGGCTACTTAGTCTTGTCATTTCTGTGTGCGGTTGTCCCTGGAATTTGATTCCATATGATGGTTCTTAACTTTCTGATAGTAAACTACACATGTGTGTGTGTGTGTGTGTGTGTGTGTGTGTGTGTGTGTGTGTGTGTGTGTGTGTGTGTGTGTGTGTGTGTGTGTGTGTGTTTGTGTTGTTGTTGTTGTATCTCCAAAGATAGAATACACAGAATACATATTTGATGGACAATTTTTGTGGGTGTTAGAAGGAATGCACAAATGAGTAAATGCTCATTTGTGCAAATTACATAATTAAATTTCGTTTTATATAGTGTAGGTAAGCAGACGTGTACTGGAAAATGAATCTAAATGGAAAAGTGGCGGTTGTAAAGGTTTACTATCATAATTGCGAAATTAAAAAAAAGTGTACTTATTAGCAAAGTGTCGCTGAAAGTACACATTACTGAAAATTCCTAATGTCGCAAAATAGCTGTTAATGCCGAAAATGTCGATCACGACATTTTCGTCACTTAACAGCAATCCCACTCTTCCCATAACTACCTAACAAGCTAACCTAACATCCTATTTATGCAGGGGGGCAAGCCCCCCTGCTCCCCCCACACACCCCTAACTTAATATTCTAACTCCGAGATCACACTACAGTGAGGAAAGGTATGTATTTCCCTAACTGCACAGTACCGCAGTCCCTTTACATGAGCGAACGTTATATTTGCGAATGTACAGTCTATTCGTAAAAATGACGTTCGCTCATGTAACCTGCACACATATGAAGTATTCGAACATCTGTTGTTCGAATACTTCATAGCCGTGCAATTGCACAGCGGCATTTCAATGGTAAACCAGTTGTAAAGATGTGCAAGATTGTGTTATATCAACTGGTGTGAATATGCAAGTGTTCATGTGTTAGGCTTAAAGTAAGGTATAGCTAAGGGGCTATATTCACTGCAGTGCATGTTTTGTGTTGTTTGTATTGTGTATCTTTTTGTCTTGTGTAGTAGTATTGTTAGGAAAGGGATTTTAGTAACGTAATGTGTAGGTTTAGGGTTAGAGGCAGGGGTAAACTATGGGTTACAGTTAGGATTAGCACACATGAGTATAGTGGTACAGGGGGTGCTGGTCTCATTTGTGGAAGTTTCAAAACCCCATTCCTGCATTTATTGCAAGGTTTGTTGTATAATTACTTCATTATCTTTAGTAACAATCATATTTTTTATTTTCAGTGTTTTTTTTTTCCATTTCCTTTGTAGTCTGTTCTGCTTGACTTTTATCCATTCAAGTTGGTTTAGTTCTTAGAATACTTTCTGTTACTTTAGGAATATAATATTCTGTAAGGCTTTTGCTATTCTGCTTAAGGATCTGTATCCAAAATTCCACTCTCCTTATTTCTTGAATTTCTCCCTTGCTTCATCATCACCCCTTTCCACTTTGTGTTTTAGATATATGAGCCTTAACTATAAAGCTCTAAAATATCCCTTCAGATAGGTACTAGTTATTCTAAATCATCTTGTTCTATTGGAAGAAGCAACTCATTCCATTTGGATCTTGCCTTCTTTCCCTCACAGATAAATTCCTTCAGCTCTTTATTAATTATTGTCCACAACATCTCCTATGGTTGATAAAAATATGCCTGACTGGTATATAAAACTAAAGGAAGTAAAAAACATTTTCCCTGTGTGTATCTTTCTATGCATATCTATAAACAAGAGCTTCCAGTTTCACAGTTTTTGTTGTACCTTTTGTTTTGTCTCTTCCCACATATCCTTAGCTGCCATAACAGACTCCTTTTTTATCCATACTCCTAAATATGTCATTTTATCATGTCTCCATAAATATGGGTATTGCTGAACCATTTTATGCGTGGGTACATAGTTTACAGCTATGGTCTTTATTTTATCTTCAATAGGTTTATATCCCCAAGAAACTTGAAACTGTCTGAAAGTATCCTACAACACTAAGATGTCTTGTTCTGGTTTTATCAGGTACAAAATAATATTGTCTGCAAAGAAAGCCAACTTTTCTTGTTTACCATACCAGTTACATCCTTGAATTTCTGAGTCCCTTATTTTCTTTGACAATGGCTCTAAATATAAAGCAAATAATAAAGGGGATAGATGATACCTATGCCTGGTTCCTCTGTTCAGACACAACTTGGTAGGGAGGAACCCTCCCACTTAAAATTTTGCCTCAGATCCCTCATATTTCCTTCTAATTAACCTTATTATTGTATCAGGGAATGCATATGCTTCCATTGCCCTACTCATAAAATCCCAGTCAAGTGCTTTCTCTGTATCAAGACCCACCAACAACAGCAGTATTTTCTTACATTCTGTTTTTTTCTGGATCATCATTGTTCTGTTAATGTTGTCAAATGTTTTTAACCCCTCCACAAAACCACATTGATACATATTTATCTTTGTGGACAACAGCTTTGCCATTCCTATATTTACTATAGACATAAACACTTTATAATCATGGTTTAAAATTGACATAGGCCTATATGAAGCTTTGTCTGATGGGTCTTTGCTGTCTTTAAGTGTTAAAGCCACCACAGTTTTCTTCCGGGTGTGGGTGCTTCCCATCCTTTTAAAATACTGTTAAACAAATCCTTCCAGATCTTTACCACTTTTTTGGCTCCTAGCTTCCAAACTTCCACAGTAATACCATCAATTATTGATACTGTCCTGTAGATTGATTATATTTCACCATTTTAATGCATTTCCTCCTATCTTAACTGTTAATCGTTGAGCCTCATCTACCTCTAACCTTGGCATATTTAAGTCTTCCATAAATATTTCCATGTGTGCCCTTTCTTTATTTCTATATTTCTCTGATTTATACAAATGGTCATAATATTTCCAAATGACCTCTAATACTGCTACAGGATCTTTGGTTATTTTTCTTGTTATAGACTCTCTATGTTTGGCAACAACCCTTTCTACTTTCTGTTGCCTACATTGTTGTACTAAAGGTTTTTGGGTTCTGGAGGTATTATCGAAAACAGTTGCTTTACAGAAATCTCTCTAAATTTATGTATATTATCCAGCTGCTCCTTTATTTTCTCTTTATCACTCTGCATTTGCACCCATTCTTGCTTTGTAAGATTCCCCTTATTCGGCAATACTTCAACCTTTGTCAACCCCTCTAAATAGTTTGTTATTTCTCAACCACATCTCTTTTTCTTTTATTTCTACCCTATTTTTAAACTTTACTTTCATTTTATTCCACTCTAGAGCTTCTGAAGAAATTTCTATCTTCCATAACTCTTGATTAATTTCCACTACCCATTCTTTAAATTCCTTTCTTTTAACAAGAATGTGAGGAAGTGCCAGGGTCTCATTTTTACTCATTACAATACATTTTTATCTTAGTTGTTATTGGTACATGATCTGAAATAGTTATCGGATGTGTGTCAAAGCTTTCAATCATATGCACACGTTCCTTTAAAATATAATTAATGCCCAGTTATTGTACCTTGGGGGAATAATGTTAACTCTCTGAATTCCTACTACTGAATTCATGTCTTCCCCACCAAATATTTCCATAAGATTCATCAGAAATCTACCCTCTTTTGTTATATATTCCCTTCTTGGTCTACCAGATACATCCTCACTGTTGCAAATCAAGTTCTAGTGCTCAACAATAAGTAATATTCCCTGCTGAAAACTGATTATTTCTCCCATATGTTTTTAAGTTACAGCCTGTGCTCCTAATTACACTAATTGCTGTATGTTCTTGTCTTATCTTTATTCCCCTCCCAGATATGAAAAACAGCTTGTATGCTTTCAGAAAATATTAACTTTTAGCCTTAAGACTATCTTTAAATAAAACAAAATTATACACTATTTAAGTAAATGTACTGAAGTTTTTATGTACCAGGAAAGCTTCTATGTCTTATTCACTTCCAGTAATTTCAAACATTATTTTTTACTAAGTCCCCGTGGACTATGATGTTTGCAGATGACATTGTGATCTGTAGTGAGAGTAGGGAACAGGTGGAGGAGACCCAGGAGAGATGGAGATATGCTCTAGAGAGAAGATGAATGAAGGTCAGCAGGACTAAGACAGAATATATGTGTGTGAATGAGAGGGAGGATAGAGGAATGGTGAGGATGCAAGGAGTAGAGGTGGCGAAGGTGGATGAGTTTAAATACTTGAGGTCAATAGTTCAGAGTAACAGTGAGTGTGGAAGAGAGGTGAAGAAGAGAGTACAGGCAGGATGGATTGGGTGGAGAAGAGTGTCAGGAGTGATTTGTGACAGATGAGTACCTGTAAGAGTGAAAGGGAAGGTCTACAAGAGGGTAGTGAGACCAGCTATGTTATATAGGTTGGAGACAGTGGCATTGACAAAAAGGCAGGAGCTTGAGCTGGATGTGGCAGAGTTAAAGATGTTAAGATTTGCACTGGGTGTGACGAGGGTGGACAGGATTAGGAATAAGTATATTAGAGGGTCAGCCCAGGTTGGAAGGTTTGGAGACAAAGCCAGAGAGGCAAGATTACGTTGGTATGGACATGTGCTGAGGAGGGATGCTGAGTATATTGGGAAAAAGATGCTAAGGATGAAGCTACTAGGTAACAGGAAAAGAGGAAGGCCTAAGATAAGGTTTATGGATGTGGTGAGAGAGGACATGCAGGTGGTTGGTGTGACAGAGCAAGATGCAGAGGACAGAAAGAAATGGAAACAGGTGATCTGATGTGGTGACCCCTAACGTGAACAGCTGAAAGAAGATGATGATGATGATTTTTTACTAAGCTGCTTGCCTTTGTACCTTTTAATTTCACAATTTTCTCAGCAAGCAATGCACAGAACTCTCAAGATGTATTGCCTGCATTTGTATTATGCTTATCTCCATAGAAACATAAGAACAGAATGTACAGATGACCTCAGGCTTCTAAACTCACACTGAACATTTACCTCTTAAAAGAAAACCTTTAATGTTAAGTTGTCTATCTCGCCTTCATTCTTGCTGGATGGGTTCGGAGCCGACCTCGGCTCCGACTCGGCCACTCTAAAAGCTCGAGAGTTGGTTCCACCGGCTCGAGGCTCCCCTTATATCCCACAATGCTAGGCGAGAGTTACCTCAGATCTCGTTTGCCGCTACAGCTTCGAGGTTGGTTTTCTACCGGTTCTTGGTAAGTGACTTTTTCTTGTGTAATTTAGTCTTTCAAAACCCCTTTATTTTTAATATATTCACTTATTTCCCTTAGTTTAGAAATATTTTTATCCCCTTCAAAAAAATTTCCGTTTTTTTCCCTCAAGAACCTTAGGTTCTTCCCTTGGGCCTACAGGCCTTTTCTCTTCCCTAGTGGAGTGTGTGTGTATTATTTTATTTTAAAATCCTAGTTAGTGGTTTTATTATAATTTAACTTGACAGGGTGTAACTAGTGTGTTTGTGTGTGTTTGTTTACACCTGTTTAAAAATGTCCAAAGAAGCAAAGGTCTCCGGATTCAAGAAGTGTGATGCGTGCTGTCAGAAAATGTCTCTGACAGACGCTCACACTTCTTGTGTCTACTGTCTGGGGCCTTTGCACCTGCAGGACTCCTGTGCTGTGTGCCATGGCTTCAGCCCCAGGGTCCTGCAGGAAAGAAAAAATAAATTGATACTGAGAGGCTTACTCAAGCCAGAGGATTCCCTATCTGTTTCAACTGGGAAGCCCTCTAAGGCATCTAGGTCTTCAGCTCCGACAACTGAGCCGAGACCTAAGGTTTCTCAACCTCTGCCTTCATCGGCTCCGGCTGGAGCCGATAAGTCTCAGTCCACAGTTTCTGTGGCTCCCTCGGCTCTGGCCGGAGCCAGGGTAGTAGAAGTTCCCGTGTCGGCTCCGACCAGACCTTCAGAGCCGACAACTAGGAAGAGGTCCAGGTCACCATCTCTTGGCTCCATTCATTCGGCTCCAGGATCTCCCCTGCTGTCTGAACGGAGCCAAAGATCTCACTCCTCTAGGTCATCGAGGCTGTCGGATCATGACCTTCAGAGGGTAGTGAGTCGACTTCTTAAGTCCGAGGCACTGGCCCAGATGCTTCAGAGCCCGACTCATCAGTCGATGCCTGCCCCGGTCCATCAACATATTCCTCCTTCGACTCTTTTGAGCTCGGAGCCGGGTCGCGTCGGAACCGAGACTGTGATAGCGTCGGAGCCGATACAATTGTCTTCGCTCCGTCGTCGGCTCCGCTTTCTTCCTTGGAAGAATCGCGGCGCCGGACTTCCCTCATCGGCTCGGAGGGGGTGAGTGGCATCGGACCCTTGTCCGACCCCCCTCTCCCTCTCGGTGCTTCGGCGCTGGTGAGTTCGGCTCCGACATCGGCCTCGGAGCCATCACTGTCGGTGCCGAGGGGTTCTTAGCTTCGGGCGGGACCTCTGGCTCTGCCTGACAGGGGTGCATTCGAGGTCATGCGGAGTGTGTTAGAGCCTGGCTCTACTCCACAGTCGGCTCCGTCCGCCCCTCCCTCTATGGTGCCTCAGGCTTAGTCGACTCACTCCCTCATCCCGGACCGCAGAGAGCCGGCTCCTCAGGAACCCCCTGTGGGGATTTCATCCTCTTCCGAGGCCTCTCCTGATTTGGCAGAAGAGCCCCCTCGGAAGAGGAAGTGTAAGAGGAAACACATTGACTCACCTGAGTCCATCACGTCAGACACAGATTTGGATGATTCTGAGGGTTCCCCCCCGTTCCCCTTCTGAAGATGTCTCATTTGCAGACATTCTGGAGATCCTGAAACAGAGGGGAAATTGGCCAGCCCTCAACCCTTCGGAGGATGAATCTGTGTATCTTGAGGCGTTTGGCTCTCGTCCTTCCACCTCCTGGGTGTCTCCCCCCTTTGACCCCCTCATGCAGGTGGTTGCTAAGAAGGCATGGACGGCTCCTGATTCAGTAGACCCCACTCCCAGGAGACCCTCCAAGTTCATAACAGCACCAGCAGACAAACAGTTCTTAACAAAAGGAGTTTCTGTGGATGCTATGGTGGTAGCTGCTGCCACTAAGAAGGAGCTAGCTGATCCTTCAGTACCTGTCCATCCACCTAACAAGGAATCTAGGTCCATGGACAGGTACGGGAAGCGGATGTTCTCGTCAGCGACATTTACCATGCATTCGCTGAACTACCTGTGTCATTTTACTCGTCTTCAAAGGGACTTGATCAAGGAAGCGAGTGAAATGTTAAAGGACCCTACAGCTGCGGGTTTCCAAGATAAGATGAACACGCAGCTGGCTACCCTTAACTCCATAACCAACTCCTCCATGCGCCTTCTTTCTTACGCGGCTGATGGAGCGAGCAGAGCCGCAGGGACAGGTGTGGCCTTACGTAGGCATGCCTGGATGCGGCTATGCAATTTTGCGGACCCCTTCAAGACGTCTTTCATGAACTCCCCGTTTGATGGATCATCCCTCTTTGGTCCTCAAGTGAAAGAGACCTTGACTAGGTGCGAAACTGATGGCAAGACCCTTTCTGCCGTCGGAATCTGTTTTTCTACTCCTTCTAGGCCTTACCCCAAAGGCCAGAAAGGTGGAAAGATGTGGTTCCGAAAAACAATCTCAAGGGACTTCGCCTGATGCACAGAGTCGTTTCCCCGCCAGAGGCAGAGGCGGGAATAACAATGGTAGACGTCGCCCTAGGGGCAGGGGGGGTCCGCAGAACCAGGGCAATCGGGAAGCCTTCCCTGACAAGCCCTTTCAGCATCCCTGAGGTGTTGCCCGACTGCCCATCTTCGGAGGCAGTCGGGGGAAGATTGTCACTGTACCCAGAAGCCTGGCTATCCCTGACTCAAGACAAATGGGTACAGTCCATCATTTCCGAAGGCTATTCTATCCCCTTTCTTCGCATTCCAAATCAGTTAAAAAAATCCCTTCCAGATGTTCCACCCGCTCAAAGGGATCTAGCGGTTTTGGAGATTTCAAAACTGCTTGCAAAAAGAGCAATTCAGCCAGTTCCAGCAGACCAGCAAGGATCCGGAATCTACTCAAGGTTCTTTTTAGTTCCAAAGAAAACAGGGGACTGGAGACCAATTTTGGATCTCAGTGTCTTGAACAGATCAGTCAAGAAAACAAGATTTCGGATGGTCACGCTGCAATCCATCCTTCCCCTTTTGGGCAAAGGAAACTGGATGTGCTCTATAGACCTTCGGGATGCGTACTATCACATAAAAATGAACAGACACTCCGGAAGATTCCTCCGCTTCAGGCTGGGAACCAGTCATTTTCAGT
Source organism: Protopterus annectens (assembly GCF_019279795.1). NCBI lineage: Eukaryota > Metazoa > Chordata > Ceratodontiformes > Protopteridae > Protopterus > Protopterus annectens. The sequence continues at coordinate 418,943,843 of NC_056741.1, forward strand.
TCGGGGCCCTGCCCTTTGGTCTCACCACTGCCCCCCGGGTGTTTACCAAATGCATGGCAGTGGTAGCTTCTCACCTGAGACGACAAGGATTCCAGGTGTTTCCATATTTGGACGACTGGCTCCTCACAGCTCCCACCAAGCATCTCCTTCTGATGGCCAGAGATTACACTTTTCGCATTTGTCAAAAGCTGGGTATTTCAATAAATTGCGAAAAGTCTGTTTTGTCGCCTTGTCGTACTATTACCTACATAGGCGCAAATCTAGATACAGTAAACATGTCTGCGAGACTAACACATCAGAGGATAACAGACATTCACAAACTGGTATCACTCCTTTTCAACAACAACAGAATCAAAGCCAGGTTAGTTCTGAAAGTGTTGGGAATTATGGCAGCGCCATACCTCTGCTTCCATTAGCCAGATTCCACATGCGGATCCTTCAATGGATGCTCTTTACTCAATGGTCATACCAGCAACTTCCAATGTCTCACACCATTATGATCACGCAAGCGTGCAAAAATCATCTCATGTGGTGGATGTCTTCCCCTCAGCTCTTGTTGGGAAGACCCTTTGTTCCACCTCCTCCGGTTGCTACTCTGACAACGGATGCCTCCCTGATCGGGTGGGGGGGGCATTATCAGGGCAGGACGGTCCAGGGCACATGGCAACCAAACGAATGCCACTTGCACATAAATGTTCTGGAGATGAGAGCAGTGCTTTTAGCGTTGCAAGCCCTTCAAGACTCTCTTCCCTTGGGAACGATTGCAATTCAAACAGACAATATGTCTGTAGTGTGGTACATCAACAAACAAGGTGGAACCAGGTCATACCCCCTGTGTCAAGAAGCACTCAGACTGTGGCAATGGGCGATTTCTTCTCAGCGGTTTCTGATAGCAACACACATCCCCGGAAAGTCCAATCAAATTGCGGACAAGTTGAGCAGAGCTATACTCATGCCTCACGAGTGGTCTCTGAAAGACTCTGTAGTGAGAGAAATTTTTCTCAAGTGGGGTCAGCCTTGCTGCGATCTTTTTGCTACTCCCCAAAACAGCAAGTGCAGAGAATATTTCACTCTATTCCCTTTACCAGGCCAACCCAGCAGAGACGCTCTAGTCCAAGTTTGGCCCCGGGGACTTCTGTATGCATTTCCTCCTTTCCCACTGATCTCTCAAGTGATACAGAAAGCTATCGCTCAGAAGGCCTCATTGATCCTCATTGCTCCTTACTGGCCTCGACAAGTGTGGTTCCCCTTTCTACATCGTTTTCTCTTGGAGCGACCGTGGAATCTGGACCTAGTTCCAGACCTTTTGATCCATCAGTCGGGTCAGTTTCATCGCTCCCTCCCTCTCTGAACCTCACTGCTTGGTTCCTCCAGTTCCAACCTTAGCCAGGCTTCCTCAATTATCTCACTCTGTTAGAGATATTTTGATAGCTTCCCATAAATCTTCCACTCGGAAGATTTATTTGAGTAAGTGGAAACGCTTCACATGTTGGGCTCAAGGAAAGGACATAGATCCTTTCACTGCTTCCATCCAATTAGTCCTTGATTTTCTAGCTGAACTCTTCCATGCAGGTTCATCTCCCTCTACACTTAAAGTTCAATTGGCAGCTATTTCTAACTTTCATGTGGGTATTTCTGAATCTGCCTTAATGTCCCACAAGCTTTGCAAAGCCTTTTTGAAAGGAGTTTTTCTTCTCAGACCTCCCATAAGAAATCCTCCTTCTCCTTGGGACCTAAATTTAGTTTTGGCTTCTTTGATTCTTCCCCCTTTCGAACCTGCAGTCTCCTGTTCTTTAAAATTATTATCGTGGAAAACTCTTTTTCTGGTAGCTATTACATCAGCTAGAAGAGTATCAGAGCTTCAAGCACTCACCTGTCGTCCTCCTTATCTTTTGTTTCATAAGGACAGAGTATCCTTACGAACTAATCCGTCCTTTTTGCCTAAAGTGGTCTCGACGTCAAATCTAAATCAAAGCATTGATCTACCTGTCTTTTTTCCAGAATACTCCAATAGGTCTGAACAAAAACTACACTGCCTGGATGTTCACCGTCAATTGAGGTACTACTTGGATAGAACAAAACAGTTCAGAAAATCTGATCAGCTGTTTGTCTCCTATGCGGAAAGCAGAAAGGGACTTTCAGTTTCAAAGGTATCATTATCCAGATGGCTTACATCTCTGATTACCCTTGTTTATGAGATTAGACACCAAAAGCTGCCTAATAAACCTAAAGCTCATTCCACCAGAGCTTTGGCTACTTCTTTAGCCTTCCAAGACAGACTGCCTATTGACACCATTTGTGCAGCGGCTACTTGGGCTACTCCTCACACTTTCATTTCTCATTATAAATTGGATTTAGCTTCTAGGCATAGAGCTAACTTTGGTTCCACTGTTCTCAGGAGTCTGTTCCGTTAGGCCACCCGGGACAAGGTGCTAGGGACACGGTCCCATCCAGCAAGAATGAAGGCGAGATAGACAACTTAACATATAGAAGTTATGTTCTTACCATAATGTTCCATGTTAGTTGTCTTCTTCTCGCCTTCTTCTTGCATCCCACCCTCCTTCCCCCTGGCCTGGACAGACCTAGAGGAGTGTGATTGTGACCTCTCTTTCTACCACCTCTTTCTTAGACATATGCTATTATGCATATTTCCTGGTTCAGGATGTAGGTCACCCTTCTTTCTTCCTGTTGTTAGAGGTGGACTCTGTTTTACAGTTATTCTGTTACTGTTATAAGCTGGGGTTAGCTTACAAACGAGATCTGAGGTAACTCTCGCCTAGCATTGTGGGATATAAGGGGAGCCTCGAGCCGGTGGAACCAACTCTCGAGCTTTTAGAGTGGCCGAGTCGGAGCCGAGGTCGGCTCCGAACCCATCCAGCAAGAAGAAGGCGAGAAGAAGACAACTAACATGGAACGTTATGGTAAGAACATAACTTCTATTTTACATTCAGTGTTCTTTTATTTTACAGCCCGAATGATTACACAAAAGACTTGTTATTAGACTAAGCCAAGGTCATTTATCAAGACATTTACCTATACAAAACTTTTCTTGTTGATTTTCTTTCAGACATTTAAGTTTCTTCTTGGTTGGCACCTAAGCAGTGCACTTGCTATCCAGTTAATGAATTTTACTAAAGCTGGTAGAATTATAGCCCTTATCTCACAGTTTCTTTTTCCACACTGGGAGAGCTGAACTTAAGATGATGATCAGTGTACAGCCATTTGAAAGTCACAATTTTAATGTCATTTTGCCATATTTTCTGTCTCTTAATGGTAAACTTGTTTTTCCCAACAAGAAACTTCTTGACACTGTTCATTAAATCATTCTCACAAAACAACTATACAGTCTGTTCAGTGTGTGTCAAGATACATGCAATCTGTCGTGACTACATAGTAGTGCTACAACTGCATGTAAAATAGGAAATGTTTTGAAGGTATTTATAGTTTTGATGCTGATTTTACAGCAAGTAGGTGCATCTTGTATCTTGTCAATCTTTAAAAAAAAAAAAAGCAATTTAAATGTTTGGGGAATATGGCTTTAGGGTATACCATTTAAAAGAAGATCATATACTATAAGAAATAACACTTGTCAGTGTGTGTGTGTGTGTGTGTGTGTGTGTGTGTGTGTGTGTGTGTGTGTGTGTGTGTGTGTGTGTGTGTGTGTGTGTGTGTGTGTGTGTGTGGGTGCTGATTAATCCCAATAAACTCTCATCTAAACCAAGAGGCAGAGATTATCATCAACTGCATTCTTGTGTTCTTTAAGAAATATTTGATATGTTCTTCCTCTTGTGAAAACAGTACCTATGAAACAAATAGACATTCAATACTTCTACAGTGAAGATGGAGATGGAAGTTTCAAACAGTATGGATACCTGGAACTTTACTCCTGGAGTCTAATTTTAGTTTTGTGATTTAGAAAGTTTAAAAGTTTCTAATTTAAAGGTGGAGTTTAATGCCCAGGTCAAAGTCTTCTGTGATATTCGAGCATGGCTTAGTAATATTGTCAACTCAACATTACTATTATTATTATTATTATTATTATTATTATTATTATTATTATTATTATGATTATTTTATTTATGTAAATGTCTAAACAGACAAGGCATTCATTTGTTTTCTGGGCATCATTGGAAGGAATAATTAGTATGATTTCGCAAAAAAAATCTGAATCTATTTTTTAAATAGTATTCACTGAATGATGACATTTCCCATAAAACTGCAGCTGTTAATACTGAAAGGTTTATGATTTATGCTGCTTAAGTAAGTATGATTTAATGCTGCAGTTAGCCAACATTTAAATCCTGCTTGAACGGTATGAACTAATCAACCATAGAGTCTGCAGTCTTCAAGAGAAGCCTGTGTAATTTTTAGTCTGCATTGTAATAGATATAAAAGTATGCTTTTTATCTTCATCACAAAATGACTGGCTACATTTTCCCTGATACTTGAATTTAAAGCAAGTGCTTTAGAGTTGCTTTTTTTTTTCAAAAGTTAGCCTCATTCTGCCTTCCTAGTAAAAGTAGTAAATCCATCTTATTTGCAAAGTGTTTGTTTATAGTTTAAAATGAGAATATATTATCTGACAACTTATTAATATTGCTGAGACCGCCTGATACTAAACTTTCAAACAGAAAACAATACCTCTAAATCAAGTATTTTAAGAACAAGTATCAGACATACTAGACAAGGATTTTACAAAGAAAGAAATACCAGTAGCATTCATTTTCATTACAAGGCATACTGGGCATCTTGTAGAAATATCATGAAGCTAATATTAAGACTGCAGGATTCATTTTGCTATTCATATGTTGTGAAATTATATATAGTTTGATGATTGCTATGTAGCATGTTTACCAATGTCAGAACTATAATTCCACTGAAGTGATAAGTTTGTGTCCTAACATGTGGAAACATGACATTAAAGCTTGGACTTAGTTGCCTAATATTAGGCAACGTCGCCAAACCAAGGAAATGTAGACACACTGTGAAAGAGATGAGATGCACAAAACTCCTCCGTCCCTCGAGAACATCAAAATAAAACTCCAAGTCGCCAAAATGTAAAACGAACAAAATTTATTAGGTTTAAGTTTCTCCCAAGCTTTTTGTCGGTTACAATACACCAGTTTCCTCAGAAAACTCCTAAGAGAAATAAAAGCGTAAACGTCACTCGATCACTACCCTTTAAATACCCGCACATCTTATCTATAGAAAAATATACAAAATATCATTGAATACATATAAAAACTCCTCAAAAACATTATATTAATCAGAAAAAGAACCCGATTGATTAAAAACATATAAAAATAGTAGATGTTACTTATTTGATGAGCCAGCATGTTGTTAAATTTAATGAATGTAAATGATGGAATTTTAATGTCACATCATGCGATGAATGCAATAAATCAGAATGAAAATAAAAGTGAAACTAAACCATCAATAACTCCTGGGTACTTTACTCATCTGATGCTACTACCGACTACAAAACAACTGCTACCATATCTTGTCCAGCAATTACATTACTTTTAACAACAGGTATTACCTACAAAAAATAGGGGTACCTATGGGATCTCCATGTGGTGCCAGTGTGGCCAATTTGGTTATGGCTGTCTGGGAAAGGGAACATGTATTCACGAATCATGTATACCAGGACAAGGTTTTATTGTATACATGATTCATGGATGATACTCATATAATACGCCAATGACTCCACCATTATCACTGCCTCTGACAACCTATCCGACTTACCTACCCTCACCCAAGACACCCTACAATCAGTGGAATCATGGCTAACATCTAACCAACAACTAACTCCAACAAAACTAAACTACTTCTCTTCCTCCCCAAACTTCTCCAGTACCTGAAATCCTCCTTCTCTGTCTACGCTCTAAACAATGCAACCATCAATGCTGATTCTCACACTTAACTTCTAGGGCTCTACATACAAACTTAAATTTGATATCCACATTAATAATAGCATCAAAAAGACTCATCAAAACTAGGAATACTCTACAGAAATAAAAAATTCTTAACACGAGAATCTAAACTGTCCCCTAGCCCAAACCTACCTTTTACCTACCCTATTATATACTGCCCCTATCTTTACAAACCTCCAGAAAAATTTGTCATCCAAACTCGAACTACCATACAACAAAATAGCTAGATTTGCCACTAACTTCTCCTATCCTTCACATCACTGCCTCTCCTTAAAAACTCATCTGGCTAGAATTCCATAATCATGTCCTTCTGCCTCAGCTTCTTCTGATTCACTCCATCCTTCAACAACCCCTTGCCCATCCTTCACTGACAAATCTCATCTCCCCCCTATGTCCCTAACTGGGAACATTGTAACGCCAACCAAAACCTCCTTCAAATTTCCATACCTAATAAATCCATAGGAAAAAGTCTCTATAGCCACATTGTTGCCTCTTCTTGGAACAAACCTCTTCCCAACATCAGATCTACTCAACAGTTTAGCAACTTCAAACTTGCTCTAAAGGAATATCTGCTTAATACCTGGATCTGCCCCTGTAAAGATCCAACTTGAATCTCTTCCACCTCCACGTTAGCCTCTCCCTATTTACATGGTCTCTATCCCCTTCCATTCTATACATCCCCACCTATACTTCTCTGCAACTTCTCTTTCACTCTTACTACCCCTTATCTTACTCCAAATGCATCATTTCATGGATCCCCCCTACACTTCTACAGTTCCATATACTTCTCTGTACTATCCTATCTATCTCAAACCAAACTCCTCTCTTTAGTTAACATCCTACTTCCATATCTCTCCATCCTGTCACTCACTTGCCTATTCCTGATATTGTACAGCAAGTATTTATCTGTATCTAAGATGGTTTACTCTCCAAGCATGTATAAAGGAAACTTTATTTTTCTTCTATGTATAACTTTTTAATTGTCCGTTTGCTAAATTACGTACTTCATTGTAACAAATTCTTTTGTACTGAAACTTTTCTCCTCGAGTCTCTGCAGAAAAAGGGCCCCTGGCTCAGCCAGACCAACTCAGTTAACAAAAGGCAAATAAAAATAAATAAATAACACACCATTATTTTTCCTATAGCATGTACAACTCTTTTTTTTCAATATACAATTATAGTTACATGTTCAGCACCCACAAAGTACACCACCACACAGCTACTGCCCTACTGTCATGTTATCTCCTCTTTGGCACATAACACTGAATTTGTCATGTATATAGGGATGATGTCTACAGGTTGTGTAGGCCCCTAGGAAATGCAGTTGTAATGACATAAGTTACAGAAGTAACAGTAACTAGGAAGTTATAACACATTTGTTAGAAAGTAAAAGAATCAATAGTAATAAAACTTTAGATTTTATGCAGGCCTGCACCCTGAAAGCAGTTATAAAGGATGCAAGGACATGACTCCAGATAATTACAAGAAGGCAAGGAATGCCACAAGACTCAGTCTAGGACCTTAATTAATTTATTTCTTAAATATAATAATGTAACTTATTCTGTATTAGTCTTCATATACGAGAAAGAGTTGAAACTGGTTGTTATTGCTAAAGATGGGCAGGTGTACTAGGAAATGTAGAAACAGCTGGAGGAAGTATTACTGTTAAGATCAAGTTGTTTTGAACATAAACTATTACTTATGGAAACTTCCAAACAAGAGCCCCAGTACAGACTGTTTTAGATGAAAGGGAATTAGGAATCTGGGATAATAATCAGATTTACCTTTTCTTGCATTGCTGAAATGTACAAATTAAGGCTAATAGAATGGCAGAGCTGATTCTCAAGGCAGTGTGGTCCAGGGAGAGGGAAACACTTTACTACTATACACATTCTTGAAGAGATCAAACCTGGAGAATTTCCTGTAACTATGGCCATGAGGAATTACTAAAAAACATAAAGGCAACATAATTAGTGCAACAAAGATTTGCCAGTTTATTAAGGGAGAATGTGTCACTATAAGAATAACCACTGAAAGAGTCATTATTTTCTTTTACTGAAGAATAAAAAGAGACTTAGCATATAAAGCAAAGTGATTTAATTTTAAAGCCACGCTTACATATTTAATTTCAGAGCAATACAAATTAGGCATGAGGAGAATGTTCAAAGTTTTCAATACCAACTGTGTTTTATAGTTTGGAAAAAGCATTGTCTGACTAGAAAAACAGTATACTGAAATGTGTCATATCTATAATTAGCAGTTTAATGATGCACTTATGTTAATGGACCGTTCTCAATATGGGTTATTCTGAGATTCGTCTGTTCACTAAAGGAAATGGCTAAACACTGGCCTTGTGCATATATATGTGCATATGCTTGTAAAGCCACATTTGTTTCATTTTAAGATTTGAATATCTTGAAATGTATACCTCACCTCATATAGTCTTGGCATACCATACGTGCATATATTTATACAAAGAGACAGAAATAGAAAAAGCTTGAGAAGCACTCCCTATCACAAATGCAATGCATGTTATTATGAGTCTCACAACTAAGAAAAATGAACTACAACTGGTAAAGAAATACAGTTAATTTGGAAACCCACCATAATACTATTTTTTTTTTATTGCTGGGGGAGCACTGACTCTTCCAACTGCTACTGCTTATACATGCTAACTGTGAGATCTTTATATACCTCAATAAAGGCAATACTCCAAGGCACAGAATCACTGAACTTCCTTTTTGTGAATCTATTCTTCATTCTTGCATGTTTTCAAACTGTTATTTTAGATTGACAGTATATCACAGATGGTTAAGGATGTGACACCTTAATGATAATGAAGTTCATCTTGTCATGCTGAGTTTGATTCTTGCTACCTCCATTTGCATACCGTGTGACTTTATGCAAACCACATAACCAGACAATCCTCCTGAATCAACCTTGAAAAGAAACACTTGTGTCTAATGTGGTTATCCCTGTATGCACATGTGTATATGTGAGAGAGAGGTAAAGCATCTGGATGGTTAAACATTTCACTCTAAGTTGACAGGCACTGAATTACCTGTCTATGAAACCACTCAATCCCTTGTCTATACCAATTTGCCGCCATGTCCTTAACCTTTGCCTTGATATTTAGGTGCTGCATGAGGTGATGATGGGATAAGGTGTTTCCCCAAACTGTGTGACAGATGTATGAAGATCTATAATCCATTCATTATTGCAATAATCACAGCATGGTGATTCCGCTGAGATAAGCAAGTATGAAAACTCAAGTGTAAAGCTATATAAAACATTTTTGCATGTGTGTTTTAACCCCCCCCTCCATATCCCCAGCATGAGTGCCCTTTACACCCCTGCTACTAATACACACTAACTCCAAGACTGCTGTTCCTTGGGTGAATTCTCTGAGATACCACAGTTTTCAACTTAGTAAAAATTAAATGATAATCTCACTTTTATGATTGTTGTTATAAGAATCTCTGGTTAGATCATTACACTTCTATTCTGATTCCTACTGTGATGTTCAATAACCTCACTATATCCTGCTGAATATCCAAAAATGGGGACGGTTTTACGCTGTTCATTCTAATGTAAAAAATAAACCATTTCATAATCACCCTTAATCCTTTTTAATTCAAGTAAGATATCCCTAAATTTGGCCTTAGGTAAGCATGACTGTTTCAAAGCTCCATAATAAAGTCTTGCCAAGGGTAGCTATGTGCATAGAAGTTTGGTTAGTGTCAGTTCTTCTGGAATTCATTCATCATTTTATAATGGTACATGATGATGTTCCCTCAGACTTGGAAAGATTTATGATTCTGCATGCTTGAGAATTGGTGTTATAATAGCCTTGTTTTTGCAGGGAGTCTGGCTTCATAATTTGGCCTGTCTGACATACCTTTCAACCTCTTAGCACAAGAAATCTGGACAAAACATAAAATAATGGGGGGACAACGACCCAAAAATAGGGACAGATTTTAAATACTGCTGTTATACATTTAGAAAGTTGATAAAATAACAGTTTTTGTGTTAGCATGTATTTTCTGAACCATAAGAAGTCTGAAACTCAAATGTACGTCATCATTTAGCGACGTCAGTCCTCAGTGAATTGCCAGAAAAAACACAAATTGTATGAGGAACAGACCAAAAATATGAGGCAAAAATCTGGACATTCTGTGAAAATCTGTACAACTGAGAGGTCCTGGGGAGACAATAATTTGTTTGAGTCAAGATCATATTTTTGACTACTTTTTTTTTTCTTTTGACGGTGGTCTAGAATGCCTGAAGGAAGTGTTTAATGTTTGATTAGGTTTTGTAATTATACTGCTTCTGAGTGTTGTGAATGATAATGTGGAGCTGTTTTCCTAGCTATTTAAATTGCGGCATGTATTCTATGCACATGCTTTCATTGTCTTTAATTGCAAGGAGGCTTTGTAATTTGAGCAATTGTGAGGTTCCAAATAGAACTGATTCTGTTTTTATTGCATTGATTGTAAGGTCATTAATGAGCCACCATTTGAGAATTATTGTGAAATTCATCTGAAAGACTTGTCGTTCTTCAAAGAGGGATGTGCCATTTTATCAGATTACAATGCTACATACAGATAGCGCTGTTTGCAGCTGGAATAATTTTTAATATCATGCATTTATAAAAAAGAGGAAAAGGGCATTGCCCAGCATCAGCATGAAAGGAATGCTCTTAACTCTCATTCCTGTGTGGAGTGGGGGTTATTTTCCTTAGTTATTTTGACTAATATTACATAAATCCATTTATATAATAAAGGTAACCATATGCAGGACAAGGTTATAAAAGTGCTTTTGTCCTCGTGAAGAGGACTCCTGCAGGTGCATTAGCTGGACTGAAAATATATAACTATATTCACTTTAATTAGCTATAAGAGTAAATGGAAATGTATTTCCTTCCTGCTACCTGATGAATTCAGAGTTTCCTATAATTCTGCAAATCTGAAACATATTTATGTATAATAATGCTACACCACTTTCTTGGACACAGAATAAGTGGGATGATATTTTCATTGTAAAATACACTGCCACAGAACATCAGAAACACATGCCCTTCCTTTTCAACATTAAAAAGTGTACTTTAAATCATAGGGTACCACTGTGTAAGAAACAGCACTTGTGTATTTTCACTCTATACACCATAATATTCACATAAATTCATAAGGCCAAATGTTTACAAAAGCATGTCGTGTATATGAAACTATTTAAAGTAATATACAACATATTTTCAAATAAAGCATCTTCATTGACATGCTACTTATACCCAGCAAAGCTAACAAAGCAAACTACACAAGGTTAGCCACATCACACAGAAACATGAAATTTGTGCCTCTCTAATATTTATCCTATTCTATCCTATAACTCCCTCATTTCAGAATTCAGTTTCCAGCTGTGAAATGTAAAAAAATACATGCCTAGGAATCATGCATGCCATATTTCTGATATTGTGGGATGGCTAGATTGCACACACAAGGTATTGTGACTTAAAACATTAAATCCATTATGCCATATTACCAGCACTAAATGAAAACCTTAGCATTTTCTAAGCACATAAAAGCAGCCAGAGGGAAGTAGCACATTAAAATAAAATGCAAATGAAATGATGAGAAGTGAGCTCAAAGTGGCAAAAAACGGGGATACTTTACTTTTGCTAGTGATACATTTATTTCATATTTGTTAAGGATCTAAAGATTTGCTTTAGCCATCATTCAGGTCATAGGCTCGTTACTACATTTATGAATAGACATAGGCAACATAACTGAAAACAATTGTACATTTAAGAAACACATTTTAAATATTCACTCATTCTCCATCTTCCTAGTTTAAGGGTTAGGGTAGAGCTGTAGCCTATCAATGCACTTACTGGGTTCAAGTCAGAATATAGTATAGGTTCGTACTAGGCTAACTGCCCTTATGGTCCGTTTTAAGCCTAACCAAATTACCCTATTTGAGAATTAAACCCTGCACCTCCTGTCAGTAAGGTAAACAACTTAACCATTATGCTAACCTCCCAGCAAGATTATATCAATCCAGATGTGACTCAAACCCACAATCCCTGGCTTATGAGGCCAACGTCTTATCCATTAGGCCACTGGGGCTGACAGCATAGCATAATGTAGTGTAATGTAGTATAGTACAGTAGCTTCTATTCCATTCATCCACATCTTTCACACCAAGGTAAAGACCAAATAGCCAGTCAGCTTACACACATATTTAATTTAACTTTTTTTGCCAAATCTGTGTCTCATCTATTTAAACTTGTTTTCATCACGCCGGTCCCCAAATTACCATACTCTGAAAAACGCAGAACTTTAGCCCTATTGCTAGCTTGGACCCACTAGCTAAAATAATGAAAAAAAATGGTAAACAAACAACTACAAGACTTCTGTATACAATACAAAATACTTTCTGACAGGCAAAATGGATCTAAGCTCAAATTTAGCACCACAAAAGATTTTTCTTGCTTACTAATGAAATTCTGATGAATGCAGAACAGGAAAAACTAAAAGGAACATTATTTATAGATTTTTAACAAGCATTTTGAGTGCTTGGATCACAGCCTGCTCGTAGCCAAACTCTAAAGCTGTAGACCCTCATACAAAGTGTGGTCACTGTTTGCAAACTAGCGTAATAATAGGGCTTTCAAAATTATTGGAACACAGATGACCGCCTTGCCTATACATCACTGTATATGCAGGACTAGATCCAGCACTAGGCGACCTAAGCCCATGTTACTTGGGGGGGGGGGGGGGAGTCCATTTCACTTATAGAAAATAAAAAAAAAATAAATAAAAAATCCCTTCCATATAAAAAAGTCCTCCCATAAACAAAAACAAGCCCCCAAAACCCTAGCATTATTACAACATCCTAATGTTACCTCACACAATGCTCATGAGTAGCAGTAGACAGAAACACAGCCACAGCAACCCCAGTGTTAGGACAATGTCCTTGAAGGAAACTTGAAAAAACATAGTGAGTGAGATAATTGCATAATGGCTCTGATTTACAGCAGTAGCAGTAGTAGCAGCATTTATTTAAACATCCATGGAGATTGCAGAGAAACAGCAACAGATCTGATTTAAAGCAGCAAGAGCAGAAATACAGCAAAGGATGTGTGTGTGTGTGTGTGTGTGTGTGTGTGTGTGTGTGTGTGTGTGTGTGTGTGTGTGTGTGTGTGTGTGTGTATAATGCACCAGTTATGGGGTACTGTCTAGTTAATTGAGTTTGCTCGGAGTCAAACCCTAAACCTTAATTATTTATATGCAAGTGTCTTAAATCACCACACCAATTTCCAGGTCTCCTTAAAGTTTGTGTGTTTGTTTATTTAAATCACTGAGGATTACAATTTGTCAATATCCACCATCACGTTTCTTAGCTGTGTCATTCATAGTCAGTGTCAGTGGTGCAACAGGTGGCACACTTGCTTTTGATGCAGAAGAGTATGGGTTTTATTCTCTTTTTTTTTTTTTCAATAATCATTTTTTATTATTTTTCACAACCATATTACAAATTCACACATTATATACAATATATACAAAATGCTTCCATTGGTTAATTTCACATATATATCAACCTCATGTATTGATCAAAGGTACAGCACTAACAATCAAAAGGAAAATAATAAAAAAAAAAATCCAACATTAACAAATCCAAGCCAACAATCTGTCTTTTCTGTACATTTTCTATCTAATCTAAGGTTGATTTAGACTATATTCTGGTTCCCGAGAAAAAGTGGATAGTAACCTCTTAAGCCAAAATAATATTAAAAATTTGCTCCCAGATTTTTATGTTGTTGATATTTTTCTTGTGATCACTAATTAACAGTTTATGCGCTAAGATGTGTTTTATTGCCAACAATCTGAAATTTTCCCACGATGTCTGGGCTGGGTTCAACCTGGGGTTTTATTCTCACACCAGGTAGAATGATTGCTGATAGTGCAATGCAAAATAAGATGTGTCATCCTTTAAATGGATTTGTCTAGTAACTATGAGCCTGTTGTCAGTTTCCCAGCCAAACCCTATTGCATTTCACTAGCACAACTTTTTTTTTTATTTAACCTGGGCAATTTATTCTTTAAGGGCAGCAGGTACTGCAATTTGTAGCTGAAGCACCAAAATGCAAAGTTGCTTGCCAGCAGCATCCTCTGCATTACTAATAATTCTTTTAATGTGGAATTATTCAGATGACTTTCACTTCTGCAGAGATTGTGCATATTGACTAATATTGGTGTATTATAATGGCAGCAGTTTGAGTGACCTTTTATAGTTGAAATGTTGTGAAATGGGTAGTTTTGCCATTATTGGTTCATACGTTTTGTTTCACTGTTTACACAAAAAATGTTCAAAACTACAAATTTAAAACACATATTAGCAAGTGTTGCTGTATTAAATAGGGAATATAATTTAAGACAATCAGAAAGGTGAATCAAAGAGTACATGTATTTTGGCATGGTCCTGAAAATGTGCTCTGGTGCCCATGATTTGAAAACAGCCCAAAGGTACACTTAACCTGCTACTGACCAGGTGCATTTTTCAATGAATGTAGCTTTCAATGCAGTTTCAGAGAATGTGCATTTCAAGGGCAGAGTTTACTGTTGCTCATGATAAGTCTGTTTTCATTGTGAGACTGCATTGCTTTGTTTAGCAAATGGCTATCAGTGTTTGTGTTATAAAATTTGAAATAAAAGTTTTAAATTAAATCCAAATATCTGTAATCATTGTAGAAGAAAAGAAGAAATACTATGCACATTGACATATTTGAACAGTATTTATAGGTTCAGAGAAGGTTTCTAGGCTATTGGCCCTAAAGCCCCTACAAGCCTAGCTATGTTAATCCCGAGTTGCCCAAATTGTCCTTGGTTAGATGGATGTAAATCATAGAGTAAGTCTATGATGTTAATCCAGAGTTGCCCTGATTGTCTTTGTAATGGTAACTTGTTGATGGTAAATGGGGAATGATAGCCAAGTAATGGAACACCGAATGGCTGCAAGGGGGGGTATCTGATCCATTACCATGTCTAAGGTCCCATTTGACCATGATCCGGCTCTAAGTATATGAGCAACCCAAGGATTCGTGGTAGACTCCTGGCTATTTTCATTACACATGAACACTCTTCCATGTAACACTCCAAACTTAAGCTGCATTCTTTATACAAATGATATAGTAATCTGCTAGGTGTCAAATAGAGATTAACAAGATCTTACAAGGTGACTTTTAACTATTATAGAATTAACTTTCAGATAATAAACTCACACACACACACACACACACACACACACACACACACACACACACACCCACACACACACAAAACATGGTAATAATTTTTGAAACACTTAGAGAAGACTTACCAGATATACTTGACGTAATCAATTCACTCCCTGTAGTTTCGTAATGAAAATACCTTACTCTACTCCTGGACAAATCAATGGTCCTAGCACACCTCAGAAGTTCCCTTCTACTCACTATAGACACAAAACAAGAAATTGCCAAAGAGGTTTTATTACCTAGTTTTGGATATTCTGTTTCCCGATTACCTTAAACAATGTGCAGAACTTAAATATACTCCTAAAAAAAGAGATCAAAATTCTTTGTCTTATGCATTTCATTGTCTCAAAATCAAAAATCAATATCACTGGGCATCATCTTTAAATCCCTGATGCTGCTCTCGGCTGCTGTGTGTCCCTGGCCCTAGCACTCACACCTACACATTCCAATCTTCTTGCCTAAAATACTTGCCTAGCGACCGAGCCCTGCTGGACATCCAAGAACTAAAATAAATACATAGCAAAATCTATTTGCCTCATCCCCAACAGGAAAAGAGCCAAACTACTCCTTGAGTTGAACTCATTAGGGATTAATGAAACATTCCAAACCTCTTGCCTAAAATACTCGCCTAGCGACCGAGCCCTACTGGACATCCAAGAACTAAAATAAATGCATAGCAAAATCTGTAAAAATGAAAGTAGAGCTAGTCCAGGAAGCAAAACAAGTAAACCAAATACTGGACTATGAAGAAAACACACAGAATATGTATTCCTTTATTGACCAAGATAAACGCTGTATTTATAACAATGGCGTTGTCGTCCAAGTATCCCTCAGACTTCTTCAGACATAATGTTGTGACAAGAAACACTACACCTTATATACATTCACTTAACAATTAGTTAATAAGCTTATTAAAATACTTAAAGACACACTGTCATTTAAAATAAATTTACAACTTAATAAGGCATTTTTGTGAAAGAATAAATATAGTCTATTATAAATATCCTATAACCACACTTTTATCTCACATATAAAATACATAAAATATAGAAAATATGTATACAATATGTATAATTGTAATAAATATATATAAAAAACCTTTATAAAATTGTGACCTAGTGATAATATTATTTAACATCTTGGAAACCTCAGTTATATGCCAGAATGTTACGAGAAATAGACCAGAACTCTTCTTCTTCTTTCAGCTGCTCCCGTCAGGGGTCGCCACAGCAGATCAACTGCTTCCATTTCTTCCTGTCCTCTGCATCTTGCTCTGTCACACCAACCACTTGCATGTCCTCTCTCACCACATCCATAAACCTTATCTTAGGCCTTCCTCTTTTCCTGTTACCTGGCAGCTTCATCCTTAGCATCTTTTTCCCAATATACTCTGCATCCCTCCTCAGTACATGTCCAAACCAACGTAATCTTGTCTCTCTCGCTTTGTCTCCAAACCTTCTCTCTAATATACTTATTCCTAATCCTGTCCATCCTCATCACACCCATAGTGTAAATCTTAACATCTTCAACTCTGCCACATCAAGCTCTGACTCCTGCCTTTTTGTCAATGCACTGAGAAATAGACAAGAAATATGAGGCAAAAATCAGGAACATTTCCTGAAGTCAGTGCACAGTTGAGAGCTATGCTTTTCAGAACAAAGTGTTCCGTTTAAAGATTATTGCCCTAACTTTACAAATTGCTTTGCCCCAAAGAGTGGTAAACTGCCACAGTCCAGGGATGTGGAGATGGACTTTTTTCATTACTGCATGTTGCCCCTGATTTTTGTTCCGGTCTTAAAGAGACGCATGAAATTAATATTTTTTTTTAAATCAAAAGAAAATTGTTGTGTGATTTTATTGTACTTTTAAAGACTCTGTTACTGTGCTTTTAAAGAAATTATTAAAGATTCTTGCATGCTTTTAAGTCTTCAGTTGCTTGTTATTCTTTTTCTGCAAGTTGCTCACCTCTTCTTGTATTCCTGTTTCATTGACTTTTTGACTTTTTACATTTCTTTTACATTGACTGTTTCATAGACTTAGCCAAGGCTTTTGACACTCTCCCCCACTCAGGCATCATTGACAAACTCACTCACTCATGCTATATCATTAGATGGGTTGCTAACTGCTCACTGATAGAACCCATATAGTCAAAATAGGGGAATCCACCTCCAGCAGCAGACCTGTAACCAATGGTGTTCCACAGAGATCAGTCCGGGCACCTCTACTGTTTGAAATCTATTTCTCTGAAGTACACATTAAAGCTAAAGGTGTGTGGCTGACAAAGTCTGTTGATGACTGCAAACTGGGAGTGGTCATAGAATATCCAAATTATGTCAATATCCTACAAGAGGGTCTTACACAAATGATTGATGCCAAAGTCATGGCTTTAAACTCAATGCAAAAAATGTGTTATCATCCCTTTCAGTAAGAGCAATGTTCCTGCTAACTATCACATCAATTACAACACCCTACGTACTCACTCAGTGGTTACCACACCTTTGAAACAGACTCCTGCTTTATGTCAAGCAGAGCACCTCATTGACCCTCTTCAAACACAATCTGGACGATTGGCCGTGTAACGGTAAATTCATCCTGGGGGTTCCACCTTTGTCCCTCTTGGACAAGGGAAATATGTGCTGATCAAGGAAAGGCTTGAAAGGGCCCTGGGGTCATTAGCCTAGTAACCTCCTATGATCCTATGATTGATATTTGGTAAAGGTCCAAAATCAGGTCCATAATTTAACTATACTGTTGTCTTAAGTATATAAGACATATAACCCCTAGCTGCTAGAAGAACAAGTTTTGCATCACATTTTTTCTGGATGTTGCATCTATATACATTGCTAGTTTGAGTCATGATGTCTGTTTCTGCCAATAGTCATGCAGTTCTGCTGAGACGCTAATTACATCAGTCTATGGTAGTTGTCTTGTGTTTGCATGCAAGTTAGCATTTTATTTCATTATTGTTTCTTGCAATGGAGATATATAGGAAATGTACTGAAATGTCATAATGGAGAATTAGAGTTATTCATCCATCCACACCCCCATTTTCCCATTTTTGAACATGGGGTCAGGGTGTCTTTCGCACCATAGTCCTGGGAGCTCTCTCTGCACTTTATTGGGAAGCTGGAAATGTTCAAGCTTTAGAAGCTGCACAGTGTAAAGTGTGTAGCATGCTGCTAGGACTGTGGTCAGAAATAGATTAATTGAACCCCTATATCCACAGTTATTAAAATTTTAGTTTTCATTGTGCAGGTCAAGTACTGCAGTAAACAAATACACACAGTGGTGAAATTATTTCACTTCTCTTGCTAAATAATTCCTCTATCACCCCTTCCTGTAGTCATCCAAGTTCCTGGCAAAAAGGCACTCTTTACAAGTGATGCAAAGCCATGCATTCCAGTGAAACTGTATGTTTCTCATAGGCCTTGAAAAGGCCTAAAACCATGGATAGTTCACACTGTCATGCTAGATTAGCAGTACTTCTCTTGTTATTACATCACACATCAAGCAGGTTTAATGCACATTCACTTCGTTTGTAATGTTTAAAAGACATTTCTGTGCAGTCATTTTTAATGCAACTTAGACTGCATTACATAGAATTTTAAGTTACAATAAAAAATAGCTTCAACAAAATCGCCCCTTTAGATCCCTAAATGCCCACTTGCCCTCCCACCCCAGGTTTCAACAGCATCTGGCACCTCTGATAGTGCAAGAGATTTTCTGCCAAAAGGCCTGGAAATACATAGTCAACTCTGGAAAAATATTCTTAGCACAGTCATGTCAGGGCACTGTCTTACAAATAATTAGTTTTATAATACATGGTCATCCTGAGGCATAACTGCATCAGCATGCACCATTGCTACTTGTACATTAAAGAAAATATTCGGAGTGGATCTCAAATGTGATTTATTTTGCTTTCATAAGATTATGTATATGTAAAGTTATGTTGGTTAAAATACCAAAAAATAAGTTATAACCTCTAATTCAACATATTACACATAAACTCGTAACTATGGCAGCTGTATGTAGTCTTCGGCCAAATTTAAGCAGTGGAATCTTAGCGTGTCTCTTAAGGTGACTGTCAATGTCACAATCACATCATAAAGGGTGTTCTCACCTCACAGTTTACAAAATAACCTTCACAATGAAGGCACATTGCTCACCTAATCAAGAAACACAGGGAAAAAGAGCGGCTTAGCATTCTTGCTGTTTTGGGCTTACAGACAAATTAAAATGTGCAAACTTTATTTGGAGTATGGTGTCAGCCCTTCAGCAATCAGGATTAATGCTTACTGAAAGGCAAACTCAAAATATGCTGTACAAATTACAGAGCTGTTAAATCTGACAAATGAGAATAGCACAGCATGTTAGCAACCATGAAGGCAAGATGCTGTAACTAGCTAATGACATACTTTCACTATAAGACAGGAAGTGTATTTCAGTGGCTGTTTGTTGACTGGGTATGTAATCTACCATTTTATGAGCCCTTTTTGTAATCACCTGAGCCACAATGTTAAAAACAGTAAATAGCCAATCAATAAGTATATTTTAGAAGGTAAGCAAGAACAAGAGTACCTAAAAACATCTCACAAAGACACAAAAACAACATGAAAATTATGCACAAAGAGTGATCACAGGTCAGGGCAGAATCCTACAGCAGTAAGGACAGGATTCTTAACCACTAACCCATTGCATGGCTCAGATTAGTGTTATACCTCATTAGCATTAACACTTTACCTTTTTTATGTCTGTTGTAGTGTTACACAGCTAAGGAAATGGAATAGCATGTGATAGAGCTATGAAAGTGAAGGGGGCTTCATGAATGAGGACTCAGTGATGGTGGTTACATCTGAGGCAAGCCCAGGGCTAGCAGATAGCA
The DNA here is from genome assembly GCF_019279795.1 of Protopterus annectens. Taxonomy (NCBI): domain Eukaryota; kingdom Metazoa; phylum Chordata; order Ceratodontiformes; family Protopteridae; genus Protopterus; species Protopterus annectens. The sequence continues at coordinate 418,963,950 of NC_056741.1, forward strand.
CCAGGCATATACCATTCATGAATGTTAATTTTACATATTTATCCATGTATGTATTTTGGTAATTGTGTTGACCTATTGTTGATCCTAAAGAATGTAACCCATTTGTAAAAGGGACCAATGGACAAGAAGGCTCCTAAACGGGTCTATATAATATCCTCGAACGCTTAAAAAAGCGAACGCTGATTGATCGAACTTATTTTCGCGAAACTGCAAAATATCGAAGCAGCAGAAACTCAAATTTTTTCCTAGGGAAAGAATTTGGTTGTCCGTTTCTGTTGCTTTGGTATTTTCAGTGTTATGGTGGAAAGTTACCGGTCGGATTCAGGTAAGTGTGCGATTGTGGGGATGCGAGTGTTAGGGTGATTTAGGTGAGTTAGGGCTCAGGTTAGGTGTGTGTGCGATTGAGTGGACATGAGGGTTAGGGATTTAAGTGAGTTAGGTTAGGGAGTGGGTGAGGTGAGTGTGCGATAGTGACGGACCTTAGGGTTAGGGTTTGGGTTAAGGTAAGTGGGTAGTTAGTGGTGTGTGCATAGTTTAGTGTAGGGTTAGGTATCAGATTTTAGGTGTATGTGTGTGGATTTCTGTTTGTTTGGTGTGCTTGTGTTGTGTGTATGTGTTTTGGATCAGCGATTGTTTTCCCTGGGAAAAAAATCGCTGATCTGACAGTTCGAGATTGTAAGCTTTCGCTTAAATTAGGTCGATCAATCAGCGTTCGCTTTTTTAAGCGTTTGAGGATATAATATAGACCCTCCTAAACACATAACAAATACACATCGATGAAAACATTTTGACAGTCACAAGCAAAGCAAAGGCAGAACTTGATCTTCAGTATCAAGTAAGTAAGAGCAAAAATAAACTGTAAGATTGATGTTTCATATCATACTAAGTAAAAAAAAACAGATCTCATACAAAATGTTAGCATATTATCTTGGAGATCTATGAAATGCATGCCATGATACAGTGAAGGGTATAATGAAAGATGACAATACACACATAGTACAACAGCAACAACAGTAACAATAGTGCACATACACACAGTACAACAACAACAGTAACAATAGTGCACATACACACAGTACAACAGCAGCAACAGTAACAATAGTGCACATATACACAGTACAACAGCAACAACAGTAGCAATAGTTCACATACACACAGTACAACAGCAACAACAGTAACAACAGTGCACATACACGCAGTACAACAGCAACAACAGTAACAATAGTGCACATACACACAGTACAACAGCAACAACAGTAACAATAGTGCACATACACACAGTACAACAGCAACAACAGTAACAATAGTGCACATACACTCAGTACAACAGCAACAACAGTAACAATAGTGCACATACACACAGTACAACAGCAACAACAGTAACAATAGTACACATAAACACAGTACAACAGCAACAACAGTAGCAATAGTACAGATACAGGCAGTATCTATCACTTGCTATGAAAGTATTTGTTCATTAGCTATACTACAAGAATCATATTTCAGTCTGCATTACTGATTGTCTACAACATTAGTGTACCTTAGTGAATTACTGTCTCACTGCATTAAGTAATGTGGCTAGATTATGAATCAGGATGCTGTGGTCTGACTGCTCAAAGTTTAATGAACATTGGTTCATGGTCACACAGCTGTGCATTTGAGACTACTGGTAATAATTTGGTAACAATGACGCTATTATGAGCAGTGTATTGTAGTCTGCAGAATGTCCAGTAGGATTTGGATGGAGTATTATATTACAGACATATCCATTTAATATGAAATAACAGCCTTAGTATGAATTATAGCATAGGAGATGAAGTGATGGGGTAGTTCAATAAACCAATCAGCTGAAGACAAGACAATGCATGACACGGGAGTGCCTTGGTACACAAGATCTGCTCAAGGACTTAGATCATATAGTACAATATAAATGACTCACATGGGACGCATATGCTTGAGATGATAAGCAATTTGTAATTAGTTATATACCTGGGCTGTGCCTACAATTGATCCTTTGAAATCAGTGCACTACCCTTGCTAACCAGCTTTAAATAAATAAATAGATAACGCTTAACTGAGTTTATTATACCACAGGTCTTCTCCATGTAATGAACAGTTATGTGAAAATATAAATAACACTACTTTTAACAAATGCAGCTTCAACACCCAGCCCTGTTTTGTAAGTGCATACCTATGTGAAATTATCATAAGTTTGACATTTCAAAAGCAAAAACATCTCTCTTGAATGTTTTAAATCATTACACACGGTTACAGAATCATTACTTCATGTCCACAATATACCGATTTTCAATCTATAATGACTGAAATTAATCCTTTAGTTTGTATTGACCAAATCTGGTCAATGAATGGGGAAAGTTTTCTTTCTCTATGGCATAACAACATAAAAGATGGGTGAGCAAGGTATTGAAGGGTTTGCCCTCAAAGAGTATCTTTCAAAAATCACATGCAAGTGCCATTTTTTTTAGACATTGCTTTTTCATTTAAAACGACATTTGCTCAAGTGTGTATTCCAATGGTATCATAACGTCATGGTAACTAGATCACTAAGCAATGCTTTTTTCTTATCCTACCAAGAGGACACTACCCTCAAGCTTATATAAAACATGTATCTCATTCTATCACATTTGCCTTGCCTTCTCAGTAAACCCACTACATTTCCTGCCTTATCTCTCAGGCTTCCTTTAATCCTTTGATTACTTCCAGAATCTTCTACGAGTTACATGGCATCATTTTACACCTTTACCTTGCATTAGTTTCCTTAGAATGTTTTCATTATTCTACTTGCAGTAAAATCAGAAGAGATCAATACATATATATGTAGCTTTAGAGTTTATATGCATTTTGTATAATAGCCAAATACCCAGATTGTTGACATTCCTTTTTGCTGTTACAAGTTGTCAAATACATTTGGGGTTAAGTGTAGGAGGTACTAAATGGAGTAACACTAAATGTTGTTTTTAGTGAGGATGTGTACATGCAGCATGCAGTAATGGTAAGTGGCAGTGAGAGTTGTATATGCAAGTGTTTGCAGGTTAGGGTTAGAATAAGTCCTAGGGAAGGAGATAGAGTTTGTGTAGTACATGTGTGTTGTTATGTGTAAAGTGTGCCTGTGTGGTACAGTTAGGGAAAGAACTTATAGTGATATAATGAGTAGGGTATGGTTAGAGGAGAGGGTAAGGTTAGGAATAGCACATATGGATCAGGTGGAACAGGGGGATGCAAAGCCAGACATATGCATGGCTGCTGCCTCTCCTTTGGTATTAGTTAAGTACTATCCAGTCACTAAACAAATGCATGATGTTAGCTACTCTTCATACAGTGGTACAGTAGGACCCAATCAGCAAACATACGCATCACCGTCACCACTCCTCATGAAGGAGTGCAGTGCCTCACAATCAAAAAGCAAAGGTATGACTGTTCCCTTCCATTCTGCAGTACTGCAGTACTACTCAGTTACCAGACTTATGCATGACTGTTACTGCTCCTCACCCAGTGGTTCAGTATTACCAAATCACCAAAAGTATACATGACTGTTACTGCTCCTCACCCAGTGGTTCAGTATTACCAAATCACCAAACATATGCATGACTGTTACTGCTCCTCACCCAGTGGTTCAGTATTACCAAATCACCAAACATATGCATGACTGTTACTGCTCCTCATCCAGTGGTTCAGTATTACCAAATCACCAAAAGTATACATGACTGTTACTGCTCCTCACCCAGTGGTTCAATATTACCAAATCACCAAAAGTATGCATGACTGTTACTGCTCCTCACCTAGTGGTTCAATATTACCAAATCACCAAAAGTATGCATGACTGTTACTGCTCCTCACCCAGTGGTTCAGTATTACAAAATCACCAAATGTGTGCATGACTGTTACTGCTCCTCACCCAGTGGTTCAGTATTGCCAAATCACCAAAAGTATGCATGACTGTTACTGCTCCTCACCCAGTGGTTCAGTATTACCAAATCACCAAACGTATACATGACTGTTACTGCTCCTCACCCAGTGGTTCAATATTACCAAATCACCAAAAGTATGCATGACTGTTACTGCTCCTCACCCAGTGGTTCAATATTACCAAATCACCAAAAGTATGCATGACTGTTACTGCTCCTCACCCAGTGGTTCAGTATTACAAAATCACCAAATGTGTGCATGACTGTTACTGCTCCTCACCCAGTGGTTCAGTATTACCAAATCACCAAAAGTATGGATGACTGTTGCAGTAGTATAGATGTTCAGCATATTGATTACTGCTGCAGTTGCCTTAGATATATGGGTTATATCCTGCCAAGGATATAACAGCCAGCCAGCTTCCAAAGCTTCAGGGCACCTTCCATGTGCCCAAACCGTCAGGCACCTTGAGCTGAACTAGATAGGTTTCAGCACCAAGCCCTTCAGAGGTTTAGTGCCACTGAGGAGTACACTCTTCTAAGGCTTTAGAGGATCAAGGATCACCTTGGTGTTGTTCCATTGCTTGGCAGATAAGTTCTCTTTGGGGCAAAACCTTCCATTTTCTAAATATTGTTTTTTATTGTATCGCTTTCATCTTCAGGAAACAATGACGTGTGATGACCCTTGTGTTGTAACTTATCTATATAAAGCATCATTGAATTTCTCTTCTAAAATTAGAAATATGTTCAGTAATTCTCTTTTAACTTACAAGTGGAGAACGCAGGACATGTTATGTACTTAACTATGGACGCACTATTATGACTGTAACTGTGACTGTATAAAGCTAGAAGTTTTGTGTTTCAACAGACTATCATGAGACTGTAACTTACTTTTAAACAGAAGTTTTCTCCTGTCAACTTAAAAGTTGTCTAAATTAACAGAAAGATATTTTTTCTGTGGAGACATTGTGTTTATTCTACTTTTGGGGAGCTGGAAAAGAGTTTTAAAGTGCTTTTTATTGTGTTTTCCTGTGACAAAAAATGACTTTTAAAGACATGTACTTTTTACCAGCTTTTGCTGCTTTTTTTCCCAGGAAAGAGCACCATTTTCAGCTTGACCATGGAACAGACTTCTAGTCCCATGGTTGGTCCTTCTTCCAGCCACAAAAAGAAAGTTAATAAAACAGCTTTTGGCACCACACTAGGCTAACAATTTGCCTCAGTAACAAGTGGGTGGCTCTGCTGTGGCCATTTGTTGTAACTCAGGCCACTCATCCTTTACACTGGATCCCTCAGGTGTAGCAGCTACAGCCACTATGGCCCATGGGTTAGCCATGTCCTATGCTGCTTTTGGAGTCCCCTCAGTGAGAAAGAGACAGCCACTCATGTATGTCCTGGGAGAGGGAACAGAGGTTTCTCTGTTGTGTCAGAATGCAGTACAATTCCCTGGGGAAGCTAGCATTGTTCTTCCCAGTTTTCCTGTCAAAATAAACAGAAAACTAAGCATATGTCTACTCCTCCTCAAATTTCCTTAGACAGGAGTAGTTTGTTGGGTCTGGCTCAGGGTTTATTTAATTCAGGATATTGATCATTCTTGTAAAGTAGTTTCTGGTAAAAGAAAGAGGGATACCACATTTTGTGAAGAGATTCAAGATTCTGAACAGGAAGATGAAGGGACAGATACAGGGATTGCTCCTCAAGTTTCTGATTCAGACTCAGAGGAGAGCTTGGTTTCTGATTCTGCCTGTGAGAGTTTAACTTTCTCTGAGACTATTGCTGCAATGTACCAGCATGTTCAGTGGGAGAACACTGAGGTTTCTCAGCCCCTCAGAAAATGCTATCAGTTGTTATAAGAGGAATTTCCAGAACCTACAACCATTACTGCTATTCTGTCTGCTTTAGAGGATGTACATTTCTTCTGATAGCCTGCTGCTCTTAAAAATGCAGATAGGATATATAAAGTCCTCCAGTCTTTTAAGTTTGTATACACCATTCCTGACTTGACCAAGTAGTTATAGCTTTGTTTGATCCCATTGCTGCTAAGCATTTAGTTAATTCCAATCCTATTTATTCTGATAAGAATGCATGGATAGCAATGTTGCCTCACAGCAAGAGGTTCCCTGGTTCAATTCTCGGCTGCAGTGACTTCTGTGTGGAGTCTGCATGTCCTCCCTGCATTCACATGGGTTTCCTCTGGGTGCTCCACTTTCCTCCCACATTCCAAAGGCATGAAGAAGTGGAATGGACACTCTAAATTGGCAAAAGATGTGGGTATGTGTGTGATTGTGGTGGGGAAGAACTACAGTGGCAGGGCTAGCCAGCTGACTGTGTAAATCTTGGCTCTAGATGATTGTGACTGTTGAAGTGACATCCCAACCCCATTTGCAAAAAATGGGAAAAGGGGTTGTGGATGGATGGATGGATGGATGGGAAAATTATTAATAGGTATGGGGGGAAGCGTATACTTCAACAAATTTGATTTTCAGAATTTTGAATTGTCAGGCTCATATGTTAAAATTTGTCCCAACTAATTGTGAAAGTATGAGGAACATTTTATTTGCAGTTTCTTCTTGTTAGGAAAATATCTGCTTTAAATAATTTAGTTTCTTCTATTGCACTGGTCATTAGTCATTGTTTACAGTGTTTGTATGACTCTGTTGATAATTCTTCCAGAGTTGTGGCCACTGGTATAGTTTTGAGGTTTTCATGGATGCATTCTAAGAGCCTCCCAGATGATGTTAAAAATGACGATGTTTAAATTCTCCTTTGGCTACAGATCTAGGTTTAGTTTTGGCCCCTCTACTGCTGTAGAGGTGATCAAAAAGTGTGATGAATGGGGCATGCTAATTCAGGAAATTGTTAAGATTTTTCAGATTTTCTAAGGGATTGTCTAACTCCTCATCCAATTATGGTAAAAAGCCAAATAAACAGTCTCAACAAAATATAGGTAAACAGATGTTTAAAAAGAAATGGCAAAGGGGTGCCAAAAATAAGCCTCAAACCACCCAAAACCAAAGACAGACCAATAACTCTGAATGACTGTTCAAGAAACCTTGTGACCCTCTCCCATCCCAGACCCTTTTTTTCCTTTTAGAAAGTTGGAATCTCCGTTTTTATTTTTGGCAATAGATAGTTATAGACAAATAAGTTCTGAAGATCATTCATCAAGGTTATGAATGTCAGTGGGAGGAACTTCCTCCTTTCTAAGGAATCATTCCTAATTCTCCAGATCAGACTCTTTTGTTTCCACTTTTCCATCACTTGCTTCCCCAAGGAGTGAAAGAACAAGTTTTTGCTTCCCTAGTGGGAAAGGATGTTCTTACTGCCAAAGAGAAAAAATGCTTGGAGACCAGTTCTGCATCTTTCTTTCCTAAACCTGTTTGTGATAGTGTCCGATGTCACCTCATAATCTGTTACTTATTCTTCCTCTTTCAAGCTTCCTGGTAGCACTAAACTTAAAAAGATGCTTATCATCACAACCCTATTCATCTATACTTCAGACATTTCTTAAGGTTTTGTGTGTTTGGATCACATTATCTGTTCTCTGCCTTACCTTTTGGGCTATCCACTGCACCAAAAGTTTTCACAAAGTGTCTAGCTCCAGTTATAGCTCATTCCAGGCTACAGGATATTCACATTTTGGTCTGCTTACTTTTGCAAAGTGTTTTTCAAAGTGTCAGAAATCTCTTGTGTGAGAGATCTCTTACACAAGCTGGGATTCCAGGAGAACATTCAAAAGTCTTTCTTGACTCCTTCACACACAAAAGTGTTCCTGGGATGTTAACTAGACATTTTAGTTCAAAGAACTTATCTTTAAAAGGAAAAAAAAACAGATCTATATATATATCTATTTCTAAGCTTTTCCACTCAAACTTTGATCAATGTGATGTAATACCTCAGTGTTTTGAGTTCTATGGCTTCTATAATTCTCATAACCCTGGCAAGACTCCACATGAGAAAGATATAGTGGTATCTGAAGCCTCTTTGCTTCCAGCACCAGTACCCTTGTCTTTTCAAATCCCAGTGCTGGAGTTTGTCAGAAGAGAAGTCATTTGGTGGGGACAAGAGTTATCCTTAAATTTAGGAGCCCCTTTTCCCTCCTTGTTCCAAAGCGGTCAGTCACCACAAACCCCTCTGACTTTGCTTTGTGAGCAGTTTCAGGAGGAATAAAAGTACAGGGTGTGTGGAACACCAAGGAAACATCCTAGCACATATATTTCAAACAGATGCTTGCCCTGATCAATTCTCTAAATCTTCTTTGATCCCTGGGATCTTTTCAAGTTGGTTTAGATGGTACAACCATCATGTGGTACATCAACAAGTGGGGGGAATCAGGTCCTACACTCTTGCAGACTAGCTATGTTAATGTGGGATATAGCTTCACAGCACAGTCTCACTCTACAGACATTCAACATTCCATCAGAGCAAAATTGCGTGGCTGACAAGCTGAGCAGGACCAGGGCAGACTCTCATGATGAAAACTATATAAGAAGGTCTTCCAAAATTTGATCCATCTGTGAGTTGTTCTTCAAGTAGAACTACTTGCCTCCTCTCTAAACAATCAACTGGCAAGTTTCTATTCCAGGGGGTCCATGCAAGAAGGGCCTGCAAGACAAATACCTTTTATTTTCCTTAGACAGGAATGTTTCATATGCTTTTCTACCCTTTCCAATAATATACACTGTATTTCTAAAGATTCAGAAGGAAACTCCTTAGATTATTGTAGTGACTCCCTTCTGGTCCTGGCAACCATGGTTCTCTCTTCTTTTGAAAATGGTCAGGGGCAATTACCACAATCATCCTCACAGATTGGATCTACTTACACAGGAGCAGGAATGCTTGATGCACCCCAACATTAATCAATTTCAATTGACTTCCTGGATAATATGACCTTTATTCCTGTTAGGCACATGTTTACTGAGGATGTGCAGCAGTTACTAATGGAGGCAAGAAAGACTGCTATTAAGGCCACAAAGGCTTATAGTGCCTGCATATTTGAACTGCTTCTTACTGAAATTGGTACACCTTGTTTGCTGTAGCATAGACTAGGTCCAGGCCTGCTGAATCTAGCTTTGTTTGTATAACTTGAGCACTAATCCAGGCATTCTTTAAAGTATTAAATTGCATTTATTACTGTTTGGTAGTAACTTGATTAAAGTGTAGCTATCATTTTAAGTCTTTTGGATTAAGCACTTGGGCTTCAGACCAGTTGTTTTACATTAGGAAGGTTTGTGGCCTGCACTGTGTTGGTAGGACAGGTAGCTGACATCCTTCTAAGTTGGGAACTGCTGATGAGGGCTCAGTGTCTGTTATTCTAAAAGTGTATTAATTCTGGTTTGAGCACTTGGGCTTCAGGCCAGTTGTTTTACATTAAGAAGGTTTGTGGTCTGCACTGTGGTGGCAGAACAGGTAGCTTACATCCTTCTAAGTTGGGAACTGCTGATGAGGGCTCAGTGTCTGTTATTCTAAAAGTGTATTAATTCTGGTTTAAGCACTTGGGCTTCAGGCCAGTTATTTTACATTAAAAGGGTTTGTGGTCTGCACTCTTGTGGGAGGAGAGGCTGGACTCTGCCCTTCTGAGCTGGGAATTTCTGGTTAAAGGCTTATAGTGCCTGCATATTTGAACTGTTTCTTACTGAAATTGGTACACCTTGTTTGTTGTAGCATAGACTAGATCCAGGCCTGCTGAATCTAGCTTTGTTTGTATGCTTGTTGTTTGTTTGCTTGTTATTTCCCTGAAACGCTAATTCCACCTAAAACGCGGCTTTTCAGCACTTCTGTGGATCCCTAGTGATATCTGCATTGCTTACTGTACTTATTTCCTTGTTTCACTTGAAAGAAAGTTACTGTTTGTCATGTTTGCATTTAAGTTACCTGTAACACATTGCATTTAAGTTACCTGGCACTTGCTCACTAAAGCAATTATATAAGTCAGCACTAACAAATTAAAAGCACTACACCCTCACAAACTCCCCTTGAGTACCTTGTTCCCCATTGGCCCTTTTTTTCAGTTATAAAGGAATTCCCAATACTATTCTAGCATGTCCAAAGGTCAGTTGTCAATCTCTTCTCCGGTCCAGCTGGTAAATCTGGGAATCTTGAGGCAATGTTACAACTGCCTCATGTACACAGACAACCCTCTCCTCCTCCCAACAAATTCCAACACATGTGAGAGATGCAACCATATAGCCAAACTGGAGGCTAAGCTCTCTCAACTCAGTACTGGCGAAACCAGTCAGGAGGAGAAGGAAACCACACTCACTACAATTCCAGTCTCACATAGACCTACCACAACAGCAAACCAAACACATAAACACACAAAAACATACTCGGAGGCTCTAAATAAAAATCTGCCTAAGCAGCAGAGACCTCCAAAGCAGACACCCAAGCAACCGCTACCCCAAAACAAAACACATGCAACACATAGCTCACAAAGCCAGTGTGCCGAACAGTCACAGCCCTTAAGGCTAAACAACACACCTGATACACTTGTAATAGGTGACTCTATTGTCAGGCACACTGACGTCCCGCTCACCAGGCTGAACAAGGAGAAGGTCACAGTGAGCTGCCTGTCGGGCGCTAGGATCCGCCACATAACACAAGCACTCAGGTCACTCCAAGGCAAGTACAAATATGACTCAGTCATTGTCCATGCTGGTGTGAATGACCTGAGATGTACCTCCCTGGGCTGCATGAAAAGAGACATAGAGGAGCTCTCTGAGCATGTAGCCCAGGCCGGTATGACCCTGACCTTGAGTAGCATCTTACCCTCACCAAGAATGATGCCACAATATGAAAACAAGATGATCAATTTCAACAATTGACTTAAGTATTGGTGTCATTCAAAGGGGATCCAATGCCTGTCAGCCTGGGATGACATGCTCGACAAGCCACGATGCTTTGCTAGGGACGGCTTGCACCTGTCACCCCTGGGCTTTCGGATATTGGCAAAGGCTCTTGCTACCCCCATAGTGCCTTTTTTAGGCAAGGCTCAAAAGACAAACCCACCTCCATAGGTATCACAAGGGATAAGAAACTAAGAGTAATGCTACTCAATGCCAGAAGTCTAAACCTCAAGATGCACGCACTCAAAACTCTCCTTAGCATGGAGAGCATCGATATCTGTGCAGTAACAGAAACCTGGCTCAAGGCTTCCGAGAGCACCCCAGCACTACCAGGTTATACCTCATACCATGCTTTTCAGCCCTAAAACTTGGACAGAACCACAAAAGGAGGGGGAGTATCAATATTCGTCAAAGATACCCACACTTCCAGGTTGGTGGCACAGCACGAAGCATCAGAGACTATCCATGTGCAACTAACAGTGGGTAAAACTGCCTTCCAGTTTATAGCCTGCTACAGACCACCGTCCCAAACCCAGGAACCCCACTTGGCCTTCCTGAGAACACTGGAAAATATGAAGGTCTCTCCAATCACCATTATATTGGGCGACTTCAACTACCCAAACATAGACTGGGAGCATTACTCTAGCTCCAGCAACCTAGCCCAAAGGTTCCTAGAATTTATAAACTCAAATGCTATGGAACAACTTGTTACCACTCCCACAAGAGGGGAAAACATACTGGACCTGATCATCACCAACATGGGGACTCTATGCTCCAGACCAGAAGTGTATCCCTCACTGGTAAGATCAGACCATAAACTAATCTCACTGGATATTCACATCCCGACTCCACAAGCTGCCCTGAAAACCACAGTGAAAAACTTCTCTAAAGCAAATTTCACACTCCTCAAAACCAAGGTGAAATCCTTCAAAGCCCCCGGGCCTGTGGAAAATACGGCCCAGACCACAGAATCCTTTATAAACGCATTCTATGAACATCTTCAGGAATGCATGGATCATGCAATCCCAAATAAAACCAAGACCCAATCCTCCAAAGGCAGACATCCTGTCTGGTGGACCCCAGCCATAAACAAACTATACAAAAGAAGGAGGAAGCTACTACATGATAGAGCAAAATCCCAAAAAGGGAAGGCATCTCTGATCAGTATTAGCAAAAAACTACGGACACTCATAAAATCGTCTAAGGCCAGCTTCGAGAGAAAAATTGCACAGGACACTAAGGATAATCACAAGGCTTTCTTTAGTTATGTTAGGAACCTGGGTGGGAATTCCCAGATATGCTCAGAATTAGTCCAAAATGACAAAAAATACACCGAACCCACAGACATTGCCAACATCCTAGCTGACAGGTTCAGCGCAAACTCCCCCCCCCACACCAAAAGGGCGAATATCTATCCCAGCAGAGTGCTGCCTCCCTGACATCTCAGATGCTCAGGTAAGAGCTGCCCTCACCAAAGCAAAAAACACAGCATCAATGAGACCAGACGGTGTCCCGGGCTGTGTCCTACATGAACTCCAAGAAGAGCTAAACCCAAACATAAAACTACTGTTCAATCTCAGCCTTACTACAGGATATGTACCCAAAGAGTGGCGTACAGCAGCAGTGGTCCCTCTCCACAAAGGTGGTGCCTCAATGGATCCTGGAAACTATCGCCCCATAAGCCTGACTAGCTTGGTCTGCAAAGCTATGGAAAGGATCATCATGGACCTTATAAATAAAGATATTTGGGACGTACAGACACTGGATCCTACCCAGTTTGGCTTTGTTAAGGGCAGATCCCGCCTCTTAAACCTGGTTGATTTATTTGAAACAGTCACCAAGGCCAATGATGAGGGGAAGGTGGTCCACACAGCCTACCTGGACCTCGCAAAAGCCTTCGATACAATACCCCACTCGGGCATTATAGATAAGCTCACCAGCTTAAATATAAACCCCTATGTCACTAGATGGGTTGCAAACTGGCTCAAGGACAGAACCCACATGGTTAGAATTGCTGGAGCCATGTCAGACTCCAAACCAGTTACAAGTGGCATCCCACAAGGCTCAGTCCTGGTACCTCTCTTGTTCGGTATATATTTCTCGGAGGTACAGGCCAACACGGAAGGACTGTGGCTAACCAAGTTCACAGATGACTGCAAACTGGGTGCCATAATCGACTCTCCAGCCGACACAAGCATCCTCCAAAAGGGCCTCATAGAAACAGACAACTAGTGCCAGAGCCATGGCCTCAAGCTAAATGCCAAAAAGTGTATAGTCATCCCCTTTGGCAAAAACAAAGTGCCCACAAATTACCACATAGGTGGTAATCCATTAAGTACAGAAGAAGTAATTAGGGACCTGGAGACCCAAGTTGATAGCAATCTAACATTTGACAACCACGTGGCCAAGGTGGTTAGAAAAACATTTTATATAGCCCACGTAATCATGAAGGGATTCACATCTAGATCAGGGGAGGTCATCGTGCCTCTTTACTCATTCCTCATCAGGCCCATAATTGAGTACAATGCCCCTTTTGGGATGTACCTTACCAGACACCTGCAGCAACCGGAAAGACCCCAAAAGTACCTCACCAAGAGGATCAAAGGGCTCAAACAGATGCCAGATGCCATATGCTGCCTGGTTAAAGAATCTCCAGCTCTACTCAGTGGCATACCGCCTGCTCAGAGGCAATCTGTGCCTGACGTATAAAGCCATGTCCAACCCAGAATTAATGGACATGCTGCACCTCAGAAAATCCAATTCCATCGAGCTACGCGCTCGAGAGACTTGAACCCCAGCACTGAAATAAATAGGACATGCTGGAGGGACAGATTCATAACCCAGAGGCTCCCTTCACTCTGGAATAAAATCCCAGTCCAGGTTAGGCAGAGTCCCTCATTGACTCTCTTCAAGAGGAATCTTGATGAGTGGATGGGAGATCGTAGGTTTACCCCGGGTATCACTTCTGTGTCACGGTTAGACAGAGGCACAGTATACTAACCTCAGAAAAGGGCATAGCAACATTAATCTAAAATGGGTGGTGAAAGCCAAACACACTCAGGGTTTACTACGAGCATTCTCCAGGGGCTCCTAAACTATTCTCCTTCCTTCCGCCACAGCGGAACTCCGGTCTGCTAATGATTGGTAGTAGATTTTTACATGCCGAGTTGCCAGCCCTGACGCACAACCTTCAACGAAGGTATGCCCATTCACGCATGTCTGCACACAGAAGACGCTTTAGCTGAGAATCGAACAGGACAACATCTTACTGTGAGGCGACAACGCTACCGCAGCACCACCACCGCAGTTATACTTTGAATAGAATGGTATACATATTAAATAAAATCTCCACTATACTGAGTTCCTATAAATGCCATTTCTCCTTAAAGTTCATTGTTGTGGTGCAATTACTGTTTTAATGCAGTTTTTATATATATCTATGATGGGTAAAATGCCAATTTTTATATTGTTTTATCGCAGTGCAACTTAATGCATCCTTGACCTATGAAGTACTGGTAAACATCCTCTGTTTATTTCACTCCAGCTCTCCCTTATACAAGAGGTTTGCTTCACTAGGATTGTCAACCTGGTCAACAAATTCAACAGATGAATAAATATAATAAGCAACATTTAAATAGCACTTTTGTTTTAGTTTGTCTAAGCTTTAGTTTTGTGAATTTCTGATTAAAAAGTTTAATAGCTGTTACTGATTATATGCATTAGAAGACAAGTAAAATCAGTTAGATGAATCCTATCTCTTAAGTCATGTAAAGAACTGGAGTCTTAACAACTGTGGTACCAATAAACATACCTTCTCATTTGCACCCATGGTAACGTCTATGAAGAAGCCTGAGTATAAAATATCTTTCTTTTTCTATTAATATTAGCATTACATTTTGCAATGTGGTAAGGGAACATCCTACATGCTGTATCAGGAGCTCTTCAGTGAAATAAATTGTCATTATGTGATTCCTAATCAGGTGAAAGTGCCATTTATAATTACTGCATTTAAGGTACTCTGCATATTTCATTTAGATGCATTAGCATGTTTCTTCCAGAGCTACAACCCTCAATTACAATCCTACATTAATATAAGCGGACTCCTAGCCTGGTAATGATATATTCTGCTACTAAAACTGGTGCTGTCAATGTTCACGTTAAATTATATATATATAATCAGCTCATCATACCCACAGGCTACACACTTTACCACTAACGCCCCTTTTGCAGTCAAGATACAGAAACTACAACAACCTTCTGCAAGCCTATTTAATTTTATTTAATTTTTCCAAGTATTCCTTTTACTTATCTTAAACCTTTAAAGGTAATTGCCCCCCAAAAATGCAGGCAAGTTACAGAATATCTTTTCTATATGCTTCCTGTTTGATAACAGACACGTCGTTCTGATATCCATGGATATTGAATTAAATGGGAGCATAACATATGCAGAATTGCAATCTCAATAGGGTAGGCGTAGACAGAGATATGTGTGCTGTACTAGCAGCTGAATAATGTGAAGATAGTACCACAGCAGTTGTTGGGCCTTGTCTTGAGGCAATGTTTGGGTCAGATAATGGAGTAGCTTGTTCCTACAAGGTGTAGTTTGCATTATAGAGCCTTCAGACTGCTGAAATGATTGCCCTAAGTTATATTTTATTGTGAATGAAAGACAACCTGTTTAAATCAGTGTACCTCTCTTTCTGGATATTACCGGGTTCACACGAAAAAGGCTTTTCAGGAACCATGTCAGGAAACTTTTATTTTGCAAATATACTTTTAAAATGTGTAATCCTTCATGTAAAACTATGCTTCTTCAGGTATTCTAAAATACCCAGGGACTGGCTGCTTTTAATAAATGAATCATATCACGTGGCCATATTAAAGAGACAACAAAAAATAACAAACCTGTAATAGGGATTAATAAAAGTCAACCTAGACGGGTTACATAAATGGATGAAAGCACTGACAATGGCTCAAGCAACCCAAGTTCAAATAGCAGCTTGGCTGCTTGACAGTGCAGGAAAAGGAGATGGATGTGTCCATCGTTGTGTGTGTGTGTGTGTGGGTGGGGGGGGGCTGCATGCTCAGACACACTTTTACAGTAAACTTGGGTAGAAGCTGGGGGTGGACTGATGTTTCCTACAGGGAGGCAGAGTTTTGGATTAGATGCCCAAGAGCAGTATGACACTGACCCAGCAGTCTTGCTTGTATTTCTGACCTTAAACATGGGTAAGAACTAGTCTGGAGGTAACCAAATCAGTTTTGGGGGACCTTGTGTATGAGGAAAGGCTCTAGGAGAAGATGATGGTCAGCTGATGGGGGGCAAAATACTGCTCCCCCCAAAAATAAGATGTTATTTAAAAAAAATATTTACATCTCAAACATCTACACTGTAAAAACTGATTTCAAACTCTTAAGTATTATTCAGTCTCAAAGAATGGTTACAATAATAAAATCTATGTGCATTCAGCATATTCTGTAACATTCACAATAACAACTTATTTGTTCATGTAAAGCAATTGTAAAATAAGTAACAAATGACGTGTGATGATCCTTGTGTTGTAACTTATCTATATAAAGCATCATTGAATTTCTCTTATAAAATTAGAAATATGTTCAGTAATTCTCTTTTAACTTACAAGTGGTGAACACAGGACATGTTTTGTACTTAACTATGGATGCACTATTATGACTGTAACAGCCTGCAAAGCAATTAAACTTAAAAATCATCCAGTCAAATGATTTAAAAAGGAAGCTGCTAAAAGAATATGTTGGCAGTCAACACTATTGCAACTATAAGTGCCTTTTCTGTCTCTACCATGAGCATTTAGCAGATCTAGCTGAGTTTCTCATAGCTAATTTTTCACATCGAATGAATTTATTAAAGTTAAAACTCAGGTCAGGATTTATAAGCTCTTGTAGATCACAGAAAGCAGTAACAATATGCCAGTTCTGCTTAATACTGTCACATACTGAGCTTATGTTTTTTAATATATTAAAAACTAAATACAGATCCTGATTATAATCATACCTCTCAACTGTACACATTTTTACAGAATGTCCATATTTTCTCATCATATTTTTGGTCCATTTTTCATAAAATTTTGGTTTTCTAGCAAATCATTGGCAAATCAGTGAATATTTAAGTTAGAAAATAATGACAGACATTTGACTTTCAGACTAAATACCCTGCAGAAAATACGTGCTAATGCAAAAACTCTTATTCTACCTACTTTCTAAGTTTGTAAAAACAATATTTAAAAATTGCCCCAAATTTTTGGGCCTTTGTCCCCCTTTATTTATGGCTTTGTACGGATTTCTTGTTCTAAGAGGTTGAGAGATATGATTACAATCATCATGAGAAGTAGCAGTATCATTACAATGGTAATACAGTTTAGCAATAAATGCCACGTTCATTAAGTATTTTCTTCCTTTCTTCCGTAATTTAACAGGTTGGTAACTTCATACAATAAAATCAGAGCATTTAATATGTAACTCTTTAAAAAATCAATCACAATTAATAGTCAACCTAGAATTTCCAAACGTTAGACCTCTGAGGATGTTCTTATAAATATATCCACGATGCACCCTCTAGCCATGTATATACATATTATTCGGAACTGATAAGGTCCCTAAATCATCTCTTGTAATGTTAATGTTTGAAAAGTTAATACTCTCATAAAGATATTCCAAACTGAAGCATAAAAAGTTGTTAGAAGCATTCAAAAAGTAAATATATTATAATTGTTGGATATTCCCTGACCCAATCATAAAGCTATTGTTTACAAAATTGATATATAATAAAATTTTATCTTGTAATAATGAGTGGAGTGAGCAAATTTCTCCTCTGAATTTGAAAGAACATTATTGACATAGGCAATTGCTATGGGCATATCAATGCCAGCCCTAGCTAAGTGTAAATAAGCTTTGCCATTAAAATTAGATGCAAGTATATATTCTTCCATACTTCTCAACATCTCGTCGCAAGAAATCTGGTCTAAGCCATAAATAATGGTGGGATAAAAGATTACATCAGGAACTTATTTTAATTATTGCTCTTTTAAATGTCATTCCAAGAATAACAGGTTTTGCCTTATTGTGCATTTTCTAAAATTTATGAAGTCTGAAACTGAAATGTTTGTCATTATTTAGTGACATCAATCCCCAATGATTTGCCGGAAAACTACCAATTTTATGAGAGCAGACAAAAACAAAAAAATTAGACAAAAATCTGGACATTCCGAGAAAATTTGGACAGCTGAGAGGTATTCTACATCCTTTAATGGAAATGTTTTCCAAGTTTAATTTATATGCTGCTATGGTTGCAATATTGCCCATGTAACTATCTGCATGAAATGCCCTAAATTCTATGTTAGAAAATGAATCTTAACTTAGAACAGAAAATTACTGAATATATCTCTGATAAAAGAACAGAAATTCAAATAATGCTTCATATATAGTAATATATGTAGCAAAAGTAGGATCACACCCCTTACTTATGTTCCTTGTTTATAATTGGTTTATATAAAGTTACACTGCCATTACAGCTATTATTCACTAGGTCATATAAATATGGGGATATTCCTCAAGATTGGAGACATGCACTTATTAAACCTGTCCTTAAGGGAAAGGGGAGTAGGACAAACCCAGAATCATATAGACCCTTGAGTCTACTTTCATGTTGTGGAAAAATAATGGAGAAGGTAATACTGGATAAGTTATTGTCGGAACTGGATAGGTTGGGACTTGAAACCATATATCTGCATGCATATGTTGAAAATAGTTTTATTACCACCTGTAACATGATGTTCTATAACAATACAATAGCAGCTATGAATGAAAAAATTGTGCTGTGATGTGATTTATATAGATTTAACTTCAGCATTTGACAGGGTCATGCACAAAACACTGATCAATAAATTAGTACAGCTAGGTATTGATGTACTGTTGATAAGATGGATAGCTGCATGGCTTACAAATAGGACATGGCAAGTATCACATACCAACTGGACAGGTGAAATCCTTGGTTACAGTCAAAGTGTCCCACAGGGCTCTGAACTAGGCCCTTACTGGTTTAGATTGTATCTTTCATACCTTACTTTTTCATCTAAGGTGCTCTAAGGTCTATATGCTGACGACCTGAAATTGGGTAAACTGATTACAAGTGTTACAGATAAGGCATGTCTGCAAAATTATTTCACTAAATTGACCATTTGGGTACAGGAGAATAATATGTTGATAAATACATCAAAAACTAAGCACATGAGATTTGGGAGACATAAACTGAAAGGTGAATATTTAATACAGCACACAGTGATTGAAACTGTAGACTCATTTAAGGACCTGGGTATATGGGTAGATTCAGCTATGAAGGTTTCTAATCATATCAACCAATTGGCTAATGATAGTTATAGAACTATAGGTTGTATAAAAAGATTTATAAAGTCTAGGAAATCAAACATAATAAAGCCATTGTTTGTTAGTTACATTAGACCCAAACTTGAGTATGGAATAACAATATGGAAACCCTATAGGAAAACAAGCATAAATAAACTGGAAAGAGTACAGTGGAAATATACTAAGGGCATCCATGGATGTGAAATTCTAAGTTATTATGAAAGACTAAAACATCTGAACTTGTACAGTGTCTCTTACAGATATTTAAGAGGAGATATTACTCGGGTATATAGAACATTTGGGGACAACTACCTCTGGGAATGTTTGGGGTTATCAAAAAGTACTAGAGAATCATCAGATAACCTACGTAAAAGATTCTATAGGAATAAGAAGTGCACTAATTGGTTCTCTGACAGAGTAGCTGATGCTTGGAACAGACTACCAAATTACATTAAAGCAAGTATTGGTATAGATATTTTTAAGAAAAGCCTGGACATTTATTATGGGAGCAAGTGTTTTGGCATATTGGCAAGCTAGAAGGGCTTCATGCCCGTGCTTGAAACATTTGTATGTACGTATGTATGTAAACAGAGAGGTGGTGATGTGAATGCCACAGAATAGGCTGAATATAAGTATGCTTTTTATTATTTTAACAAACAGAAAACATCTCCAGAACTGAATGACATCAGCCAGGATTCATAGAAAATGCGTGGTGCTGTTCAAAATAGCACAGAAACACCGAGAGGAGACAATTCATAGATACACATTAGCATGGCCATGTCCAGTTAAAAATAGTGTGGTATGAGGAATATGCAAATGACTACAAAATGAGGTTGCTTATGCAAATAAGGCACAATAATTATGCAAATAATGATAACAAACATGGCACAGCAGATCAGAGACATATAAAACAGGTATGCAGAGGTGTAGCTTAGACCTGCCTGGTAATCTACGATGCTTTTGGTAGCAGAAGAAACAGCCTCAAAGCATGTGATAGTGACTTCTCTTGTAGCCAGCCCAAAACATAGCATACTTTAGCCCTCTATACCATCACCGGTGGTACTGCCATTGCCTTTCCTAACACCTGATAAACCAACATATTGTGGACGACTTCTGTCTGAATAAGAAGATCATATAACAGTTTGCCAAAATGTGTTGCTCACAAATGGAATCAAGCAGATGCATTTATTGACAATTTGAATGGGCTCTAAGGTATGTGTAGCTTTAACCATCCTAGCTACAGAGATTTTTTTTTCAGTAACCTACACTGAAGACATGCTAGGAATATTTCTGGAGTCAGCCTCAAGTATCACACGTCAGTTCTTTGACATAATGCTACAGCATGTTGAGATTCCCAAGCCCTGCAGCAGAGAAAACCACCACTATGTACTCATTTTATAGTACAGTTCATTCCCCTGACATCCTGAAAGCCACTAATATATGTCAGACAAATACCATATGTGTAAATAATGGAAAATGCCATCAGGTCCCCACCCTGTCCATAAGGTGTGACATATATTAGCCTTAAGAGATTCCACTACCTCAACTGTCAGGTGATGTGTAATGCCCAGGGCATCATCTATAAAGTGACTTTGCACCACCCAGATGCTTCCTATGATTTACACATATGGCAGATGACTGACAAACCATTGATTCGTGAGGCAGTTGAGGGGCTTCTGACAGAATTATCTAGCTGATAGGTGTGCACATCAGTGGTACAGAGGTAAATGTGTACAGATACCATGAAAGCAGGTAGCAGATCAAACATAAAAGTATCACTGTTGTCAACCACAGTGGACTATAATACAGACAACGAAGAATAAAATAATGCATTCATTATAACACCCAGTCTATGAAAGACAGTATGTAGACAAGCAAACCACTCTGTGCATCAGACATTGCCATATACTCGTCTACAGATTAGGGCTTGGGTAGGGCACAGTCCTCATCACTTGCACAAGAGGGTGTAGCAACACTATCATATAGGCAGGATTATGGGAGGTGATGGGGAAATCATGGAGTCTGATAGCAGGTTATTAGGAGTCTGATATCACATCTATCAGTGGTGGAGTAGAGCTACTGTGTTGCAAATGTTGGCAATGTGGACTGTGATGTTCTCTATTCAGTCCTCCCATGCTTGCCCCATAACTAATGTACATTTGCACACTATGCTTGTGCACCAAACAAGTTCTTCATAGCATCACAGCTCTGTACAATAAACATTTAGTAGTGCCTTTTTGAAACACTACAATGAGTATAAAATTATATCCTAATGTGTGGTTGAACTCATGATGCTACCATTTTGCTCATCAAATGAAACTGTGTGAGTGTACATGGCTTCCTCAGATGGAGGAAGCAGTAAGACTCCTACCTGGTGTCTAAGGGACAGCATGAGATGCTCTTGAGAGTGCCTGGTAAGTTGGACAAGAATATCAGTATGAATATCCATTCTACAAGGTAGATGCCCGGTATGAATTTTCTAGAATGGTGAATGACTGCCACTGGCAGTACCTCTTTTAGTGAACAGCGCAAACATTCCTACAGCAACGTACTCCAATCTAACCTACTTTGAAAGAGAGATGCCCAGGTTAGGAAAAGACAGTCAGAGCTGCACTGTAAGCCTTACTTTTTTTGCTGTTCCGTTAACAAGTCCACCAGTGAATTGAGCTCTTCTGACTTTGTTTTAACATGGCCAAGCAGTGGAATGCCATCACAGAGGGATGTTGTAGGATGTGAGAGTGCCTCTTCCAGCAGTAGGGAACATCTGCTTTGTGCACTACTACATATGCAGTTGTATGTGTAGTATGTGCATGCCCTAATGTGTCATCTTTTAATATTCCTTCTGCTGGTCCAGATGTGGTTGTGCAAGAGGAGTGGTAGTGGTTACCTCAGCCTGTCCCTGCCAACACATCTGGTTCAGGGTTACCAGGGTTCATCTGGTCTGCTTTTCCTCAGTGAGATGGAGGTCATCATGCTGAAGGTGACCTGGAGGGCTTATTGGTGGCCTCTATGACCACTTCTCAGGAGGTGGAGAGCAGAGACTCCTCTTCTGATATTGACTTGCAGGGGGTACCCTGTGTTCTCCTGATAGCAATTACAGTGGGTGGTGTCATTCAAGCTCTGCCAACTGCTATATTTCCAACTCCTAACCATGAAACACCTCCAGGTTGGTGTGGCTATTTGAGTCACATGTACAGCACATCCTTACCATCATGTCAGAGGAGGTGCAACTTGCACATGACATCAGAAATGGAAGTGACTGATACCTGTGTCAGTTGTCCCCTTAGACCAGCCTGGCTATATCATGTACCCTGGCTTATCCTTCTTCCAAGTGCTCCCCAGCCTTATAGTGCCATTCTAATTCCTTTTTGTTATCCAACACTCTCCATCAGAAGGTGTCCATTCTATATCTTGCTGCATCCATCCACTGCAGTCCGCACCTTGACTGCCAGTACCACCTCTTTCTCTGTCTGCATTTTCTGTATTTTATTTGCCTTTCTGACCATACCTCACTAGAAATCAGCTGTCCACCCTTTTGGTCACAATGGTCAAGAATCAATTCAATGGAGAGACCATCATAATGTGGATGGTGGCTATTGTGTCCTATTCCCTCTGTATTGGTTCCAGACTCACTCGTTTGTTACAGAACATTAAAATGAATATTCCCGTCTCTATTGTGATGTGCCCATCTTAAGTCCCTTCCTCATCAGAGTGCTCAGTAGGAAACACAAAGCGAAGTCTCACCTCTGCAGTTATCCATCACCTCATCTGCATTCCCTCCTTGTTGCCTGGCACTTAGACTACCAGAATTGCTGGTAATACCAGCAATACCATAGCTATGCTTTATCACCAGACATCACACAAACATTCCTCAGAAGGAGGGAGGGAGGCAAGCAGGCAAGACTGACCATCCCCTCATCAGCTCCACCAGTGCTGGGGTCACTAATGAAACTGCAGTCATCTGGGCGGTAGTCAGGGTTTCATCACTCTACATCACAGAGCTGACTGTTTTCTGTTCACATTTTATGTTTGTCTGTCTGCCTTTGCTGCTTCCCTTCTCCTTCTATCCCTCCCACAACCATTCCTTACTACCTTTCTCACATATCTTCATCTCTATATATTACAAACAGAAGTCTTTTCCAGGAAATAAAATGTCCTTTCTCCCTCACCTGTTTTCCTTATTTTTATACTCATGTGTTTCCTCCCTTTTTTGTAACTTAACTCTTTCCCCCATTTGCTGTCTGCCTGCTTCTTTCCCATTTATTTGAAGAACTGGGTTGGTACTTTGCTGTGCTGGCCATCTGTAGGCTGTCTGTCACTGAGTATGTGTCAGTGATGTGGCTATTTGGATTCACTTTATAAGCTCGAACTTCTGAAATTTTGAATTACAGAATCTCAAGCCTATCAAGTAGAAAATCCAAATACCCGAAACAATCACAAAGTCCTAAATCCTGAAACCGCAAAACCACGAAATTCAAACTCCCAACACTTTCAAACACCATTACAACACACATGCACACAACTAAATAAGCACACACACCTACCCTTATGATATGCAAGGGGGCAATCCCCCCTGCACCCCCTCACACCCCCCTACTTAAATATTCTAACTCCAAGGTCGTACTACATACACGCAGACACAAAACACAACCACACAAACTACATTCCTCTCGCACACACGCATCACAGTAACAACACACACTAACACACACCACAGCCCCTACCCAGCAACCTTAAACATAAACACTTACCTGAATCCACGAACACAGCGCAACACCAGAACCGCTAATTCAAAATCTCCAACATTCAAGATTTTGAATTTCGCGATTCTGGGGTTGCGATCTTCCGATCCTTTCACGATACTGAATTTCGAGATTTCAGTATTTTGAGCTTATAAAGTGTTCCCGGCTATTTATTGTACATATGAACATGCACAGTCTTGGGCGCACTTGTGTGTCTTTCCTGTGATGGACAACCAGGTCATTCCCACTTTGATGATGACACTCCTTCAATGAATTTGCCTACTGCTACTTTTCCAAATATATATCTTACCTAGTTTAATGTGCAAACCTTTTCTTTTTGGACCACTAACACTTTACAAGCACTACTACAGATCATGCCATGCTATAGGCTGCTTGCTATTTAGTCATATGCGGCTGTGAACCACTTCTCTATGTATCCCAGTCTTGTAGTTTGTAACCAGTTTACAGAAAAGATGTTTAAGATGTTGATTTTTTTTTATCTAGTGCAAGCTTGCTATTTTGAATGTCGTCAAGTTAATTTAGTCACACAACCTTATTTGTTTGTTGGTTTATGTCTGTCTATCTGTATTTAGTATGTTAATTAAAAACAGCCATTTCTTAGTTATTTTTTGAAAACCTGAGGAAAAGTAGTCTTTATGTGCAAGCATATGTATTTTAAATGTTTTATTGTAAAATAAATGTTTAATGATGTGTCTAAACAACCTTTGAATATCTGACAAGATTTTAGTTTGGCTTTTGTTTGCATTCATCTGCTGCTGGCACCCCCTTTTCTGCTTTAATTATTACAGGGGTCACTCGTGTCAGAAAATCTGGGAATGATATCTTCATTGCCACTAGAAAATAGTACTAGGGTCTTGTATCGGAGCTTTCTTTACTCCAGATGGAAGTCCCTCCATCTGTTTTTTGCGACATATTGGCATTCACGGAATTTTCCTCAAGGAGGTCTGCTTGTTGCATGATCTATTTATGTTTTGTTTTAATGAAGATCACTGGCTTTGTCTCACTTATCATGCTGTTATCAGACAGGAACATCTACTAACAGTGGACAAACAAGGTCAGTTCGCTTCATGACACTTGCGCTACCATCACAATACTCTAAGTTCGATCTCACTCTAAGCGTAGTAACAAGAAGCTTTATGCAGGTTGTATCTACTGTGCAGACAGCTGGTGGGCTGTGGCAGCTTCCTAAATGCATTTTACCTGACTTCTGCCTACTTCTTATTTAAGCCCACAAAGACAAGAGAGCAAAAAGTATAAAATGTTCGCATGGACCTTACCTGCCAGCATCCACAACAGAAGTCAGCCAAGTGCGAAAATAAGCCACTTTCAAAATGTTCAGTTAGCAGGAGATCATAATTTTGCACTAATTTAAATAAAATGTTAATAAAATAAAACCAGCTCTGCTGTGTTGAAAGGTAGTAATAAATTAATTTGCTCTATAGGCACTTGCTTAGTCAGTATAGTAACACTTGCAGTGAAATGACTGCTTCACCGAAGGTGCTCCATTGGATTTATAGAAAACGGGGGGGGGCTCATAGAAAATGTGAGAGGCTTGGGGAGAGAAGGATGAAAGTCAGCAAAAACTACCAGTGTGAATGAAAAGCAAAAGAACAAACTGCAGAGAAAGTGGCAGCTACCAGCGAACATTTATTCCACATTGACTAATCTGTTTAAGGTTACTAACGCCTCTCATTAGAAGGAATCACATCCATGTGACTGTACATTCAAGTTTAATGAGATCATAACACATACTGACATCTTTAAAAAGGATTCTGGAGCGAGTTTCAAACAAAAATGCCTAACTTTTTAAGGGTATTTTCTTATGAACTAGTTAGTGGTCAGATTGTTCCAGAAATGATTCTTTTGGGGCATAGCATAGCAAAGATTCAGTTAATTAACTGATAAAAGTGGACACCATGATGCAGTGATTTTTCACATTTTTCTTTGATTTGTAAAGCTGCAGGGCTGTTTTGAAAATATCACTTTAATTACTTTATTTGTACAGTTTCATAATAAGAAGTTTTAATATTGTACAAACCTATACTGTCTTGACTACATTTTATTCAATGTTTAATTTCTAAATTTAATTTCTAATTTTAAAGACCAGATGGATAGTAAATGAAAATGTGAAAAAAGAGAGCATCCCTTCCTTTCTGAGAGGCTGTAAGTTTATAATGAAATTAATTTACCATTGAGCTGTCTCCTACAAAACGTTGACTAATGGAAAGAAAGCTATATTTCAATATCTTGTAGTTTAATGCTATATTTATTGAATAAGATACTCATTACAAAATGCATGTTTCCATCCTTAGCATAAGCAATAAAAACAAAACCAAGCATTGAGGTATGTAAATAAACGTAAAAAGTGGCTTCTCTTCCCTCTAATGTTTCTGTTCACTGGTTAAAATGTAGCAAACAAGAAAACAACACATTTGTAGATTAAGCTGTCCTTATCTCAGTATAAACTATATGCACCCAACTCACACATGTATATATGTGTGGGAGTGTGTGTGTGTGTGTGTGTGTGTGTGTGTGTGTGTGTGTGTGTGTGTGTGTGTGTGTGTGTGTGTGTGTGTGTGGTATACAAAACAGAGACACTAGATAGCAATATAGAGATAATGTGAGATAACCAGATACCCAGGTACACATCTGTCTGTGTGTATGTATAAAATAGGAATATAGGTTGTTGCGAGATATTCATCTACCTATGTGTGTATCTGTGCATGTGTCTGTGTCTGTGTGTTTGTGATGAAAAGCAATTAGACATTCCTTAATAAATATTTCATGGTAATAGTATCAGTGCGTGACTGTGTCTGAGTGTTTGCGGTTAAAAGGAGTTACACACTTTCATAAAGGTCTGTTGGAGACTGCACCAAAACATATTTCCAGGTTCTCTTTTGCTAGGGCAATTGATAATCATCTGTGGGGAAAACTAAGCTTATTTATTTGCAGTCTGTTAATTGGGTAGGTGATCTGGTCCACAGATAATTTTCAGGCATGAGGAGGAACAATAATTACAGTCAGTATTGATATAGTAAGATGTAGCGAAGCAGATGATTAACAAAGTAAGTTAACAATAAAAATAGTAACATAATGGAACAGCGCTTAACATTTGAAAGTAATACATATAACAATGAATAATTATTACAAGTAGTATGCAAGCAATAAGCCTTAAATTAATTAGTATCAAAGAGAACAAGCTTTAAAGTAATTAGTAGAAAATATAAAGAGATATATTTGAATGTTACAACTCAAGCAAAAGCCTTAGTAGGTGTTATAACAGGATAACAATAATTAGGGGAAGAGATGGAATTTAGAGATAAAAACTTTATGAAGCATAAGCTGATTAGTAGGTTTAATCTGCTTCTCAAAAACAAGTACATTGAACTTCACTATGTAAATGTTCACCCAGTACGGCTTTAAATGTGCTTTTTGCTGTTGATTTACCTTGCCTTAAATCAGCTTATTAGCAGTAACTAGCTAGCTGTTTAATCTACAGGGATAGCATTGCACTTACACTTTTTGTGTGTGTGCATTTAAACTAAGAGGATTGAGTTTAATCACTTAGCAGCAGTAGGCAGTTGCCTGGTTTATCCGAGTTGGAAAACACACAGGAAGGGCTCTGAGTGTAGTTGTTTATTACTGATCTGATTCCCACAGAGCTCAGCAATGCTTAGGAACTTCACCTAGGAATCGAAGGTGTTTTACTGAACCCAGAGCCATTCAGGCTGACACTTGCTCTTGCTAATTTAAAAGATTGCTACAATTTTATGGTATTTTCAAAGTATTTAAGCAATTGTTTACCTGAAAAATCACTCACTTTGTCTGTTGGTTTACTAATCTGCCTTGATTTAAATTGTCTGGCAGAAGGGTGATCTAGCCAGGGACTTAGCTGTTTTTGCTGTGCTTTTACATTAAACATTTTCAGAGTCATCCATCTTGTGGCGGAAGATATTTGCCTGGTTTCTCTGAGTTGGGAAGCACTCCTGGAAGCTTAAACTGTAGTCATTTATTAGCCAGAGAGCATAGGAGTTATTTTTCAGCTTTTTTTTCCTTTTGATATAATGTAGGCAAATTTGCTCAGAGCTGCTCACCAAGCAATGGTGGTTAGCACAACCCTGTGTAGTAGTAAACACTTAGAATGTAAAATTTATCCAAAGCATACATAACATCCCTGGAGGCTAAAATCTCACTTACTAACAAGATTGTCAAGGACACACACACTACATCCTACACACATACTACTCACT
Organism: Protopterus annectens; assembly: GCF_019279795.1. Taxonomy (NCBI): domain Eukaryota; kingdom Metazoa; phylum Chordata; order Ceratodontiformes; family Protopteridae; genus Protopterus; species Protopterus annectens. The sequence continues at coordinate 418,992,128 of NC_056741.1, forward strand.
ACACATAAAACTTCTCACACTGAGGCACTTAAAAGAAACATTCCCAAACCTCAAAGACCTCCTGAGACACATAACGGGCAACATCAATCCTTAGCAGTCTCTACAGCACACACTGAAAAAACAAACACCACAAATAATCTTAAACCCAATGGTACCTAAAAAAACAAAGCCCATAAGGCAAGCAAACACTTTACCTAATACTATTGTCATAGGGGATTCTATTGTATGACATACAGATGCTCCTCTCATCAGGCTGGTCAAGGAGAAGATAATGATTAGTTACCTGTCTATAGTTAGGATCCATAATGTCACACATGAACTGGTCACTGCATCACATATACCAATATGATTTCATCACTGTTCATGTTGGTGTAAATGGCCAAGATATACCTCACTGCACTATATGAAAAGAGACATTATGGATATCTCTGAATATATATGTCGCAGGCAGGTATGTGCCTTGCACTGAGCAATATTCTACCTTCATCTAGGATGATGCCACAATATGAACAGAAAGTGACTGATTGTATCCATTGGCTTATTCTCTAGTGCCACCCCCATGGGGATCCTATAGTTATCAGCACAGGAGAAGAAAGCTGAATATTTCATTTTCAGTGCTTTTTAGTTTTTAAAGTAAAAGCAATGAAATGTCTGAATTGTGTGAGTTAAAACAAGAAATAACATTTAAATTAGAATGTTAATATCAGATTTGAAACAGTGGTAGGTTTGGAAAGGTCCTGAGAGGTGTATGAACAGTTTCTTGGGAATGAAACTAAGACTTTTTGGAATGGCACACCAGTAAGCATACATGTAGAAGAAATATTTACTGTAATTTGCGAGAATAAATGTGAAAAAATCAGATGGTAATATAATCTGGATGTTTTGGAAGACATCAGGTACTAAAAACACCACAGAAGATTTTAGCTGACAAAACTTATAGGGCAAAGAAGTTAAGAGGTGCAAGCTAAGTTAGCAGACAATGACAAATAAATAATTATCTTTCAAATTCATTTTTTTCAGGAATGTAAAGATTACCCCTTTATAATAAATATCCTTTGCTTTGACTGTGGAAATAGGGCACACAAAGGGAATTTATGTAATGATCAAAGTGTATATATTCATAGATTGATAGTTTGTGGCATCCTGTATTTAGGCACATTAAGGGTCAGCACAGAACATGGACTCTATAATATTAATTCGAAAACCTTGGCCTATAATACAGTTATTTAACAGCACCTTAAAGGGTCACCCCCATGATTAAACCACACCAACTGTGCGTAAATCTTCAATATATTATACCCAGTTGTTGGTTATTGCTATATTAACCTCTGATGAAAATATAGATGTTTTCAAGTTGGAATAAACCTAGGGAATCTTTTTTTACCAGTTCCAGTAAGTGAATAATGCATTACCATATGAAGTACCCACTAAAACTAGAGTTATAATATAGTCTAGGATAGATTGGGCTATTAAATAAACTAGCAAAGATCTGAGGCTTCCTGGAAATATTGACCTCATTAGTAGTGCTAACAATTTATGTCCACTACAACTGACACTTGTCAGATTTTCTATGATGTGCACTGTCTTATTAATCCATACACCAAGTCCTTAATGGCTTTCACTTGTTCCAGAATGGCATTTTTCGGGAAAAAAGACAGAGTCACTTTCATTATTAACGCTGAAGTTCAGACCAGATGAAATGCTGCATCAGTTTAATGTCTGTAAACATTGTAAAATTAGTTGACGTCTGAACATCTTCTCATCACAACACCAATTAGTTTGCCATCAGCATACTTGTATGTCCAATATTTAGACTCAGTAGGAATAGAGACAAAAACTAAATTAAGTAGGCTTGGTCCTAAGACTAACATCTGGGATTCACCTGGTTTAATTGGAGTCCATTTCAAAAGACAACCTGGGATCTAATCATCCTATTTTGTGTGATTTTTGTTATTTATAGTTTTCATGTTCATATTTTTTATGATGAGTGTGTAGTCTAGCATGCCACAGGTCTTTGCAAAATTTAAATGCACTACATATGGTTTAGAAGCAGGTCATGGGGCCAAACATTAAATCATTTAAACAAGATTTCTATTCAGAGGCTATTTAATCTCATGAAGCATGTTTGCAGGGCATTCACAACAAAATAAACCAGCTAGTGCCTGTGCAATAAAGGGATTCTGCCTACATTACAACCCAGGAGACCAAAATGTAATTAGAAGCTAAGGTCCTTGACTGCACTGACAGTGCTGGATGGGAAGAACTATTCTGGGAAAAGGGTGAGGCAAATCAGGAAATGTCCAGCCACAGTCCCTTGGAGGAGAAGCAGTGTTTTAGGTATCTTGAAGGTGTATAAATCAAGCCATCACCTGGTGTTTAACATCATAAATGTAGTCATGAGTGTCTGCACTAGCAGGAGGTGGGCATTGTGAGTCCCTGCAGTGATATATGTGGTCTAGCCCCCAAGCAGGGGCAAGGGTAAACCCACAATTAAACAATGATCTCTTAGCCAAGTTGCCAGGGAAATCATGATTCCTCTGGATTGTGCTCACCCTAGCTGATCTGGGGAAATCCCCACTTTTGAGGAAAAAAAAGGTTCAAATCAATTAGGGGAAGGCAGAGGGGGAAAACAACACAGCAATAATTCTCAACAAACAAATAATAGAAAAGGTAAAGTGCATAGTCACCCCCTTTGGAAAAAACAAAGTACCCACAAACTAGCACATAGGTGGTAGTCCCCTAAATACGAAAGATGTAATAAGGGATCTGGGGACCCAAGAAGACAGTAATCTCACCTTTGATAACCACATTGCCAGTGGTTAGAAAATCCTTCTACGTGGCCCACCTAATCACAAAAGGGTTCGCACCCAGATCAAAAGAGGTCATTGTGCCCCTCTGCTCATCACTCATCAGACCCATCATAGAGTACAATGCCCCATTTGGGATGTACCTTACAGGACACCTGCAACAACTGGAAAGACCACAGAAGTACCTCACCAAGAGGATCACTGGCCACAAGCAGATGCCCTATGCAGCTCGACTGAAGAAACTCCAGCTGTACTCGTTTGCATATCGCCTACTCAGAGGTGATCTCTGCCTGACATACAAGGCCATGTCCAACCCAGAATTGATGGACATGCTCCACCTAAAGAAAACTTTATCCCCTTGAGCCACATGCACTAGGGATCTAAACCTCACCACAACAATAAATAGGACATGCTGGAAGGATAGATTCCTGTCCCAGAGACTTCCCATGCTTTGGCACAAGATTCCAATCTACATTAGGCAGAGCTCCTCGCTAACACTCTTCAAAAGAAACCTTGATGATTGGATGGGAAAAAGAAAGTTTACCCCGGGGATCACTTCAGTGGCTGTGCTAGACAAAGGCACAGGGAACTAATCTAAGGGTGCGGCGAAAGCCAACACATTCTGGCTAGGCTTATAAATGCCTTCGGGCAGATAACCTAGTACCTACCTATGAACCTATAATAAATATGTAGTGTAGAACAGATAGAAGGAAATATCATAAAGGACTAAAATGAGAGGTAGTAAAGGACAGCCAGAGCATCCCCATCTTGTCTTCATTCATATCAGCTCACATGATATTGGAAGAGTTTATCCAGCTGGACTATGAGCTGAATAACAGCAAAGTAGGAGAGAAGGGAAAAAGTAGTAGACCCAGTAAAATTAGTAAATTGGAAGTGTAGTAATAAACACTAGACACGAGGTTATAGGAGAAGGAAAACAAAGTCAGTAAGAGATGGCATTCAAATAATGTTTTGGCTATCTTTTGCAAGTCAAAGAAGAGAAAGGGAGTTCCTTTAAACTAAGGAAACAAGGTAGAAGAAGAAAAAGAAGAAGAAACTGTAAAAAGATATGAAACTGAATTAAATCATTTTATATTTCTATAAATATGTGCAGATGCATATGTGACAATGTTAGGTATTGCCAGCAATGCCAGGAGAAGTAGGACAATGGATGCATAACATATGCCAGCACAGCTAGCTGGAATGTTGTAAAGAATTATGTGTCATTTGTATATCAAACTGATTTGTACAGATGATTGTGTTGAAAATGTACTTTTAAAGCTGACTGTGTCTAAAATGTACCAGCAGTGGTTCCTGTTGACAGAAACAAAATATATATGCATGTAGCAACTGATTAAATGCATGTCTTGTAACTGTTGAAATGAATACATTGTAACAGAGGGTACTGGAAGAGAAGAGGTTAATCTCAACCCACTTGACTTTGAAAAATAGTAAGAAATTAAATTACTGGCGTAGGCCATAAGGATTGTATCTCACAGTTTTGAATGAAGCCAGAGACACAATGTCTGTAAGAAGCATGGTCTATTAGTCAGTGTAGGAGAAGCAGAAGTTTGTAATTGTTTTATGACTTCCAGAAGCTGCACCAGATCTGAGCAAAGCTCTTGTGTGTATATTATTGATATGTAGGTGCTAATTCCTGGCAGTTTCTAGCAATGGTGGATTGCATGGGAACCAGAAGTCAGATGACAAGATGAGTTTGATGTCATTCTGTACAGAAATAATGTTTTAATATTGGCTGAGACTGAAGTCTCATTGCAGTCTTTCTTAAAACCTGACATAGAAGGAACCCTTAACTACTCATCTTGTCTTGCTCTATTAAGTAAGCAGGAACAGTAATTCTCTAGATTAGTCAGGAAAATATAGTGAAAATGGTTAAGTGTTGTTTTTCTGTAATTGTGTTAATCTTTCCAGCTGTGTTATTTTTAATATTTCCTGTGATTGAAACTCTAGTGTTTACTGTAAATAGATATTTCATATTTTCATCCATTCATCCATCCTCAATCCCTTTCCCCATTTTGCACATAGGATCGAGGTGTCACTTCAGTAGTGGCAACCATCTCGAGCCAAGGTTTAAACCACTGGGTGGCTAGCTCTGCCACAGTAGTTCATTCCTACCACTCACTTACACACACACACACACACACACACACACACACACACACACACACACACACACACACACACACACACACACACACATACACACACACACACACACACACACACACACTCACCTATGGCCAATTTTGACTGCCCAATCCACCTACTGCATGTCTTTGGAATGGGGAAGAAACCAAAGCATCCAGAGGAAACCCTAGTGACTGCAGGCAGGAAATGCAGACTCCACACAGAAGGTGCTCCAACCAGGAATTGAACTGGAGAACTTCTTGCTATGAGGCAACAACGTTAACCTCTGCACCACTGTGGCCACCCATCTTCTTTTATTAATTATTATTAAAGATATTTAAACTTTTCATTGTGGCTGGTCTTTTAGAAAAATATTTTAACCTTTGAGAGTATTTATATCTATTGGTGACATTGTGGCCACTCCTAAAGCCTATTTGATCAACATTACCATTTGTATTAATTATACTCAGTATAATTGGCTAGGTAGTTGGCTTTATAGTGTCTGTTGGCAGTGATAATGACCTTATAGTCTGGGCAGAAGAGAGAACAGTGGGTAAACCTGTGCCAGCCTTTCCCAGGTGTGTGTGTGTGTTTGTGTGTGTGTGTGTGTGTGTGTGTGTGTGTGTGTGTGTGTGTGTGTGTGTGTGTGTGTGTGTGTGTGTGTGTGTGTGTGTGTGTGTGTCAGCTACATGAAGCAGGGACAAGAAGCACTGGTTTCACAGAGAGAGTGGTGGAAGACTTTGCTTGGGCACTTGGCTGAGGATGTAACTCTGCAGCTGTGCCAGTGGGGGGGCATTACTGGGACCCGGGAAGAGACAGAGAAACCCAAACCCTGGGCAGAGTGTGTTCCCTGTGTGCTCTTAAGGGAAATTGTGTTTGATGCAGAGAGCTGCATCTGGAAATAATACTAAGTGTACCAATTTTTGTTCCAAGGGAAATTTCTTCTCCAGTGCCAGTGGTGAGGATTAAGGCTCCTTGATTACTGGCCCAGAGTGCGGATGTCACATACTGGTGGCAGTGGTGGGGTATTAATTAAACTTCTGTAGCCTTTAGGCAGTTGTCACTAAAGGTGGGGGTACTCTTAAGCAGCCACAAGGAAGATATTCAGAGTTTCATTTCACAACAGTTGTAGTTATTTATTTATTTATTTATTTATTTATTTATTTATTTATTGTTAGTTTAGTTTAGTCAGGGAAAGCAGGCAAAGACGTCAGCAGAGGAATAAGGAAATTATTTCAGCCTTAGTGCACCTCAGACCAGCAACCAGGATGATAACCAGTCTGATGATGGGAATTTGCAGCCCTCAGGAAACATAACAGTACACCTTTCCCTCAGAGGACTTAAAAATCCATCTGGAGTTAAAGAGACTTGAACTGGAGGCCAAACATTTGGAACTAGAATTAGCAGAGAAACTGTGGCATTCAGAGACAATGAGAAACTGTGGCATTTGGAAGCTGAAGACAAAGACAGACTGAGGTGTCTGGGGGTCTAAGAAAAGGCGAAGCAGCATCAACGTGAGCGGGAGATGCTGACTATTCACCAGGGTCATGGAGGTAATGGGGAAGGGAATAACCAACTCCCAAAAGCCATAACGGTCTGTAAATATCTTCCACAATTTACAGAGGGTAATAATTCTGACAGTTTTATTCATATCTTTGAAAAAGCATGTAAACAGTATAATGTTGAGCAAGGGCTCTGGGTATGGTTCCTGACCCCCTTACTCTATCGTAAAGCTGTAACTGCTGTGTCTAAATTTTCTGATATTGATTGCTTAAACTATGATAAAGTAAAGAGCTGTTTACTTGAATGCGTTACGTTAACACCTAAAGCTTACAGAAAAAAGTTTTGTGAGCATAGATGCAAGGCAGAGGAAAGTGTGTGTGATTATATTGCTGAGTTAAGCACTTATTTTCATAGGTAGGTGAGTGGGAATCAGATCACCCCTTTTGAAGGGCTGGCAAACCTTTTGGTGAGGGAACAAGCCCTTAGCACTTTGCCTGAGGACATGACAATCTGGTTAGCAGACCAAGATTGTAACTCTGCAGATGAGCTGGAGAAGAAAAGGGGACCTCTACGTAGCAAGGAGGGCATCATAAACCACCGCAACAGAGTCCACCAGTAATAGAAGATGCCACAAGTTCAAGTACACAGCCAGAATCAAGGGTTAAACATTTTAAATGTAACCAGTGGGGCCACATATCGTATAGATGTCCACAGAAGCAAAATGAGGAACAAAACATGGGGGAGGCAGCAAGTGGAAATAACAGTATTCTAGTGGTAAGTTGTCAGGAGACAACAGGAGTAGCAAACTATCACAAGAGGTTATATCCTATCTTAGTTGATGGAAAACAGGCCACTACTATGTGAGACACAGCCTCCAACATAACCACTGGAAAGCCTGCAGTGGCTAAAGAGGAGCAGTACTTGCTTGACTGTCCACTCTGGTCAGAGCTTTAGAAGGGACCCCATTTTAAATGCCTTTCACCAGGGTTCACCTTGTCTGGGAGGGTGGAAAAGGAAGCAAGAAAGTAAGCATGTTTGAGGATATCCCTGCAGATGTCATGATAGGGAATGATTTTGATAATGCAGTACCTTGTGTGCACACAGTTACACACAGTCAGGCTTGGAGACAGGCATGTGGGTCTGGTAGCCTGGCGGAGACCCAGACAGACACTACACCTGAAGCCAGGGCTGGTCAGGTAGCGATTTCAGGAAGGGAGCTACCCCATAGCAGTGAACTTGAAGATGAGCCACAGCTGCTGGTAGGTACTGATGTTCTCTTGGACAGAGTGACTGCAGGGGGCAGAGATGAGTGGTAGTACCCAGGCTGACAGTGAGACACTGCTGTCAGAGTATACCAGACTTCCTGTGGAAGGGGAACTGGGAAGAGTCATAAAAGTAGAGCTGAGACAGGCTCAGCTCTCAGACCGTTCATTACAAGGCTTGTAGGAGGTAGCTAAGGAGGCACCTGATTCTCATGGAAAGGGGGAATCTGTATAATGGAACAAAGGGTTACTGTACAGAGAGTGGGCCCCTAAGGAAGGGCTAGAAGTTGAGGTGATACAGCAGTTGGTAGTGCCTAGAGTCTACTGTCTAGCACTTCTAGTCATAGCCCATGACATTTCTTTTGCAGGTCATATGGGCATAAATCATGCCAAGGGACTTATTATGGAGAACTTTTATTGGCCTGGGATTGCAAATGATGCAACAGGGTACTTGAGGAACTGTAAGCAGTGCCAAAAAGTAGGCAAAGCAGAAGACAAGGTCAAGGCTCCTTTGATGCCTTTGCCTGTGATTGACGAGTTGTTTCAGGGGGTATCTATGAATATTGTGGGGCCTCTGAGTACCCCAAGTTCCACAGGGAAGAAATATATCCTGATGTTAGAGTATCTAGTAGTGTAATCTACTGAAGCATTAGCTCTGTCCTCCCTTGAGGCAGAAAAGTTGGAAAATGCTTTGCTAGAGATTTTCAGCAGGGTAGGTTTCCCAAGAGAAATACTGACTGACAGAGTTGCCAACTTCATATCAGATCTGCTGGCTTGTCTGTGGAAACAATGTGGAGTGAAGCACCTAAAGACCACTACCTACCATCCCCAGACTAATGGTCTTGTGGGGAAGTTAATCTCTACCCTTAAGACAATGCTACTGGCATTTGCAGACCAGTTTAAGAGAGAGTGGGACAAATATATTTGCATACAGAGAGGCACCCCAAGAATCTACATGTTTTAGACACAATTAGCTACAGGCAGCTTGAGAGGGACCCTTCAAAGTGGTAAGGAATGTCTGTGATGTTAACTATATGGTAGAACTGCTAGGCAGGAGGCAGGGGCCCAAACTGTACCATGTTAACATGAAATCTTACCATGATAGGGAAGCCAAGATGCTAAGTATTTTCAGTAGGAGGCAGGAGGAGTCTGAGGGGGATCTGAGTCTACACAGAGCCAGCCAGCAAAATGCCAAGTTACTATGGAGGAGCATTGGGTTGCAAGCATATGATATGACAGTGTAACACCATAGTGGGGTTAGCAATGCCAATACAGATGAGCTCTCAAGACAAGGTAATGGGTTAATGTATTCCCAGACAGGCCCATTCCTCTCAAGCAACATTTCTCAAAGGACACTTAAACAACTAGATTTAGTCTTCAAATGAGGGAGAGATGTGACGATGTGTGGAATTGCCAGCTATGCCAGGAGAAGTAGGGAAGTGGATGTGTAACATGTCAGCACAGCTAGATGGAATTTTGTAAAGAATTATATGTCATTTGTATATCAACCTGATTTGACAGATGCTTTTGTTAAAAAATTTACTTTTTAAGCTGATTCTGTTAAAAATGTGTCAACAATGGGTCCTGCTGATAGAAATAAATATATATGCATGTAGTAACTGATTAAATATATGCATTGTAACTGTTGAAATGAATACATTGTAACAAAGGATACTGGAAGAGAAGAGGTTAATCTCAATCCACCTGACCTTTCAGAAATAGCAAGTTATTAAATTGCTGGGCCTAGGCCATAAAGATGTTATCTCACAGTTTTAAATGAAGCCAGAGACACAATGTCTGTAAGAAGCATGGTTTGTTGGTCTCTGTAGGAGCAGAAGCTTGTAATTGTTTTATGACTTCCAGAAAATGCACCAGATCTGAGCAAAGCTCTTGTGTGTGTATTATTGACTTGTAGGTGCTAAAACCTGGCAGCTTCTAGCAGGGGGGGGGGGGTTGCATGGGAACCAGAGGTCAGATGAACAGATGACTGTGATATCATTCTGTACAGAAATAATGTTTTAATATTAGCTGAGACTGAAGTCTCATTGCAGTCTGTTTCGTGGACCCTGACAAAGAAGGATCCCTCACTTACTTCATCTTGTATTCCTCTATTAAGTAAGTAGAAAAAGTAATTTTCTAGATCAGTCAGGAAAATATAGTGAGAATAGTTAAGTATTGTTTTCAGTAACTGTGTGAATCTATTAGCTGTGCTATTTTTAATATTTTGTGTGATTAAAACTCTGGTGTTTACTGTAAATAGATATTTCATATTTTCATCTTATTTTATTATTTATTGTTAAATATATTTAAACTTTTCATTGCAGTTGGTTCTTTAGACAAATATTTTAACATTTGATAGCAATTATATCTATTGGTGATACTGTGGCCACTCCTGAAGCCTGGCTGTTTGGCCAACATTTACATTTGTATTAATATTAATTTCACTCAGTATAATTGGGTACCATTGCAAGAGCCTTAGGTTGCTGGCTTTCTAGTGTTTGGTGGCAGTGATAACTACCTTATAGTCTGAGCAGAAGGAGGCACAGTGAGTAAATCTGTGCCAGCCTTTCCCAGATGTGTGCGTGCACGTGTGTGTGAAAATCAGATCTTGCAGTGTGTGTGTGTGTGTGCGTGTGCGTGTGTGTGTGTGTGTGTGTGTGTGTGTGTGTGTGTGTGTGTGTGTGTGTGTGTGTGTGTGTGTGTGTGTGTGTGTGTGTGTCATCTACTTGGAGCAGGGACACGATGGATTTCACAGAGAGATGGTGGAGGACTTCACTTGGGCACTCAGGTGAGGACTTAACTCTGCAGCTATGCCAGTATGAGCCTTACTGGGGACCTGGGAGAGACACAGCGAGAAACCCAATCACTGAGCTGAGTGTGTCCTGTGTGCTCTTAAGGGAAATTGTGCTTGATGCAGAGAGCTGCACCTGGAAAAACTGGGTGTATCCATTTTTGTTTCAAGTGAACGTCCCTCTCTAGTGCCAGTAGTGAGAATTTGGGCTCTTTGATTACTGGCCCAGACTGAGGATATCACAGCATATATAAATGGTTGACATGATAACGTCCTTAGAAGTTTTTGAAATAAAAAGAAGTGTGTTGAACAATGATATATAGTGAATAAAAGAGTGAAAATTGTTTTTTATGTTGAACAGCAAAGAACTGTGCTGTAGAGGAACATTTGGTGATGAAAGCAATGTGACACTGTTCGGTGTTTTTATGTACAGGAATATCGGCAACATATTACTGCTTGGTTACGTACTTCACAAAATAAGACAGAAATGTTAGAATTAATAAGAAGAATGATGCCTGTTTTCTTAACACCAAAATAGTGATAAGCTTGGGGTTTTTCGCTACCATATAAAACTCTACAGCTTTAGGAATTATGTTTAATTATTAGGTATGCATGCCACCTAATCATCTAAGCAATGCCTAGCATTCATGGGAAAGGCTTCACGGAGGCTGGATACCTCTGAGCATCCAGGCAAGTATTATTAATACTATACAGTGTTAAAAGTATTAGAAATGTCATACACATGTTTGTTTTCAAGTTGTTTATTATTCTGTAACAGAAAATATAATTCTTAGTTTGAAGCTAATTTTTTTAAAGTAAAATCACCATTAAGTTTTCATCTACACATCTTATCCAAAGCCCTTGAATTGTTTCATATTTTCAGAGAAACGGTAGCTCACTTGCAGCCGTCAGAAATCCTTTAGCTGTAAAACAATTTAACAGATAGCTGAAAGCTGTAGAGACAGAAATTAATTTTGCTTTCCACTGCTAAAAGAATATCTGAGAAGCCTGGTTAAGTGCAGTGCATCACATTTATGCATGAAACAAGAGGAAAAAACTTTGAAGCTACTCAATACCTACTTGTCAAAAAGGTGAAAAGGACAAAATATCTGCAGTAAAAAATAAATTCAGAAATTGTTATAAGCAGAGACAAATTATTTATTCTTTCTTCAGTTATGCTTTACAAGAAATCAAGGCTAAGTGGAAACATCTATGTGACTGAAACTGTTTTTATGAATCTCAGGGATAGCTAATTGAGACATTAATTTGGGATATCCTCAGTTTCAGCAGTTGCACAAGTAAGTGAAGGGTTAGAAGGTCTGTTGAATGTAAGTATTGTGTTTAACTTAAAAATAGCACTTCTGATAATTATCAAAAAAGTGTTGGTAATGAAACTGTTGTCATTGAAGGCACCCTTCAGCTACAGAATCCATTTTTTTTTCAGGAGGGTTGTGCCTTCTAACACTACAGGGGAAGACTCATCCACCACACTCCTCTTATTTAAGATAACCAACTTCAGGGCTTCATAGCAGTGAGGACAGAGATGTGTCACAATATCAACTATGTTTTTGTGATTTGTGCTTTCAGTGAAACAGATAGCTCCCATCTGAACATAACTGATGATCTGCTAACATGAATCAGACAAATGAAGGATACAAGAGGAGAATAATACAGCTGCTGAACTCACTAAAACAGTACATTTTTGAATTAAACATAAAGGTGTAAAACAAAAGTAAAAGACTCAGATATATCAGTTACATTATAACATCAGAAAATATGATGCCAAGCTCAAAGAAAGGCAAAGCAATTCTGCAAATACCAAAGCCAGAAGGCAAGCAAATGTTAATGGGATGGCTAATAATGCAGTATCTTGCAAAGTTATACCTAAAAGGTGCAAGCTAATCTTACACATTTGAAGCACACCAAAGCCTTAGAATGAAGCAATGATCAGAAAAAAAGTTCTGAAATTCTTTAAGAAACTAGAAACAAAAGTATCTAATTTTGAAATATATTGAAATAGGTAACTTTTGTGTGACCGGTGTGACTGGTGGATGCAACTTGAAATGGTGTTGGAGTGGTAAAACATGATTAAAATAGATTGTTTGCATATGGGTCAACAAAATTTACATATACATAAAAGTGATATGATCAGAGGAAAAACTATCAGAAATGTGCATATGTGAGAAATTTCAAGGATGTATTTATGGCAAATAAGTACAGACCTACAAGCAAGGAGAGGTCATAACTACATGCTCAGCATATTCAAAAGTCTTTGTATAGGACACCTCTGGGACTGCAGACAATGTTACTTAATTTACAAAAATATAACATGGAAGTGGAATATAGACCAGGCGAAAAAGCATGTATAACAAATAGAAGGGATAGAGTATATTTACCAAAGCAGAATGAAGAGTTACTAGAGGAACTTGAGTTTGATTCTCTGAAATCACAGTTGATATTGACAGAAAAAGATAAAACGAATTTTAGAAATATACTAAGACTAACTTGAAATACAAGATTTATTATATATTTATTTATTTAGTTTGCATTTGTTTGCCAGGAAAGTCTGACTGGGCATGGATCCCATTTTCAGCAGAGGCCCGGGGAGAAAAGCTCCACAAAGATTAGTATAGCAAATACATTAAATACAATACACATGTTAATGAAGTACAGTACAGAGTCAAAAAGTTAATAAGGTACAGTTTCAAGGCCAAGAAAGGAGCAAAAAGTAAATATCCTATAAGGAGCACATTGTGTTACAATAAACAATACAGTTGAAAGGATATTTTGTTCAGTCATTTTGTTACATTCATCAGTGGCTAATACAGTAAACACACATTGACTGAGTAAGAGTACAGAAAGGAGCTGTTACAAGCTTTCATAGAAGGTTGAAATATGATATGATCTAATTAAGTGAAGCTACCCAGGGTCAGAACAATTACATAACCAAGAACTATGTAAATAGGACCAGAGGAGTGTTTTGAAATTATTTTTGTTTTCAGTGGTCTTAATATCTGCGAGGATGGTATTCCATTCTTTTGCAACAGAAATGGAAAACAAGGAATCCCTAGAGTATTGTTGCTTTTGCCTATATCAGTTAGTGCTTTATTGGTGGATCTTAATAGGTGTTTGTTAGAGTAGATATTAAGGAGTCCTTGAAGAGCAGGAGCTCTATCAGGATAATATAGAATTTAGTGGGCTTTTGTAAGCTGGTTATATTTGAGCAGGTTGGGTAATTCTAGCCAGAATAGTTGCTTGATTGCTATGCAGTGATGTGTCCTGAAGGGTGAGTCAGTAGCAAACCTAGCTATTTTACTGTAGCAGGTGTTTAGTTTGTTAAAGTCTGCTTTGTTTAGGTTAAGTATGGGGGAGGCATAGAGGAGAGTGGATAGTAGATGGGTTCTTGCGATGGTGGCTTTACTGTCATTGGCAAGATACATTTTGGATCTATATAGAGTTTCCAGTATTTTATGGACTTTCTTTATTGTCTGTGCAATGTGCATATCAAATTTCATGTTGTGATCTATGATAATCCCTAGAAGTTTGGTGTGTTAGACAGGTGTGATAGGGGTGTTATTAGCTGAGAATATTGTGAATGGTGGTATGGGGTCTAAGGCTCTAGTGGTATAGACTATCATTAGCTGTGTTTTATTGGGGTTAAGTATTAGTTGAGAGTTGGCTAACCAGGTTTCAACAGCAGGAAAGGACTCTTGTGTCAGTTCCTGGAGTTGAGGGAGTGATTGGCAGAGCATATTAGAGTGGAGTCATTGGCGTACTGGACTAGAGTGGAGTGCCAGTAGCTTCAAAAATCATCAGTCAGAAAACAGAGCAGTCTTTTTTCTTCTTGGCAATAAGTTGTGCCCAAGGCTTTATGCTCAAAGATGACAAGGTTACTATACCTAATACATTAAGGGAGAAGGTGCTTGAGAGACCTGATGAGCTACATATTAGAATAATGAAGTGAAAGGTACAAAAGGTAAAATCAAAATATTATGTATTGGTGCAGAACTATGATGTAAGTAAACATAGTTACTTTTCCAAGTCCCTAGAGCTGAATGAGCCCTTATAGGTTCTAATTTAAAGAAACCACGCACAGATTATTATTCAAGGTTCCCCAAGGGGATGAAATTGACAGATGTTATGAGCAGTAGTGCTATAAGTGCATTGAAGTCTGTCTTCTCTAGACAAGGTATGCCCAACATTCTCATATCAGAAAATGGTCCATAATTCAAGAATATGGAATTTAAGGTTTTTGAGTAACAATGTGAGTTCAATCTTGTACCCAAACTCTAATGGAGAGGTGTACAGGTCTATCTACTTACTGAGGAAACTGATGTTAAGGAACATTATCATTAGCGAGGGTGATTAGCATGTTGCTGTTTGGGAATATAGAGATACTCTAGTGCAGAATCTCTGTTATACAAAAGCTCATTTATTAACACAGAGATGATAATGTGACAAATAGCCAGAGAACAAAAGCAGCAGAGGCAGACAGCAAGCACTCAAGGCAACTTTCAAAACTGCAGGAGAAAGTACAGTAAGAATACAACAGTTCTGGCAAGCTGCGGGTCTAATACCTGGTTAAGCAGATAAACTGAAATCCTGTGAGTTTAAAGCAGGGAATGGTCTGCTTTACAGAATAAATTAAAGACATTTGTAAGACAACAATGTCTAGCCCTGATAGTCTGAGAAAGTATCAAGATAAAAAGATGAACTTGGAGCCATATAAGAGCGTTGTCTCACATAAAGAAGTTATCCCTGGGATATGTGCACCAGTGTCAGAGCAATCATAACTGTGACAGTGAAAATAGAGTTGGATTCAAATTGTCTATAAGTAGCCAAGTGAAAATATAAAGCTTAAGAATAACATTCAAAAGATCAGCCAGATGCAGGGCCAGTGGGTCTATATCAGAACATCGAAGTTTTAAAACTTCGAATGTTCTAATATCGACCCGTTTTGAGTGAATGCTGTAAATAGCGAAGCTGCAGAACACCAAATTCTTTCCAAAGAATTTGGATGGCCAGTTCTGTGGCTTCACTGTTTTCAGCGCTGTGGTGGAAATTTACGGGTCAGGTTCAGGTAAATGTGTGACTGTATGGTTGTTAGTATTAGGGCATGGGTTAGGTGAGCTAGAGTTAGGGTGCAGGTTAGGTGAGTTAGAGTTAGGGTGCAAGTTAGATGAATTAGGGTTAGGGGTGGGTTAAGTGAGTTAGGGTTAGGGCACGGCTTAGGTGAGTATGCGATAGTGACGGACCTTAGGGTTAGGGTTTGGGTTAAGGTAAGTGGATAGATAGTAATGTATGTATAGTTTAGTGTAGGGTTAGTTGTAGGATTATAAGTGCATGTGTGTGTATTGATGTTTTTTTAGGTGTGCTTGTGTTGTGTGTATGTGTTTCGGAATAATGAATTTTTTTCCCAAGGAAAAAATTCACTGTTCTGAATGTTCAATATTATGTGGTTTAGATATTTTAGGTTCAATGAAATAGCGTTCACTATTTTCATCTTTCGATAACGTGATATAAACGTGGGACATTGCATATATTTGTTCTATTGTTCCCATAGATACTAACGAGTGAAAAGTTAAAGAAAATGCTTTTGTTTAAAAACTTGTCTGATGTACAGAGTGGATTGGTAACATGTTAATATAGCAGGAAAGTTAATTATATCAAGTCTATGTAATTTGTGGCTATTTCATAGTATAATATGGAGTTTTATTTTTATAAAAATATGAGATGTAGTATATAATGCTATATAGTTTTAAGAAGTAATATTAATTTATTTTTGGTATGCATGTCGTCCCTGATGTACTTGAAAGTTACAGTAGACTTATGGAGGCTAGTCACACGAGTTGTCTGTGTCACTAAAAGACACCTTGGTAGTTATTACAAATACTACACCTTAACATTTTTATAACCATAACAAGGGAGATCTAGAGGAGTATGATCAGGTCTCCAATCATAACCAAGCTGTTATGCATCTTAGATATGGATGGCATTAAATTTACTTCAAAGTATACAGTTAAGCAAAGTTTAAAAGGTGAATATGCACATCCATGCTGAGAACACATGACTAATACATGATTGGGGATACTTAATCAAAAGTTCTTTGCAGTGCATGGAACTTTAGCTGCTTCATCCCACTACTAGATACAGAAAATATATGTAGGAGCACAAGAGTTTTTACAGCTTTGAAAGCCATAACACAACACTTTCATATGTGAAACAGTCAGAAGCTAAGTGCCTTTCTGAAAAACAAATAGATTTAAAAGGTTTTAGACACTCTCATCACCATGTTTGTGACAAGATAAGTATATATGCAAGTTTTAAAGATATTTTAGCTTCTCACAGCTTTTCTGCAATTGCCAGACCTGCCCAATGTTATGCTCTAACATGAGACTAAAGCTTGACAGTGCTAATGTAAGAAAGACTTTTAACAAAGATTTATTTTTTCCCAAATTCAGTGTGTATTCACGGCATTCCCTGTATTACATGGGTATTGTGTTGTCAATGTTGTAAACTTAAGATTGACTTAAATAAAATAATATTGCAATATGCATATTATTAAGACAGAACAAAAATCTAGATTTTATCTTTTTTTTTTTTTTGAGGAAGAAAGTTGGGATTAAAAGTATGACTCACATTTGAGGAAAAAGATGTTTCAGATCATGCCTTGCTAACAGTAGTAGAAAAAGAAATGTGAAGATGAGGGAACAAATGACTATTGGAAACGAAGAGTGTAGTTACTGAGGCAAAGGAGAAGAAACAACAGTGAATGTGGTGCTTAGTAAAATGGTTGACAACAGAAATATACAATGCAAATGAAGATTGTTAGTAAGGAAAAATTCAGATGCTTTTTGCTAACAGTGGTACATGTATGAATACTAAAGAGGAGCTAGAGCTGATTACAAAAGGAATTATAGGAAACAATAAGTAAACAGCAAAGATACTTCTGGTATAAAATAGCTGTTGTGAATTCCCTGTGGGCAAAGAGAAGCACACACTGCCATGCCCACAGCTTTAATGCCCAAGTGCATGGGGGCAGAAGAAGTAATGAGTTGTGGTCCACACACCAATTGTAAAGGCACTGCCCATTGTGCACTGACTACCCACTGGCCAACCTGCTGCTGATGCATGCCATACTGCCTGCTGTCTCATGTTGCCTTGGGGCCATGGACATTATTTTTCCCCTGTGCATTTGATAATTGAAGTTGTGGGAATGGCACCACATTCTTCTTTTTGCAAACAGGGAGTTCACAACGGCCATATTTCCGTGCAGCTGACTGTCAGTTCAACCATGTGTCCCCAACCAAATGTACCACAGGAAAATGTCTCACTATGTGCCTGAACCCATCCAAACACCATTAGCAAAATACTCAAGCAGTAAAAATTTATTGAAAGCAATAAAACAGTCAAAAAGGCAGAACTAGAAATTGCAATGAGAAGTACATTTGCATTAAATTCTGCTAATTTTTTAATGAGGAAAATGGAGGGTACATGCAAATATAGAGACACTTGTTATCAAGAAAAAGTAGTTTTTTATAAACATTATATCAATGATGTATTCCTTATTGTTAAGGAGTGAAAGAAGAGTTTAAATATTTCTTTGTACATTTACAAAATAATAATTTTGATTTAGTTTTTACTTTTAATTTTCAATGTACTAGACTTTATTTATTATTTGGATACATGGCCCTGTGTGAAAAATGGACAAACACAATCTGCCCTTTATAGGAAACCCCATCTATGATAACACTTTTTTACATGGAACTAGTGCCCACCCCATTTAGTGAACTCCCTATCATATGGGGAATTGTTATGAGCTATGATTCTATGTTTGATTGAATTGCCCTAGAAAGTGTTCAGAGATTAAGCAGCAAGGGATTATACAAATGAACAGTTAACTTCCATCTTTAAGAAGATGGTTAGTAAAAGTAAAGGAGCTAAGTATGATGTTAAAGCCAATTTTAAGAAGGACCGAGGATCCTTAGATCCACAAAATGTTTAATATGATACATGGTATGCACCAACTGTAGAAGGCATTTCTCATATTTTCAAAAAGCATTGGTATATAGTTTCATCTAAAGAGAAGTTACACTTCTTGAAATTCAAAATTTCGTATAGAAATGAACCTAGCCTATGGGACCATTTGATAAAAGCTTTGGCTTATGGTGATGAACACATTACTAATGAATGCAAGTTATTATTTTGATGAAATATGGGATTTGGTTATAACTGACATTATTTTAAGCCTGTAAAATATAGGAATTTTATCAGAGGGCGGTGATATTGGTTTAAATTTTCCTATGAAAAGTGTTATACGGGTCAAATTATGCTACACGTTAAAAAGAGAATTTTAGAATATATTTCTGATATTAAAAATACATATGTTACAAGCCCCGTTCCATTACACCTTAAGGAGAAGCATAATCAGAATCCATAATCCTTAAAATTCTTTATCTATGTTTGTTCACATCCACAGTTATTTTTGAGTCTGTCCGAAATATTACTGAAAAAGAAGCTTGGTTGATTTTTACTTTTGAAGAGTTACATCCTAAAGTGCTAAATGATGGACTAATTAAGGCATATTTATTATAATATATTTATTGTTATAATTATTGTTATAAGTATTCCATTATTTATTGTGAAGTTCAGAGTGGTGTTTATAATTGTATGTATATATTGTTTATTAATTATGGTTTTCTCTATAAGAAAACATTGTTTTACATTTTCTGTATCTGTTACTATGAATTTTAAAAAGAAGATGGGAGGGGATGTTGAATTTAAATCCTTAGAAGGCTCTTTCCTAAAGCTTAATATTTTGACTATTTTGTTGTTTTCAGTAAAGTAAGTTGTATAGCTCAGATATTTTGCTTATGGTGTTTGGAAAGTCTTATGCTGTTAATATTTGCAAATAAAGTATAAGTTGAGGGGGTGTAAAGTTGTAAGTCATACGTTTAACTAAGATTAGGGCTGGGAGAACCATCAAGAGCCTTAGTAACATCACCCTTGTAATGTTAAGGACAGTCAAGTTCCCTAGTAGAAATTATGTGGCAGAGAAGGACTTTCTGACCACAACTGAGACATGGTAGTCTTTGTCAATGTGAATGCCTACATTTTTAATAATGAGGTCTCTTTTAAAATAAAATACAGATATGGTATGTGGAAGAGAAATAAGTCTTACTGAGGCTAACTGTGCTACCCTTCTTAACTTTTAGGGTGAGCCCATGCTTAGCACAGCAGCAGTAGGTCTGAGAGAGGCCTTGCTGGTGATGCTGGGTATTTTGATATACCTTGGCAACAACAACACCCAACTACCAGTCAACCACAGATGTGCTTACTCTTAGACCTTGGATGCCTGATTTTACCTATGAAAAGTAAATGCTTAACAGGAAGCAACCTAAGACTTAACCTTGTCTGATACTCCCTACTTGGACTACATGAGTTCAGTCAGTAAGCCAATTAGCTATTCAGAGGTTAACTTGCAATGTAAGTGTTAACTCTAAGACTGGAGAGATTTATTACAATGCCTTCATGAGAAAATGATGTCAAATGCTTTAGCAAGGTTAAAACAGGTAACATTGATACTCTTGCCCTCATCTAAAGCTTCTGTGCCTTTGTTGAAAAATGAACCAGGTTGAACAGGCATGGCTTGCCTTCAACAAATCCAAACGAATTGGTCTCAAGGTTCTGGGGGTTACCTATGACATTAACTAGTTCAATTATAATGCATTCCATAGCTTTACAGAAAATGCAAGTGACACTGATAGGGTTATTGTTATGGTGATCTGTTGGGGTGCTGCCCTTGTAGAGGAGGGCACTTCTTACTTTTCTCCAAGTTTTATGTGCATGCCTGTAGAGAAAATAAGGTCAAATAGCTTTAGGTGAGGCTATATAATATGTTTTTGGACAGTCTGAAATATTATAGGGATGACAGCACTAGTGCTTTTAGTTCTGAAAACAGCAGAAGACATTTGCTCATGGGTAATACTATGAAGTACAGTTGGAAGAATATCATGGAGGACAGCACGTGTGTGAGAGGCATGGAGATGGAGATAAATTTATCAGCAAGAATATTAGGTGTAGTTTCTGGATCAGACAAGGATACATCACTGGAGATAAGTTTGGGATAGTACTTGGTGTTACTTTTCTTAGTTTGCTAATGTAGACAAAGAGGGCATGAAGGTTGCTCTTAGTACTGGAAGCAAGTGAAAGTTCATTACTGGCTTTTACTCTCAAATTTTACATCTGAGGGTCTTGATTAATACTTGTATCTGGTTTGTGTGATGTTGTAGAAAGATATTTTTATAAGGAATCATAAGCGTTTCCTTCCTCCTAGTTATTTTATATGAACATTCAATCCTACTGTCTTATTTTTTAATTAATTCATGGTTTTGTGGTGAATGGGGAATAGCCTCATTTGTATATCTACTCATAAGGCATTAGCACTGTGCAAATAAGCCAGTTCAAGGACAGCATTACAAATGGGTTTGTTCCATCTGTAACTAGTAATAAACTGGCTTTAAAATAGCCCTGGAATACTATGACATATTTATGGTAGAGAAATTTTTTTTTGACAGTGAAGGTAAAAACAAGTTGATCAGCTTTTAGCAAGGAAGTAAAGGCAATTGGAGTGAAAATGAGTGGGAGTAGTTTGTAAGGATGATGTCAAAGAGGTTAGCGATCCTATTAAGGCCGAGGACAATTTGCACAGGAAGCTAGATTTCATAAAGTCAGAGAATTTCAGGACTGTAACAGTTTTAAATTCTAAGGCCCAAAAGTGCAAGTCCCAGAAGAGTGAAACTGAAAACAGGGACTTAAATACACCACGTCTGAGTTCATTGTTTCTTAGAATATTCCCTTTTCTCCAAGTTATGGCAATCTTGGAGGTAGTATATATGTCTATACATATATATATATATATATATATATGGATCTACTTTTCTTTGTCAAAATTTCATTACTTTGAAAAAGAAAAGTAGATGCCCATTTCAGCAAAAGTGTATTTCAACAAAAGTGCATTTTTGCTGAAGCGTAGTTGCCGGATCGGCTGACTAAAAAAAAAAGAAATCACAGAAAACATGTTATTCAGGGGTGCAAGCCCCCCTGCACCCCCCACACCCCCTACTTAAATATACTAACTCCGAGATCACACTACAGCGAGGAAAATGGAATATTCCGTGCTGTATTGTGATCTCTGTACTTCGTTTTCAAAGTTTTGGTAATTTGAACAACTGGTCTCGTCCAAGTGGATTTCGAATGACTGAAGCTATATATATATATATATATATATATATATATATATATATATATATATATAAAATGTATATATATATATATATATATATATATATATATATATATATATATATATATATATATATATATATATATATATATATATATATATATATATATATATATATATATATATATATATATATATATCATCATCTTCATTGAGCTGTTCCCGTTAGGGGTCGCCACAGCAGATCACCTGTTTCTATTTCTTCCTGTCCTCTGTGTCTTGCTCTGCCACACTAACCACCTGCATGTCCTCTCTCACCACATCCATAAACCTTATCTTAGGCCTTCCTCTTTTCCTGTTACCTGGTAGCTTCATCCTTAGCATCTTTTTCCCAATATACTCAGCATCCCTCCTCAGCACATGTCCAAACCAACATAATCGTGCCTCTCTGGCTTTGTCTCCAAACCTTCCAACCTGGGCTGACCTTCTAATATACTTATTCCTAATCCTGTCGACTCTCGTCACACCCAGTGCAAATCATAACATCTTTAACTCTGCCACATCCAGCTCAAACTCCTGCCTTTTTGTCAGTGCCACTGTCTCCAACCCATATAACATAGCTGGTCTCACTACCCTCTTGTAGACCTTCCCTTTCACTCTTACTAGTACTCGTCTGTCACAAATCACTCCTGACACTAATGTGTGTGTGTGTGTATATCTGGAAGGGTAGTGGGTACATCCCCCCACACTGAGGGTGCAGGGAGGCTTGCCCTCAGCAAAAATAAATAAATAAATAACTTTAAAGGAGAACAGCAATTGCCAATATTCACTGTTTTGCTTTATTTTTGCTATTTTAAGATAATTCTTGGGCTCATAAGTCTGTGTTATGAAATTACATTGGGGGCTTCTCTGGCCATATTTAATAGAGATTGTTAAAGTGCGTAAGCTGATAGATGGTAGTTAAAGTCTCCAATTAAAAACTGACTGTTAGTTGATTGATTTGATTTGATTTAGGTACTCAGTATATTCTGCACGGGGACATATGTGTAGCAATGGTGGGTTAGGCAAGGCATGTTTTTAATGAGTTCAATGAGATGTATGGTGATGTCTTTTTTCTACCAGAATGAGTAATGACAAAAAGGGTGTCAACATTTAACCAGACATTCTGTATCTAATTTTTCACTTTTTGTTTTTTTTAAATTTCAACTAACACATGTATGCTTGCAATACCAGACATCGTAGGCTTCTTTAGAGACTTGTCATTGTTGTTATTATTGCATCAGTCTTTGTATTATCAACATATAATATGATCTATTCCAATATGATACAGTATTTACTAAATCTTAAAATTAATACAAAGTTTCATCACACTCTAAAGGTTAGCTGAACCACATTTATTATATTGGTTGTTTTCATCTCCCCACACAAACTTATTTTTCTGCTTAGGGTCACTCATGTTTACTGTCATATTTTAGATACTTTCCATGGCTTTCTTATAGATTCATAGGCAGTTCCTAGGCTAGTGGCCCAAGTATCCCCATTTGATGTTTATGGGTAGTTCACAGAACAAATTTCTGAACAGAGTGGGTCTGTGATCAACACTAGCTACCCCTGTCCATGAGGAACATGGGTGCCACCCCAGGGGTGAATTTGATATTTCCCATCCAATTATATAGGTTGCATTTGACTAGGGTCAGTGAAGAGCTCTGTTTTGTGTAAATAAGAAGTTTACTCCAGAGAAGCATCAGTCTCTGGGAGACATATCTGTCTGTCCAGCATGTTCTGAGAATGTCATAAGATAGGTTAAGATCCCTACAGTGAGTGACTGTTGTGCCATTTCACTTGCAGAGCTGCAGCATTTCCATTAGGGCAGGGTTGGGGATTGCCCTATAAGCCAGGCACAAGTCACATCTCAGCAGCCTATAAGATACAGAGTAAAGTGACATTGCTTTCAGCCTGTCCAAGTAGGTCATGGTTTGGAGTCCGTATATTTTCTTAGTGAGAAATCTCTGAGGTCTCTCCAGCTGCTGCAGATGTCTGGTGAGGTACATGCAAAAGGGTGCATTATACTCTTATTAGTGGTCTGATGAGGATTGAGTACATTGGAGGTATAACATCCCTTGGCCTGGATGTTATCCCCTTGTCATGAGGTACACTATGTAGAAAGCTTTCCTTACCACTGTGGAAACATGGTGGTCAAAGTTTAGATTGCTATTAACCTGTGTTTCCAAGTCTCACACTACTGGATTGGAACTCAGGGGAGTGCTGTCAATACTGTAATTTGTAGGGAATAATAATGCATTTTTGTGCTTTTAGTTTTAGATCATGGCTTTGGCACCAATCATTTGTCTGCATTAGCCCTTCCTGTAATATGTTGACATCATTGAGGGACTCAGTGATTGTTCCCAGTTAACAGTCATCAGATAACTTGGTAAGCCAAAGCCTTTCTACTTTGGCCTGGACTTCTGAGAAATAGATGCCAAAACAGTAAGGAGCCCTGCATAGACCCCTGTGGTACTCCACTGGTGATGGGTCTACTGGTGGAGGTGGACTCACCAATTTTGACAAGAGCATGCTCTGTCTGTGAGCCAGTTAGCTACCCATCTAGTAATGTAAGGGTTTATCCCTATCTGGAAGAGTTTCTGAATGATGCCAGAGTGGAGAATTGTGTTGAAAGCCTTAACAAGGTCAAGATAGGCTGTGTGTACTGTCTTACCTTCATCTATGGCTTTGGTGACATTCTCAAAGAAGTCTTTCAGGTTTAATAAACATGATCTACCTTTAACAAAGCCAAAGTTGGTTGGGTCCAGTGTTTGGAGGTCACCTATGTCCTTGTTCATAAGGTCCATGATAATTCTTTCCATGGCCTTGCAGATGAGGCTGGTTAAACTTATGGGTCTGTAGTTCCCAGGGTCAGTTGATGCCCCCCCTTGTGCAGGGGGATTACTGTTGCTGTTCTCCATACTGCAGGGACATAGCCAGTTCAAATGCTATGATTAAAGAGATCATCAAGTGGGCCCACTAGGTCTTGTTTTTACATTATTTTGTAAGCAACCTGGAATATAATCTGGTCCCACTGAGGCAGTGTTTTTAGCCCTGACCTGTTCTCTAGAGATTCAAGGCAGAGGGCTGGTGTCAGGTATGCTTTGGGATATACTAGGAGGGGATTGAGGGGTGAAGCTTGCACTGAATCTGTATGCTAGCTAGTTCGCAATATCTTCAGTTGTAGAGTAAGTGATCACATCTACAACTAGTTCAGCACATGGCTGGGCATTCCCTTTTAAACTTCGGACATAGTTAAAGAATGCCTTATGATTATCCTTGGCTTGGGATGTGATTTTAGTTTCATAATTTGCTTTAGAAGTCTTTACAAGATTTCTGATTTTCTTGTTTAGTCTTAGGAGGGAATTCTTCCTTGTGCAGAGTGATATCCCTCTTGCTTTTGGACAACAGTTTCTTCCTCTTATTATATAATGTGTTTGCACTTGAAGCATACTGTAATGAGCTTTAGTAAAGTTTTGTATTATTTTTTTTCCTGTGAGGGTGCCAGTTCCAGTAGTTATTACAAACAAGACTGATTTGTGGTCTGAAATAACCAGGGAGGGCAGCACGCATGGAGAAGTGCAGTGCCCCCCCCCCCCATGTCGGTGAGTACTATGTCCAGAACATTAAAGCCCCAAGTGGGAGTGTAGACTCTGTTCCAAAACATTTGTGTTAACAAAGTCCAGGAACTTCTGGCTGAGCGTGTTTTTGCTTATGTATGTCCCCCAGTCTATGGAATGATCGTTGAGATCTCCCATGGCTAAGGTGTTGGGCTGTATGGAGAGGGATTCCAGTAAATCAAGGTGGACATTAAGCTTATCCTGGTTCATGGTGGGTGATCTATAGCTAGCAATGATGTGGTATGGTACTTCCCCAATAGTTAATTGAACATGGAGTAGTTCAAGAGAGTCATGCTGTTTGACCAGTCTCAAAGTGTATTTGGTTTTAATGAAGATGGATACACCTCCACCTTTGGTTCCTTCATGCTCATTTTGAGGTCTGAACATGTAGAAGGCATTGCAGCGTTCAGTGAAGCTACACCCTAGACTTCTGGCTAAAGTTGCAAAACATTGAAGCTCCGGTAAACTGAATGCAAATCCACGCAAATGCGAGGCTTATATACAGGCAAATTTAAACAGTTTTAGCACAACTACCAATGGAAAAGCTCCAAACTGAGCCTTTCTCCAGCAGTCACAACTCAGATGGGTCCTGAGTACACACTTATGCCACAAGGGGGCAGGGAGGCCCTCCTAATGCAAGATAGCTGGTCCAAGAGCACAATGATACCACAACAGTCTAGATTCAGCAGGTCTGAATCTAGCCTATGCTATGCAAGGAAAGGAAGCACAACTTCCAGATGGGAAGGAGTAAGGAAGAGTCACTTAAAGGTCAAAGTGAGAGTGTTTATTATTATACTATTAGACGCCCTGCAGTGGTACCACCCTCTGCACAAACTGGCAGCTCTTTGAGTAGCTGTGAATAGTGGGAGACTAGGGAGAGCATTTCCTATAGACGACTTTAAACTGAAGAGGTGTGCCTATATGCAAGCATGGGGAGCCTTGTTTGCATGAGCAGGATGAAAGACTTTTATAAAGTTAAACCCTCAGGCCAAGCAGATAAAAACACAGTAAGCTATTGAACAGTAGTTCCCACCTTGGATGGGGTGCATTTAACTCTCTGATCCCGCCAAAGTGCAAAAGAACCCTCTTAATGTAAAACAAGCTGGCTTTGAGCTCAAGTGTAGTAACAAATGCTTTAGAACAGAAGTTTGAATTCCTGCTACATCAGTAATCTTTGGAAATAAGTTCACTAACCATAAAAAGTGTTCACAACACACAAAAATGTTGCAAAACTTATAAATATTTTGACAGACTCAGGAAAACTTTGGCAAACTCAGAAACAGCTTTTGCAGTAACTTCTTTTAAATGGAATGATGAGCTTTTGTTGCTGATAGACCAAAAATATACAGGAGTATAATAACATCATAATGAAATTTAGCACACTATCTGTTATGATTAATGAAATGATCATGGAGTCTTGACAAGATGGTACACAGCAGTCATTGAGACATCAAGATGTTATAAAACACTCTGATTACAAGCAGGAAATTAAAGCAATATGTACTCTAAGTGACAACCTACTTCTGCTAGTCTTTATACTATTTTAAAATACCATCAGTGACGTATTCCTTCTAATCTAACACCTATCCCATATTTAGATGCTATCACTCCTTGTATGGTGCATAATGATGTTAGTATGCTGAAGGAGTTTGTACCCCCCTTGTGATCTTTAGATCTTTAGAGCTATGTTGTCTGAAGCAGACAGGCTTGGCAGGAACATTTTTAGCAAATAGTTATAATTGGATGGGCTAGTCTAACAAAGATCTGTTGTGTCCACCATGGTGTTCAGTTAAATAATCTGAAAACCTCACCTGGAACTGGTATAGATACACATGACCTCAAAAGAGGATATATCCAACCAAAAATATGGACATCTTATCAGCATAAAATTTGACTAACGAATAGTGCACAACTCTAACCACTTCCAGTAGGAATGTGAGATACTATTCACAAAAGCATGTTTAAAAAACAGAAAGTGGCAAAAAATATGGAAAAATATAAGCACTTTATCAAAGAGACAGTGTACAATGAAATATATTGCAAAAGTATACCACACAAGGTTATTGATTTCTGCTTCTGAAAAGGGAGATGTAAGATGTGTGTCATCTGTCTTTAACTTACTGATGCCACTAGTATGTTAGTCATATGGTGTGGTTATCTGAATACTAGATAGCTTGGGATTCAGAAATTTGTGTGTAGGGCTAAATCACATCTGACCTCCAAAAATGGGCACATCCTGCACAAGGATAAATCCATTACTCTTCTGGTGGACAAAGCTTGAACTTTTTTGAGCTTTGACTGCCCAAACTTCAACTTGCTGATGATTGGCATTCCTCCATTTGAAATCACTTTTGGCAAGTTGTGCCAGAAGTGATTCCCTTTTGGGGGGATTTCCTCCTTTTTCAAGTAAATGCAGCCTTAGAGTTGGTATAT
Source organism: Protopterus annectens (assembly GCF_019279795.1). Lineage (NCBI taxonomy): Eukaryota > Metazoa > Chordata > Ceratodontiformes > Protopteridae > Protopterus > Protopterus annectens. The sequence continues at coordinate 419,019,979 of NC_056741.1, forward strand.
ATCAGGAGATGGGGGTTGCCGTCCTGCAAAAAACACTTAAAAACTGTTTTTCAGCAAGATGCTTTTTGGCGAATGCAGTTCAGGGATTCTGATCCTTGGTACCTTCACTTTTGTCCAATCACAGTGAAAGCAGATAAATCAAGCCTGAAAATAAGCACATTCCTCCAAAACTGAAAATATCACACATGTGTGCATACACAAAAACATACTCATAAACACAGATACTCACATACACACACAAGCACACACAACACACATTATATACCTCAGTCACTGGAACTCTCTAATCTTATATATTCAAGCTATAATAAACACTAAAACTTTGAATATATTCACATTCCAATAATTTGGAGTATATTTGTTATTCAACCAATCTATTCCACTGCATAAGTGCACTCTAAACTTTAATGTTTTTGTCTAGTACGCACTATAAATGGCTCCATAGCTGAGTAAATGTGTGCCAGGATAATATGCCACAGAAAGAACTGTTATACCTCAAAATGTATTAATGAATACTATTAATTTATTAATGTATGTTCACATTTTCTGAACTTATTTCTCTGCTATAATATTAGCGTCTTCTTCCTTAAAATATTTTATGTTCTGGCAGTAAACTCTACATTATATCTGATTCTTAAATCCTCCTTACATGACTTTTTAGTTCTGGTTCTGGTGGCTGTCCAACCTTCAACATGCATGAAAAAACTTAGCTCTCACAAGCTTCATAGGTAAGTACTAGGCTAGCTGCCCTTGTGAACCAGTTTAAGCTTAGACAATTTCCCCTTAGTGAGAATCAAATCCTGTATTTCTTGTCTGTAATTTAAGCACCTCAACCAGTATACCAAACCCCAACCTCAATAACAAGGAAGTTCAAGTTAAGCCAGGACTTGGCCATCAGAGCTTTCACTTGTAAGGCTAATGTATTAACCACTACACAAGATGAAGTACTTGCCAGTATACTATTTCTCAGGAGAGCAGGATCTCGGTTTTCATAATCACAGAATAATCTAGCAATATAGTATACTGTAAATGATGGGAGATTAACAAATAAATAAATAAATCTCATTTATACTGACAGTTTCTTTACCATGAGAATTTGCTTAAAATTAATGGTCACCTTGAGTCCATTTGGAGACAATGATACAAATTATTTTATATTTTGTTTTCATTTTCTTTCACAATGGCTCATATCTCACAGGCTCAGTTGCTATCCTGATATAATTTCATGGAGCTTAACTTCAAACACTGGTTTTATTAATCACCCTGTTTGTTCAGGATACAGAATAGTATAATGCCTAAACAAAGTATTTTGAGTTCACATCAGTTAGTAATGTTTTCTATGGGATGTTGCTTGTTATTCATATTGTAAAAGCAATGTCTTTCAGCTTTTCCAGGTTAAGGGGTCACCACAGCAGTTCACCAGTCCACAGACTGATTGCCAGTTAAGTTTATTGTACGATGTCAAGTTGTCAGCCGAGCGCCCAACCTTCACAGAAGGTACACACACTCACACACACACACACACACACACACACACACACACACACACACACACACACACACACACACACACACACACACACACACACACACACACACACACACACACACACACCTACCCGCATGTCTTTAAAGCTCACTCGACCATCGGGAGGCCATGCAGACGCCACACAGAAGGCGCTCCAGCCAAGAATCCAAACAGAGGACCTCTTGCTGTGAGGCAACCATGCTAACTGCTGCACCACTACAGCCCTCAACACATAACTTGTTATTCATATTGTAAACATTTGTAAGAAGGCACCAGGCTTGTGTGCATGCCATTGGGGGTTATAGTTTCTCTCCACTAAAGATGCACAGGAGCACATCCTGACACACAGTTCATACATACATGCAGACAAATGCATCCATGTTCACATGCACACACCTACAAAAATCACACATTCATAAATGTTCACTCATGTGCACAAGCATGCATGCATGCACACAGAAATGCCCATAGCCATGTATACATGCACACATCTATAAAGTTTAAAGTTAACAGCAGAAACCTCATTCATCAATGGCACAGCCGAAGCACACACTCACATGAGCTCACACATGTTCACATACACACAGACACACGCATACACACACACACACACACACACACACACACACACACACACACACACACACACACACACACACACACACACACACACAGGTGCACTCATATTCACATGCTCACAGAAATCACCTAGATGTACATACATACATGCACACACTCACAGGGTATACATTCCCAGTAGTAGAAGTCAGTTTTGTGACCAATACCAGTTTTCAGCAGTCCTGCCAGTGTCATACAATATGGATGGCAAGAAAACCTTTACATTAATCTAGTGTATTCAAATCACCATGCAAACATTATAAAATTATGCACAAGAATGAAGGTATGCACTCCAACCCACTTTCTGGTTCCTCACCAGTATCCCTACCTAAATATTCCTACTGTGAGTTCACTGCGTCATAGGATGTGTTATATTTAGTGCAGGTTGTTAGCTGCCACCCAGAGTTTTAAATACTTGGGAGCTGGTTGCACAAGAAGACAAAAATACTGACTTATCCGCTTTTACTACCTTAGTTAAGGTTTCTGCTACTATAGACACTGCAGCCTTCATTTCTTTTAACGTTCATGAGACACTCATAGGTTCTGAGAAAATTATGTAGAAGATGCTTACAGCTATACAGCACCACATCTTACACATTACATGTGTATATTCACTAATGTAGCCTGTGTAGAACTGGTGGGTTTCATGTGGCTGTAAACTATTCCAAAGCTTCAGCTTGTTCCGGATTATGGCAACTTGCAAGTATCCTGAACAACTCTTCAGTGGAGACACCATTAATACACTATTCACATACACATATGACAGCCTTTGTCCTTCTTTCTTTGACTTTCTTTATTTGCTTACTACAAAATGCGATTTCTCTTTTTGTTCACTCTTGACATTTTCAGTCCACTAACTTATATGTAGATAAAGGTACAATAAATGATTATGGTTAGACTACATTATTATATGACAAGTGATAACCTGGACTAGGATAAAGTGATGACCTGAACTAGGACAAAAGAAATCTTGCAATTTTCCCTCCTTACTGAGCTAGAAAAGTCCAGTTTCAGATACCTGCTGATACCTGGACTTTGTTTAAGCTTCTGTGTTTGGCCATACCTTACTTGGGCAAAAAGGAAGTTTCTTTGTTCACCAGTGAGAGTGGGGAGCTCTGAACAGCCTACCTGCCCTTGGATGAGTGGTTTCTCCCCAGAAACTGTAGTTTTATTGGCCATTTTGGTCTAATTTCTATCTTTCTAATCTTTCTAATATAAAAACTGCATCTGCGCAGTTTTGCGTGCCGGGCAGTGCCGGTTAGCTAGGGTTAAACTATTCCCGACTCCACGAAGTCTGATCTTCAGTTTTTCCCTTGGAACTAGACAGACCTTCAGTTTTAGCACTCAAACCATTCATTTTACAGCCCAGCACTTGCTTAAAACTCATAACAAGCACTAAATACCCCTAGCATTAGCCCCCCTTATACTGTCCAGAAGGACAAGGCTCTCTATTCGTCCCCACCAGTCAATCAGAAAAACAGCTCCCTATTCAGGCATGTCCAAAGGGCAGTTTCCGGTGTACTCTCCAGTCCAACTGGTGAATCTGGGGCATTTTGAGGCAATGTTACAACTGCCTCATGTACACAGACAACCCTCTCCTCCTACCACCAAACACTAATATATGCGAGAGATGCAATTATACAGCCAGACTAGAGGCAAAACTCTCTCAACAACAGACTGTAACTGACTGTCAAGAGGAGAAGGGTAATACTTGCAACACACCACCAGTCTCACATAGACCTAACAAACCAACACAAGCAAATAACACACATAAATACATGAAAACATACTCGGAGGCTCTAAATAAAAACTGCAGAAGCAACAGAGACCTCAAAGCAGACATCCAACCAACCTCCACAACCCATCACCAACCATGAAACACATACTTCACATAATCAGTGTGCCACGCAATCACAGCCCTTAAGGCAAAATAACATACCCAATACACGAGTGATAGGCGACTCTATAGTCAGGCACACTGATATACCACTAACTAGGCTGGACAAGGAGAAGGTTACAGTTAGCTGCCTGTCGGGCACCAGGATCTGCCACATAACACAAGCACTCAGGTCACTCCAGAACAAGTACAAATATGAATCTGTCGTACCTGTTGGTGTGAATGACCTGAGACGTACCTCCCTGGACTACATGAAAAGAGACATGGAAGAGCTCTCTGATCATGTAGCCCAGGCAGGTATGACCCTGACCCTGAGTAGCATCCTGCCCTCACCAAGAATGATGTCACAGTATAAAGAAAAAAATGATCAACTTCAACAATTGGCTAAGCTTCTGGTGTCATTCAAAGGGGATCCAATATCTGTCTTCCTTGGATGACATGCTCGACAAGCCACGTTGCTACGCAAGAGATGGCTTGCACCTGTCACCCTTAGGCTTTTAAATACTGGCAAAGGCTTTTGCTGCCCCCATAGTGCCTTTTTTAGGCAAGGCTCAAAAGACAAATCCACCACCATAAATAGCACAAGTAACCAAAAACTGAGGGTAATGCTACTCAACGCCAGAAGTCTAAACCTCAAAATGTACGCATTCGAGGCACTCCTCAGTATGGAGAACATCAACATCTGTGCAGTAACAGAAACCTGGTTTAAGGCTCTAGAGAGCACCCCAGCACTACCAGGCTATAACTCATACCATATCTTTCGGCCACAGAACCTGGACCGAAACACAAAAGGCAGGGGTGTATCCATATTCATCAAGGATAATCACACCTCCAGGTTAGTGGCGCAGCACAATGCATCAGAGATCATCCAAGTACTACTAACAACGGGCAAAACTGCAATCCAAATTGTAGCTTGCTACAGATCACCCACCATGACCCAGGACCCCCATTCCACATTTCTGGAGACACTGGGAAATATGAAGGTCTTACCAAACGCCCTAATACTGGGTGAGTTCAACTACCCAAACATTAACTGGGAGAACTACTCAAGTACTAACTCCCTTGCCCAACGCTTCCTAGAATTTATAAACTTGAACGCCCTGGATCAACTGGTCAACAACCCCATCAGAGGGAAAAATATATTGGACCTGGTCATCACCAATATGGGTGACTGGTGTTCCACACCTGACGACAACCCCTAACTGGTTAGATCAGACCATATACTAATCACTCTGGATATTCACATTCCTCCCCCAACCCCAATCAAAGGAAACCACCATGAAAAACTTTTCAAAAGTAAACTTCACGTTGCTTAAGACCAAGCTGGACAGGTTCACAGCCCCCACGCCAATGGACAATGCTGTCCAAGCTGCCGAAACCTATACAAAGGCATTCTATGATCATCTGCAAGAATGCATGGATCATGCTATCCCAAGTAAAACCAAGACTCACTCCTCCAAGAAAAGAAAACCAGTCTGGTGGACCCCTGCCATAAACAGGCTCTACAATAGGAGGAAACTAGTACAGGTAAGAGCAAAATCCCTAGAAGGAAAGACGATCCTGATCAGAATCGGCAAGAAACTACGATCCCTCATTAAATCATCCAAGGCTAGCTTCGAAAGAAAAATTGCCAAGGATTCCAAAGATAACCACAAAGCGTTCTTTAGCTATGTCAAGAACCTAAGTGGAAACTCTCAGATCTGCTCTGAGATTGTGCAGAATGGCACAAAATACACTGAACCGACCAATATTGCCAACATTTTGGCAGACAGGTACAGTGCAAACTTCACACCCCTCTCACCCCCTAAAAGGCCCATAACCTTACCAGAGGAATGTAAGACCCTGGCAATCACTGACACACAGGTTAAAACAGCCCTATCCAAAGCCAAAAACACAGCCTCAATGGGACTGGACAGTGTCCCAGGCTGTGTCTTACAAGAGCTCCAAAATAAACTAACCCCTTGCCTAAACACACTGTTCAAACTCAGCCTCTCTACAGGCTATGTACCCACAGAGTGGTGCACAGCAACAGTTATCCCACTATCGCTTTATAAGCCTGACTAGCCTGGTCTGCAAGGCTATGGAGTGCATCATCATGGAACTCATTAACAGAAACATTGTGAACCTCCAAACTTTGGACCCCACCCAGTTTGGCTTTGTTAAGAGCAGATCATGCCTCCTAAACCTGGTGGACTTCTTTGAGACAGTTACCAGGGCCTTAGATGAGGGTAAGGTGGTCCACACAGCCTACCTAGACCTTGCAAAGGCTTTCAACACCATTCCCTATTCTGGCATTATAGACAAACTTACCAACCTGAACAATAACCCCTATGTCACGAGATGGGTTGCAAATTGGCTCATGGTCACAACACACATGGTGAAAGTTGCAGACTCTAGGTCTGACTCTAAACCAGTTACAAGTGGCATCCCCCAGGGCTCAGTCCTAGGACCCCTCCTGTTCAGTATATACTTCTCAGAGGTACAGGCAAGCACAGGAGGACTTTGACTGACCAAGTTCACAGATGACTGCAAACTAGGGGCCATAATTGATTCTCCAGCTGATACAGACACCCTACAGAAGGGTCTCACTGAGACGGATACCTGGTATCAAAATCATGGCCTCAAGCTGAATGCCAAAAAGTGCATAGTCATCCCCTTTGGAAAAAAACAAAGTACCCGCAAACTACCACATAGGTGGTAGTCCCCTAAATACAGAAAAAGTAATAAGGGATCTGGGGATCCAAGTAGATAGCAATCTCTCCTTTATTAATTATATTGCCAAGGCAGTTAGAAAATCCTAATACGTGGCCCACCTAATCTCAAAAGTGTTCGCATCCAGAACAAAGGAGGTTATTGTGCCTCTCTATTCATTACTTATTAGACCCATTATAGAATACAACGCCCCATTTGGGATGTACCTTACAAGACACCTACAACAGCTGGAAAGACCACAAAAGTACCTCACCAAGAGGATTACTGGCCTCAAACAGATGACCTATGCAGCCCGACTAAAGAAACTCCAACTGTACTCGGTTGCATATCGCTTACTCAGAGGTGATCTCTGCTTGACATACAAGGCCATGTCCAACCCAGAATTGATGAATATGCCCCACCTACAAAAAAACAAATCCCTGAGAGCCACACGCTCTAGGGATATAAACCTTACCACAATGATAAATAGGACGTGCTGGAGGGATAGATTCCTGACCCAGAGACTCCCCATGCTTTGGAACAAGATTCCAATATACATCAGGCAAAGCCCCTCACTAGCACTCTTCAAGAGAAAACTTGACGGGTGGATGAGAAACAGAATATTTACCCCGGGGATCAATGCAGTGGCTCTGCTGGACAGAGGCGCAGGGAACTAATGACTCTGCTAGTCAGAGGCACAGGGAACTAATCTAAGGGGGTGGCGAAAGCCAACACACTCTGGCTAGGCTTATAAATGCCCTTGGGCAGATAGCCTAGTACTTACCTATGAACCTACCTATAACACAAATAGGTTACGCTTAATTGTGCAGGAGAAGTGTGTTATAAATGCTCATTAATGCTATGCACAGAGCAATGCTGCACATGCTCATTAATGTTGCACAGTGAGTAATGCTGCACATGCTCATTGGTGCAGTATTACATCATATAGTGCAGTCAGCTCGGAGGATCCTAGAATGTGGTGACTGACACTGGCTGGCACTATGAGAGGTAAAAAAACACACACAAACTTATTTTGGAGCTAATTTCCTATTGAAGAAATGTTTGTGGCACATTTAATGGATACAAAACCTTAAAAGGACTGTTATTAATTTACAGTGTACTATATTTGCCATGATCTTGTGAACATGACAGTCACAAGCTTGATTTGACTAAAATAAATTAGAAGGATGTGATGCCTAGCTTCAACTAAACCTCCAAAGTTAGATTTGAAAAGGGTTTAAAAGGTTAAATTAGGTGAATCCAGGTAAACTGTAAATAAAGTGGAAGGACTATTGATTTTTTTTCTGGATTTATTCTGCACTAATAAATATTAATATGAATGCAAAGAGTCATGGAAGAGGAGATGTTAAAACCATAAATAAACTTAAATGTTTTTGAGTAGAAACCTGTAAAAGAAGGCAAACCCAATGAGTCATGTGATTTGTGCTACTCATTTTTCTTTGATTTTATTTTAAATAACAGCAATAAATCTTAGATGACTCTGCTACTTTGAAATATGTAGCATCCACTATATGTAGTTCTAACTATAGATTTTACCCTGGGCTTAGGATTCCCATGAAGTAGGGATACTTCTAGGAAGAATTTTTTTCTAAGCATGATTGTTAGATTGCCTCTTCTTAGTGGTCAGACGTTGCTTCATTAGAAGTATCTGAAAATAAATGTCACAATTTTTTACATGATGCTTGGCATGTTCATATTTAAAAATATTTTTTCCATTTTTTTCAGATTCACATCCATGCAAGTGAAGATATGAAAGAGGACTGTGTCAATACATCTCCAGAATTTCGGGTAAGACTATGCAATGAACTGATTATTTACAATGTTTTAATTATGGAATGGTAATGTTATATGTAGCTCTAAACAAAGATCAACACAAACAAAATAAAATGGACATAATTAATTTGACATGTTTGCACATCCAAGATTTTAACATACATAGTCAGCTAGATGAACTTGTGGCATCACTTCCAGTAGGACATCATTCCAGAAAACCTCCACCGCAGACCAGTAAGAGATTTAGTTGATAAATTTGAACCAGTAATAGCAGCAAACCCATCCAACAAGAAGGTTCATGAATCAGTTCAGGAAGCGCAAGTAATAGCATTAACATTTAAACCAATCAGTAAAAAATATACAATCCACCTTATACAGGTTAATATATTTCCATGACTTAATGAAATATGCAATTCAAAACCATTTCTGCAACAAAGAAGATTCAGACCCTGTCTTTTATCCGTTTTAATTTGTCATGTATTTCTGTTTAATTAATTAAGGGCTGTGATTTAGAGTGTTATGCTGTAAAAACCGAAGAAACATTTCTTATGAAAGCTTGTGCATTTTTTTCTTTGACAGTCTGGTGCAGTGGATTAAGACTATGTGCTGCTAGACCTAGCCCACTGCAGCACATCTAGGTTTGATTCTCACAGCCTTCATTTGCTTACTGTGTAAATTTTAGATGGTCAGTTAACAGTCACTGTTGTCCTTGAAAAGAGATTCTATGCTACAGCAGAATTAACTGGTAAACAAAAGTGATCTTTTTTTATTTTGTTATCCACACCAACCCAGAATCCATAGCTAATATCTTGGCTAATGAATTCAGCTCTACTTTCACTCCACTTACTATACTCTTCCCTCGCATAAAGCTAGGCCACCCTTTCATGTCATCATTGTTGGCCAAGTCTTAAAACTCCTACAAAACAGCAAAACCACTAGGGTGGGGCAGACAAGATACCAGTTATAAATTCTCCACCATAAGGGTGGCCCTTCTGCTGGCCCAAGTAACTATAGGCTCATCAGTTGTTCTGGCCACAATTGAAAAGTCATGGAAAGAATTATTGTAAAACTCATCAGTGAGGACATACAAGAACTGCAGACTCTAGGCTGTTTGCACTTTGTATTTTTCAGGGGTAGACTGTGCCTTCTTAAGCATGTTAGCTTCTTAAAAAAGCTCATCAAAACCCTAGAAGAAGCACTTCCTATCTACTTTGCTTATCTGGACATAGCTAAAGTATTTGATGCCATTCTGAACTCTGGCATCATAAATAAACTAATCCAACTAAAATCAGCACTTTTGTAGTTTGTTGGATTGTTAGTTGACTATCCAACATAATTTATTTGATCCAAATGAATGCTACCCTTTCCAAAAGGCCAAATGTAGCTAGTAACATTCCTCTGGGCTCTGTACTAGGTCCTCTCCTTTCTGGAAATGATCTCCTGTAGTATATTTAGCTAAATAAGTTTGTAGATGACTGCAAACTAGCAATCATCCTAAACTTCCTTTCAGATTCACTAATACTCCAACAAAGCATTGATTAAACTAACATCAGTGCTCTCAACGTAGTTTTACCCTAAATGCAAAGAACTGTAGTGTAGTTATGTTTGACAGAATCAGTGCTCTTGCACAGTCTCAGATAAATGGAATTCACCTTAAGGGTGATACAGTGATCTGGGATTTACAAAGACCTACATAGTCAATGAGCTGTCCTTAAATCATCTGTATCTCCAGTGCTGAAAGAAAATCTTTCTGCCTCCCTTATCTCCTGTATTGTGAATTCTCATCCAGATTCTAATCCATCCTAATAGTCTTTTACTCTGCCATGTTTACCCAGTTATGGAATACAATGCCCTATTTGGCATTTGTAGCTCTAAACAACTGTCCCAATTAGAAAGAGCCCAGCATTTTGTGACTAAAAGAATCCAAGATTAAAAAAAATGCTCTTAACCTGATAAACAGATGATCCTGTCCTTATTTTCGGAGGTCTATAGACTGCTATGACGTGATCTGTGTCTCACCTTTTGAGGTATGTCAAACACTGCTCCTGTTAACTCCCTTTTATGAAAAAAAAAACTCCATAATGAATACCAATTCCAAAGACCTAACCCTATTTCAAAATATCTTCTTCTTCTTTTGGCTGCTCTCGTTAGGGGTCACCACAGTGGGTCATCTGTTTCCATTTTTTCCTATCTTCTGCGTCTTGCGCTGTCACACCAGCCACCTGCATGTCCTCTCTCACCACATCCATAAACTTTATCTTAGGCCTTCCTCTTTTCCTTTTACCTGGCAGCTCCATCCTTAACATCCTTCTCCCAATATAGCCAGTATCCCTCTTCAGCACATGTCCAAACCAATGCAATATCACCTCTCTGGCTTTTTCTCCAAACCGTCCAACCTGAGCCGACCCTCTAATATACTCATTTCTAATCCTGTCCATCCTCATTACACCCAATGCAAATCTTAACATATTTAACTCTGCCACATCCAGCTCTGACTCCTGCCTATTTGTCAATGCCACAGTCTCCCATATAACAAGGTGGTCTCAGTACCCTCTTGTAGACCTTCCCTTTCACTCTTACTGGTATCTGTCTGTCACAAATCACTCCTGACACTCTTCTCCACCCACTTCACCCTACCTACACTCTCTTCCTTGCCTCTCTTCCACACTCATCATTACTCTGAACTGTTAATCCTGAGTATTTAAACTCATCCATCTTTGCCGACTCTACTACCTGCATCCTCACTATTCCTCTGTCCTCCCTCTCATTCATACACATATATTCTGTCCTAGTCCTGCTGACCTTCATTCCTCTGCTTTCTAGAGCATATCTCCACCTCACTAGGGTCTCCCCAACCTGGTCCCTACTCTCACTACAAATCACAATGTCATCCGCAAACATCGTAGTCCATGGGGACTCCTGTCTGATCATGTCTGTCAACCTGTCTATCACCACTGCAAATAAGAAAGGGCTCAAAGCTGATCCTTGATGTAATCCCACTGCCACCTTGAATGCATCTGTCACTCCCACTGCAGACCTCAGCATTGTCACACTGCCCTTGTACCTATCCTGTACCACTCTTACATATTTCTCTGCCACTCCCGACTTCTTCATACAATACCACAACTCCTTTCTAGGTACCCTGACATATGCTTTCTCTAAGTCCACAAAGACACAATGCAACTCCTTCTGACCTTCTCTATACTTCTTCATCAACACCCTCAGAGCAAACATCATATCTGTAGTACTCTTTCTTGGCTTGAAACCATACTGCTGCTCACTAATCATCATCTCCCTTCTTAACCTAGATTCCACTACTCTTCCCCATAACATCATGCTGTGACTGATCAGATGCACATCACCTTTATTCTTAACAATCGGTACCAATACACTTCTTATACACTCTTCAGGCATCCTCTCATTTATCCAAGATTTCATAAAACAATCTGGTTAAAAACTCCACTGCCATCCCTCCTAAACACCTCCATGATTCAACAATATGTCAGTTGGACCAACAGCCTCTCCATTTTTCATCTTTTTCATAGCTGTCCCTACTTCCACTTCCTAATACGTTACACTTCCTAATTCACTATTCCCCATCATCCAACCTTCTCTCTCTCTCTCATTCTCTTCATTCATCAGCTCCTTAAAGTACTCTTTCCATCTGCTCAACAGACTCTCCTCACTTGTGAGTACATTTCCCTCATTATCCTTTATCATAACCTGCTGCGCATCTTTACTGGCTCAGTCCTTCTGTCTAGCCAACTGGTACAGGTCCTTTTCCCCCTTAGTGTCCAACCTTTCACACAACTCACCATATGCCTTATCCTTAGCTTGGCCACCTCTCTCTTTGCCATGCACCTCATCTCCTTATACTCCTGTCTACTTTCTTTATCTCTCTGACAATCCCACTTCTTCACCACCCACTTCCTCCGTATACTGTCCTGTACTTCCTCATTCCACCACCAGATCTTCTTGTCCTATTTCAAAATATCAATAAGTCAAATTCAAGGATAGATTCATCACTCCATGCCTCCCTTGCCTATAGAAAAAAGCATACTCTACATATTCGATAGTGTAAAGCCCTAGGAACATTCAAAACTCAAGTAGATGAATAGATGGGAGTCACTGGATAAAATTTCAAACTATTACAAACTAAATGTTATAATATCTCAGTCCACTCTCTTCCTTCTCTGCTCTCTTTTCCTCCCTTTTATTCTGGGTGGAAGAAGCTGCATTCCTGAGTGTGCTGTCATTTGAGTGAGATGTTAAACTGATGTCCCATCTACTTTTGTTGGTGTTAGCTCAGGTGGATGTAAATGATACAATGGCACCTACTGAAAAGAACAGATTAAGTTCCCCAATGCCAAGGCGAAATTTCCCCAAGTAGTATACATTTCAGCTCAGGTCTCCCCTGACAAAAGGCCATTAGCCCAGTCAACAAAGTATAAATACATGAAAGATTATTTTTTTAAATTTTTTATTTTTAAACTTACATTTCTTTGTATGCCTAAACAATACACTATACATATTTTCTGACCTAATGGCATACAGAAGGTCACTAATTCCTATGCCCTACTTATGTAAATGCCAAACATTATTTTCATTTCGCTAGATAAGTCACCTTTTCTGAATAACATTTGAAGTGTTCCTTCCAAGAAAGGGAGTAATTTGAAAAATATATTAGAAAGGCCAGATAAAAAATACATTCAGTCATCTAAATTAAAAGGGACTTATTCATTGGACCTATATAAAACATGTAGGTACATTTCAAATTGCCTAGATTATTTGGATGAGAAAACTAGTATGATATATGAGGGTAATGAACCAGCCAGTCTCTTTAAAAGTCTTCTATGCAACAGCTCTGTGCGCTAGAAACCAGTGTTATGAATCATTTCCTTTATGTATGTATCCAATTATCTAGTCACAAATGAGCTGGATGAAAGATTTAGGTAAATATTCAAAACCGTTTAATGATGTCAACTCATACTCTATACTTTTGCTGTACAAGACAGTTCATTTTCTTTCTCCTTATTAAAATGCTATAGATGTAGTCTCTGATGCTACACCTAGGACTTGCACATCATATTGGACTTATTAAAACCAAATGTGTACCGGTAATTGAACAGACCCCATTCTCACTATGTAAAGGAGAGGCCACTGAGCAATTTCACCACATACCACCAGGTGCTGAGCAGAAAGTACAAAAGTGGCAAATGGCAGTTGGGCTGCATTTTTGTCATGGAATGGATGCCTGTGTGGGGAAACAATCAATGGGGAAGACATGCATTTCAGTTAAAATGTGTTCAACAGCTATATGGTCCATAGCAGATCCTGCACCACAGAACTTTGAAGAACCACATAATGCACAAAATTATACCACAAAATTAATAGCTGCTGTTACCTCCCCACCCCATTGATGGCAACTGGCTGAAGACTAAACGCAAGATAGATGCATGACACATATAACCAAAGTATATATGACTTGTATCATTTTAAGAGGAAGATGGCCAGATAGTTTCATGTTTCAGGTCGCATCATTAACAACAAGGATATGGGTGTCCAAATGCATTCTTAGCCAGTGAGCAATGGGGATCTTGAAACTACAGCAGTGACCATGCAATTCAGTCTTAGTTGTTTAACAAAATTAAGTTTAAGAGAACCCAGACTATAAAAGTCCCATTTAATTGACATTCACTGCAGTTACACTTATCTAGACAGAGCTGAGATTTCAGAGTTTTGCATCAATAAATGTTGGTCATTGGTTGTTTAATTTTCTTTAAAAAACTGTGAAGTTTTTTCACTTAGATTTCTTGTTTTATACAGTGCCCTAGAATTACTTTTTATTTTTTGCAGCAATGTGCTGCAAATACAGTGTGAGGACAGGGTATTTTATTTCTAGGGAGTTCACCCTTTCCCCATGGTTATGCAGCTAAAGAATCAGAATGCATAAGTATACAAGATGAGAGGTATGCCGCAAGTATAAGGAGTGCAGATAGTTATTTTCAACCCAGTGAAAAAAGCACTTGTTTTGTTTTTGCAGTCTGTTCTGTGTTTGTGACTTTCTACATTTTGATGTTTGATTATAGAGCCTTCATTTTTATTGGTGTCTGTTAATTAACATGAACACATACAGTATTCCAGACAGAACAGCCTTCTTAAGAGCCTTCCTGTTCCTGGGCTGGGCATGAACTTGGTCCATACAGATCAGTGCTCTCCCCTGTAGAAAAATGTAAATAAATAAATAAATAAATGTATATATGGGTTGAGAGGATATTGTTAGCTGACTCTGACTCCATCTGCCTAATCACATCCCTCCCTTCTTCCTGCACTGCATGGAGTAAGAGATGTTTCACCACTTCAGCTTACAGCAGATAGCATCTATCGATCCATTATTGCATGAATAAAACATATCTGTTGTAAATATGTCCTTGTTTCACTTATTAAATGTGAGTGCTCTCCTTCCCTACTTTGAAGAAGACTAACCTTAGAGCATTTTGAAGTATTCATCCTGGCATGGCCTTTACTTACATCATTACTTTTTTCATGGTGACACCTGCCTGTTCTCATGTATCATGGCTACCATGCTAATTAAGTGGTTAAGAGTCTCTCTTGGACTCTAGTTTCTCTCAACTCTAGATCCAGTTTTTAGGTAGGGGTGTATTTCCCTGGTCATTATGCATACACTCAAAGATGATTACTTCCCATGCAGGCACCCATCAAGGGATTACCTTCAGAAATATTAGCTCATTTGGATTTTTGGCCATAGCTACAATGTCTTTCCTCAGGAGTGAATAAATCCCTAGAAAACTACTACAAAACCTCTCAGTTTTATTGGAGGCAAGTTATCAAGAAGCCTATATTGTTCAACGGTACTCCTTTGATTGCATAGATATATGACTGCACCTTATCTTTAATCCTGATCACATACAGGGACACATTAGGCTGTACTGTTCCACACCACCAGTTTTTAGTGATCCGTGTTCACTGTAGTGGATTTAAGATGCTATTTTCTACTTCTGGGAAGCATCAATACCAGTTTACACCTACTGTTTATTTTGCAAGGGCAAATTTTCTATATCTGACATGATACAGTCTATCAAACCTGAGCATTGTCCTCACAAGATGCCATATTAGAATCCTACTAATATCCTTGTTAAGTAGGGGGTCTACAAATAGAAGACAACACAGAAATCCACACAAATTAATATAATTCTCAAATACTCACTCTCTGGGGATGGACATTTTATGTCCTCATGACAGCTCAACAAGGGCAGGATCTTGAGCATATACTGGATTGTTCAGATTTCATGGGAATGTTCTACTCAGTGATACTTCTTAACTCCTCTGTTCATTCAGATGACCTTAATGGAGTCTGCAGTTGATGTATACATGCCAGACATATCCTCAATTAACAAATTTCAGCAAATTTTCAACATATCTTAAGTTACCTTTCAAATTAATGTCAGTAGCCTTGTTTGCTAATGTGATAATCATTGTTGATGGGCATAAGATATTTATTACTTGCCACCTATTCAGTCAACAGAAAGATTCATAACTGTAAATATTCTGAATTCAGCTATGCATCCCTCCATACTAACTTCAGATGGCATAGTACCTTTATCTGTTAGCAATATAACCACATCCATTAAGAAGAATTCTACTTATTTATCCTTTCTTTTCAGCAGAAATAGGGTTCCCCCTTACCAGATTGTCCGTGATCCTAAAGGTCTGATGAAATGATCATTATTTTCTGACACCCACTTAATATTCATCCTTTTTGAGCCTATGGTTGAGCTCTATAATTTTAACTTGTTGTTGCTAAAGTTTTCTTTGTTTACTGAGGACTTACACCTACATCTGTCATAGCACCTACATCTTAGATTTTATTTAGACAGTTTTTTTTTCCTCCTATACTTTATCTCTAAATCTGTGCTTAATGTATAACAGATTCCCATCAGCATATCAGGGGATACTGTTTAATAGTTTGTTATTACTTGCATCACTTGTTGGAAGAGCTCCCATCAGCATATCAGGGAGTACTGTTTAACAGTTTGTTATTTCTTCTATCATATATTTAACATACATCTAATTTCTGATTTAGGTTTCTTTCAGATCTATAGTTATTAGGGACAAGGTCCTTTGAGAAGTCATCTCTGACGTTTAAGCTTGTAACTCTGTCCTGAAGGTGATAAAGGTGGAATTCAGACTCTCAAATGCAAAAGTTCCTAAAAGCCATATGCTAAAACAGCATGCCTGTAAGTGCTTCAGGGATATGGGCTATGCAGCACCTATAAGGCAAGGAACAATTATGCATTCCATCTACTGGCTTAATACTAATTCAGTTCTAATCATATTCATTTATTAATTGAAATAATTATTTGGAATTGAATTGTTGGCTAATTTGTTCTTTCATTAAAGAGCTGTACCTACCTCAGAATTCAAAATGATCTGTCCCTAAATGAAAATACAGCATTGTGCCGTATCTACAACTATGTTACTGCCAATACCTATGTAAACATTTGTGTAAATAGTTCTACATTCTGTTGTATGTTCAGTTGTATTGTCTGGCCTCTCTGGCAAAGTGCTCAAGGCTATTCAATACTAGATATAAGGGAGGGGGGTTCAAAGACTTTTCCTAGAGTATAAACAATATTGTTTGTGCACAAAATCTCTCATTACAGTTCTCCAGAGAGGCAGCAGTGTCAGTTATAATGAATTAGTTGTAATCTAGCAATCAGTCAACAGAGACTAGGTGCAATGCTTCAATTACAAGTTAAAACAGGGTGGAGGGAATATTAGTATAATTATACGCAAGAGGGGATGTCAATATCCTTAAATATAACAACTGTTTTAAGTTTGCAAAAGACCACAATCAATAACAAGAATGTGTGAAGTCTGGGAAATTTAGTGACTAATTAATTTTAGTGATCATAAAATGGTGGAATGAAGTTAATCATTATGCTGTAGGATAAACTGGTAGGGAGTAGAAGTAGAACTAATAGAAAAAAGAATATATTTTGAACCTAATGTTAACAAAACTAAATATCTTCCACTGTAAATACAAATGAATTGGGTGAATGTTTAGCTGTAAGGTGTATGCTTCTTTCTTAGATAATGTATTATCATTAGCATGCTTATAAATAATACTATCATAAAAGTCATTACTTAAAAAACTATGAAGAAGCTGTAAAAGGACTTTAACAGTGAAGTCTATTGGTAGACTAATTCAGCATGCAGGGAAGATAAAGTATCATATCTGATATAGCTAAGGAGGCGGAAGGTGTTTATTATATTCAAGGATGTGCTGGGGTGCAGTATGCTATGTTCAAGAAAGGATAAAGTGGTTTAGTGAATTAAGATTACTGAAAGAAAAACAAATGTATCCTTTTTAATATAGCATCCATTGTGTGATAATTATGTTTATTGGTATGTCATCAGTGTTGTAGTTAGAAGGACTAACATATTGAAGTGTGAGGGGGTTTAATTATACATAAGTGTGGTTATGAGTATGGTGGAGAGGGATAGGAGCTGAGAGAAATACAAAGTACTCCTCAAGAGATGTGCGATAGCTAGTCAGTATGCACATTAAAATGACAACAAGGCAGTGACTCCGGTATATCTTTTACATGGTACAGTAGGTAAGAAGATGATATAATCTAAAATAAGAAAACATGCAGTGCCAAATAAAACAGCAGACTCAAAGAAGATACTCTAGGTACTGTCCCCTCTATGCTGTGTTGTAGGTGAAATGGTAATTCAACCAGCCCACTTATTTATCACAGAAGTACAGATTAAACTAATGTAGAACATTGGCACAAGCAGTAAAATAAACATAACCTACCAAAGATAAGGAGAAGAAAATTAACCTAAGGCTGCAAGTAAAATAAGAGAAAAAGGATATAAATAAAACAAAATGAACTATGGAAGGTGGTGATGAAAGGACTCTGGAAGTCATTTCATCTACAAAGGTTAACAATGACATATTACTGCTACAGAGCTCAGTTAGAACTAAACTTATATCAGGGATATTAATTTTAAACTGACATTTTTGAAAAGAAAAGCAACTAGAGCAGTGATATAGTAAAAATGCAGGGGTGTGCTGCATGCAGCCTTTCTTTTTCCTATTGGAGTATAAATGAGATTATTTTGCTAAAATCCTGAAGCTGTGAGGCTTTTGAGGATCTCAGACTAATTATTCTCAAACTGGATTTCCCACAACTTTATATACTTTTCCCCTGATTCTTTGAGTGCAGACAGTTGTAAAAATAACAAAATAGCTTGGATTCTCAGACATGGCTGTAAAGAAATCATGCATGGTGTGATGCTCTACCACAGGCCCAGTAATCAATAAGCCTCAATCCTAACCACTAGCACCAGTGGGGAACATACACTGGGATGATGACAGGTACACACACAGTATTTCCAGATGCATCTCACTACATCAAGTGCAATTTCCCTGAAGAGCACACAGAGACCACAGTCAGCCCAGGTCTGGTTTCTCCTTCTTTCTCCAGATCCCCAGTAAGACTCCACACTGGCACAGCTATAGAGTTGAGATCTCAGCTGAGTGGCCAAGCAAATACCTCCAACACTCTCTCTCTGTCAAACAAGTGCTTCATGTCCCTGCCCAAGTAGCTGACACACACACTCCTGGAGATTTGTTTTACACACACACACACACACACACACACACACACACACACACACACACACACACACATACACATCTGGTAAAAGCTGGCACAGGTTTACTAGCTATCCCCCATCTGCCAAGACATTGAGGTAGTTATCACTGCCACCAGCCATGTCCTTATCAGCTACTTTAAGGCCCTTAACAAAGGGTGTCCAATCTTACTGCATAATGTTACTATCAATACAAATTGTAGTTTGACCAAGAGCAAGGCTATTAGGCATGGCCTACACAGTTTCACCAAATAAATATGCAAGTACTCTCAGAATTTACATGTCTCAGAAATATTAGCCACAATGAAATGTTTAAATATATTTAATAATAAATAATAAAAGGACAAGACAATACTAAATGTATATGTACAGTTATATCATTGTTCAAAATCACCGGAAATATTTAAAACAACATTGCAGGAAAATCTCAAATAAAGAAAAATATCTAAGCTAAAAGTAGCTATATTCCTGACTATATCTAAAACAGTTATACTGTACCCTAGTACACTTACTTCAGAGCAAGCAAGGCAGATGTGCTGAGTGGATCTTGATGCTGTCAGGTGAAAGACAGACACAGAATACTGTCTCTCACTAAGACTTCCCAAATTAATATCTCAAATATTACTGCTGGAATAGCTTGCAGAATGATATAATTTTTTTTCACCTGTCTCTCCCATGTGAAAAACAACCATTGATGTATCTGGTAGTATTTAGCATCTACCTGTGAAAATACACACACAAGGGCTTTTCCTCAAATCTTGGTACTTGCTGGAAGTCATAAAAAAATTAATTTCAGCTATTTTTCTGAAGCTAACCTCTTGGGTTTCAGTTTCCACTGTTAAAATATATACATTCAAACAGTTACAATAGTGTATGCACATTTCTGTTTCCTTCCAACAGGGTATGCTGTGGATCCATTTTTAAACAGTACTTTGTAAAATATGTCTTCAGCACACATGTCTGTACAAACCATCTTATATGACATACAATTCTAATACATTTGTAACACAAACATCTTATATGAAGAATGTTGACATTCACAGATGACACATAACCATTTGCAAAATTCCAGACAGCTGTGCTGGCAATCTCTCTGTTTGCCACACTTCTATATAAATCATGTTGATACTCACAAATGACATATAATTATTTGCAAAATTCCAGATAGCTGGGCTGTTAATATCTCCTTTCGTGACACCCCTCCCCCCAAGACTCAATCTAGTTTTTCAAGTGATTCTTGAGAAACATTGCTTGAGAGGGATAAGCCTATCTGGGAATACCTTACCCCATTCTTGTCTTGAGATTCCAGCTGCTTTGGCATTGCTGACCCCCAGTACAGTGTTGCACTGTCCTATCATATGCCTGCAACCCTAGGCTCCACCATAGTAATTTGGGATTTTCCTGGCTGGCTCCCTGTAGCCATAGATCTCCCTCAGACTCCTCCTGCCTCTTACTGCAAATACTTAGCACCAGGGCCTCCCTATCCTAGTAAGGATTCATGGTGTTAATCTGGTACAATTTGTGCACCTGCCTCCTGCCTAGCAGTTCTACCATGTAGTTCATAGCACTGACCTTCCTTACCACTTTAAAGGGTCCTTCCCAAGCTGCCTGCACCTTATTGTGTCTGACAGGAATGTAAACCATAGCCTGCTGCTCTACAGCACACTCTCTAGCTCGAGCATTCCTGTCATATCAGACCTTTTTCTGCTGTTGGGCTTCTACCAGGTTCTCACTGGCCAAGCCCCCGAGTTCCCTGAGCCTTGTCCTGAGATTTAGGACATATGCCACAACAGAGTTCTTGTGGAATTTGCACTCACCATCCCACTCATCAGAAATCAAATCTAGAGGTCCCCTCAACCCATGCCCATACAGCAATTCAGAGAATGAAAAAACTTTGGATTCCTGGGGCATCTCTCTGTAAGCAAACAACAGATGAGGAAAATATTTGTCCCACTCCCTCTTAAACTGGTCTGCAAATGCCCATAGCATGGTCTTGATTGTAGAGTTTAACCTCTCAACAAGACCATTAGTCTGGGGATGGTAGGGGGTGGTCTTCAGTTGCTTCACCCCACAGTGCTTCCACAGACAAGACAGCAGGTCTGACATGAAAATGGCATCTCTGTCAGTCAGTATTTCTTTTGGGAAAGCTACCCTGCTGAAAATGTCTAACAAAGGATTTGTCACCTTTTCTGCCTCAATGGAGGAAAGAGCCAGGGCCTCAGGGTATCTGGTAACATAATCTACTACCACTAGGATATACTTCTTCCCTGTAGAACTTGGGGTACTCAGAGGTCCCACAATATCCATAGTTACCCCCTGAAACAGCTCCTCAATCACAAGCAAAGGCATCAAAGGAGCTTTACTTTGTATCCTGCCTTGCCTACCCTGCAGTACCCTGTTACATCCCTAGAAATCCCAGGCCAATAAAAGTTCTGCATAATATGTCTCTTTGTATGATTTATGACCATATGACCTGCAAAGGGAATGTCATGGGTTATGGCTAGAAGTGCCAGACGCTAGGCTCTGGGCATTGGCAACTGTTGTATTATCTCATCCTCTAGCCCTCCCTCAAGGGTATACTCTCTATACAGTAACACTTTGTCCCAGTATACAGATTCCCCTTTTCCTTGAAAATCAGGTGCCTCACTAGCTACATCCCTCTGGCCTTGTAATGGAGGGTCTGAGAGCTGAGCCTGTCTCAACTCTCTCTTTGTAACCCTTCCCAGCTCCCCTTCCACAGGAAGTCTGGTATTCTCTGACAGCAGTGCCTCACTGTCAGCCTGGGTAGTACTACTCACCTCTGCACTTGCAGTCACTCTCTCCAAGGGAACATCAGTACCTACAAGCAGCTGTGGATCACCTTGAGTCTCACTGCTACAGGGTAGCTCCCTCCCTGAAGTAACAACCATACCAGTCCTAGCTTCAACTCAACAGTATGTCTGGGTCCCCCCAGGCCTCCAGACCCACATACACTACATGCTTGTCTGCAGACCTGACTGTGTGTCACTGCATGCACACAAAGTACTGCATTATCAAAATCATTCCCTATCAGGACATCTGCAGGAATATCCTCAAAAACACCTACTTGCTTGCTTCCTTTTCCACCCTTCCAGTCAAGGTGAACCCTAGTCAAAGGTATTTGGAATGGGGTCCCCCCTAAAGCTCTGATTGGAGTAGACTGCCAAAGCAAGTAGTGGTCCTCTTTAACCATTGCAGGCTTCACAATGGTTAGGTCAGAGGCTGTGTCTTTCTTAGCAGTGGCCTGCTTTCCATCTACTAAGATAGGATATAACCTTGTGGTAGTTTGGTACCCTTGTTGTCTCCAGACATGTACTGGCTCTCCCACCTTGCCTCCATGGAAACCTTTATGCTACATGGCCCCACTGGTTACATTTAAAACATGTAACCCTTGATCCTGGCCATATACCTGAATTAGTGGCTTCCCCTGCTACTAGCAGACACTGTGGTTTAGGCTGCCCACCATGGGTTCTCTTAGACCCATGAGCAGCACTGAGTATCCCTTTCCTGTCCAGTGTGATGCCCTGCTTGCTAGGTATAGGTCTCCCTTTTTCCCCAACTCATCTGCTGTGTTACATTCTCTATCTGCTAACCAGATTTGCATGCCATCAGGCAAAGTGCTAAGGGCTTGTTCCCTCACCAAAAGATCTGCCAGCCCTTCAAAAGTGGTGATCTGACACCCACTCACCATCTATGAAAATAAGTGCTTAACTCAGCAATATATTCACACACACTTTCATCAGCCTTGCATCTGTGCTCATGAAACTTTTTCCTATAAACTTCTGGTTTTAACTTAAAACAGTCTAATAAACAATTTTTAACAGTATTATAATTTAATCAATCCATATCAGACATTTTAGAAATTGCAGTTACAGCTTTAACATGGAGTAAGGGGGTCAGGAACCGTACCCAGAGCCCTTGGTCAACATTATACTGTTTACACACCCTTTCAAACATATGAATAAAACTATCAAAATTATCACTCTCTGGAAATTGTGGAAGAAATTTACTGACCTTTGTTGCTTCTGGGGGTTCAATTACTCCCTTCCCCATTACCTCCATGACCTTGGCAAAGAATCAGCATCTACTTTTCATGTTGCCTCTTGCCTCTCTTTCTCTTAAACTTTCAGACATCTCAGTCTATCTGCTGATTCTAATGCCATCTGTTTCTCCTTTTCTTCAGCCTCCAAATGGCGCAATCTCTATGCTGATTCTAGTTCTGTTTGGCCTCCGGTCCAAATCTCTTTAACTCCAGTTGGATTTTTAAGTCCTCTGTGGAAAGGTTGAACTGTCCATTTTCTGAGAGTTGCACTTCCCCAAGGCCAGTCTGGTTGTCCTCCTGGTTGCTGGTCTGTGATGCAGCTGTGACCAAGGCTGCAATTATTTCTGCTTTAGTCATGTTGGCATGCACCAACCCTTGGCTTGGTGCATCTCAGCAAACTAGCTCCTTGTCAGCTTGTCATACTCTTCTGCTGACATCATTGCCTGCTCTCCCTGACTAACTAAGCTAACAAAAAAATAAATAAAACTATTGTGATGTGAAACTCTGAATGTTCACTGTTTGGCTGATTGAGAGTACAAACACCTCCCTTACTGACCACTATTTACAGGCTACAGGAATTCAACATCCACACCACTGAATCCCAATATGTGGATATCCACACCACTGCAAACCAATATATGTGATGCCCCACCACTGGCCCAGTAACCAAGGAGCCTCAATCCTCACCACTAGCACCAGTGGGGGACATAGATTTGGAGGATGACAGGTGCACACACAGTATTTCCAGATGCAGCTCACTTGGCTGCAATCGTTTCTGCTTTAGTCATGTTGGCATGCACCAGCCCTTTGGCTTGGCACATCTCAGCAAACTAGCTCCTTGTCAGCTTACCATACTCCTCTGCTGACATCATTGCCTGCTCTCCCTGACTAAGCTAACAAAAATAAATAAAACTATTGTGATGTGAAACTCTGAATGTTCACTGTTTGACTGAGTACAAACACCTTCCTTACTGACCACTATTTACAGGCTACAGGAATTCAATATCCACACCACTGAATCCCAATATGTGGATATCCACACCACTGCAAACCAATATATGTGATGCCCCATCACTGGCCCAGTAGTCAAGGAGCCTCAATCCTCACCACTAGCACCAGTGGGGGACATACATTGGGAGGATGACAGGTACACACGCAGTATTTCCAGATGCAGCTCACTGCATCAAGTGCAAATTCCCTGAAGAGCACACAGAGACAACAGTCAGTCTGAGCCTGGTTTCTCCCTCTTTTCTCCAGATTCCCAATAAGACTCTCCACTGGCACAGCTATAGAGTTGAAATCTCAGCTGATTGGCCAAGCCAAGACCTACAACACTCTCTCTGTCCAGTAAGTGCTTCGTGACCCTGCCCAAGTAGCTGACACACACCCTCCTGGAGATTTGTTTGCCCCCCCACACACACACACACACACACACACACACACACACACCCTGGGAAAAGCTGTTACAGGTTTACTAACTATGCCCCCATCTGCCGAGACTATGAGGTAGTTATCACTGCCACCAGAAACCCTTATCAGCTACTTTAAGACCCTTAACAAAGGGTGTCCAAGCTTAGTGTCTAATGTTATCAATACAAATGTCAGTTTGACCAAGAGCAAGGCTATTAGGAGTGGCCTATACAGTGTCACCAAATAAATATGCAAGTACTCTCAGAACTTAAATATGTCTCACAAGGATCAGCTACAATGAAATGTTTAACTATATGTAATAATAAATAAAAAGGACAAGACAATACTAAATATATATGTACAGTGATAACAGAGTTCAAAATCATAGGAAATATTTAAAACAACATTGCAGAACAGTCTCAAATAAATATCTAGACTGAACGTTGCTATATTCCTGACTATATCTAAAACAGTTATACTGTACCCTAGTACACTCACTTCAGAGCAAGCAAGGCAGATGTGGTGAGTGGATCTTGATGTTGTCAGGTCAAAGATAAATACAGAATACTGCCGGTATTTACACACCCTTTCAAACATATGAATAAAACTATCAAAATTATCACTCTCTGGAAATTGTGAAAGAAATGTACTGACCTTTGTTGCTTCTGGGGGTTCAGTTACTCCCTTCCCCATTACCTCCATGACCTTGGCAAAGAATCAGCATCTACTTTTCATGTTGCCTCTTGCCTCTCTTTCTCTTAAACTTTCAGACATCTCAGTCTATCTGCTGATTCTAATGCCATCTGTTTCTCCTTTTCTTCTGCCTCCAAATGGCGCAATCTCTATGCTGATTCTAGTTCTGTTTGGCCTCCGGTCCAAATCTCTTTAACTCCAGTTGGATTTTTAAGTCCTCTGTGGAAAGGTTGAACTGTCCATTTTCTGAGAGTTGCACTTCCCCAAGGCCAGTCTGGTTGTCCTCCTGGTTGCTGGTCTGTGATGCAGCTGTGACCAAGGCTGCAATTATTTCTGCTTTAGTCATGTTGGCATGCACCAACCCTTGGCTTGGTGCATCTCAGCAAACTAGCTCCTTGTCAGCTTGTCATACTCTTCTGCTGACATCATTGCCTGCTCTCCCTGACTAACTAAGCTAACAAAAAAATAAATAAAACTATTGTGATGTGAAACTCTGCCGGTCACTAAGAGACTTCCCAAATTAATACCTCAAATATTACTGCTGGGATAGCTTGCAGAATGACATAATTTCTTGTCATCTGATTCTATCCCATGTGAAAAATAACCATTGATGCAGCTGGTAGTATTTAGCATCTACCTGTGAAAATACATAGACAAGGGCTTTTCCTCAAATCTTGGTATTTGCTGGAAGTCATAAAACAATAAAACACTTGCAAGACAGTGCAGAAAGTTCCCTAGTTTTAGACATTCTGTCTCCTTGCTGCCATAAAGTAATTTAATTTTAGCTCTTTTTCTGAAGTTAACCTCCCGGGTTCCAGTTTCCACTGTTAAAATCTATACATTCAAATAGTTACAATAGTGTATGTATATTTCTGTTCCCTTCCAGCAGGGCATGCTGCGGATCCATTTTTAAATAGCACTTTTTAAAATACCTCTTCACCATACATCTGTATAAACCATCTTATATGACATACAGTTCTAATATATTTGTAACACAAATATCTTATATGGAGCACGTTGACATTTACAAATGACACATAATCATTTACAAAATTCCAGACAGCTGTGCTGGCAGTATCTCTCTTTGTCTTACTTCTATAGAAATCATGTTGATATTCACAAGTGACATATTATTTACAAAATTTCAGATAGCTTGGGCTGGCAATATCTCCTTTCGTGACACATGGTACTCTGGTTTAAATGACCAGTTGATACAATTTGCTAACACAGGGATACCCTAGACAGAAAGGAACATAGAAGTAATAAATGATTATTTAAGTATTAAGACCTTAGAGTGGAGTTAGAATATGTAAAACATACTGGCATCACTAATATGGTTCAGGCAGGGATTTCATTTAAATATAATCTATATGTATCCGTATTTAGTAGAGCAATTACTTGCTTTGTCAAACACTCTAGGTCTGCTTCTTGCCGAGCATAACAGACTATGCTTTGTAATTTAGTTTTTAAACTATTTGTTTTTTTTTTACTGATTCTTATCTGACTATTATTTGGCAAGCTATTAATTTCACCTGCTGCACGCAATCACTATCACTTAAACAGCCTTCCAGGTGCCATAAACCTACAATGACTACTGTTTCTCTAACAATACCCAAAGTCTTTCCTAAAGCAGGCATCAGCTGCATGGAACTTTATTTCTCTCACATATATGCAGTCTTCTCAGTTTACCTAAGTTTAGTACTTTCCTATTTGCCACTGTGCACTTCCCCACACACTCCAGATTGCACTTTCAAAGTCCTGCTTTTTATTCCGTTAGTCTCGTGCCTCTTGTTATTTAACAGAATGTTTTATCATTCTAAATGAATATTGCACTACTCTCTTAACTTTTATTAAAATGTTACTGTGCTCTTAGCACTTGTACATACCTGAACTGAAATAAGTAGCTTCTGAGTATTTCAATCTAAATTGTAATCTCTAACATTATCTAGTCTACTTTAAAGCAATTTGACTTTAATTTTCAGACATTGCTTATGAAGTGCAAGTCACTCTGTGTCCTCCTTTATTGTACTGTTTATTTTTTAAATACCTTTATTGAATTATCACTTCTGACATAGGCAGTTTACATTTATACAAAAGTAATCAAACTGTATTAATAAATTAACATTATCAAACATTATACTTCACATATATTGCTATATATCATATAACCTAAGCAACATTACATAAATTATTCAATTCCTGCCCCTTTTTTAAACACGAAACATCTTTATAAAACCATCACTTACAAAATAAGCAATCATACGTTTATATGAATGAAAACAAACCACAGCAACACAATCCTAGTTGCAAGCATTTTACATCACAAACCATACTGACACACTGCCAGATGCAAACAGTACACATCACTTATAATCTACCCAATTATTTTTAGTCAAACATTACATAGCTCATTTAAGTCCTGCCTTCTTTTAAGCCTCATTCCTCCCCTGTATGTATTTTCCAATGTAGCTTGCTCCTACCTTTTTCTAAAGATCTCAGTTCCATTTGTGTTATCTCTGTTACTATATCATTACTCCTAATATAGTTTTAGATTTTGATTTCCAAAAAAAAAAACCTCTTGCTAATATTACAACTATTTTTCTATTTTTGTGCTTTCACTTTTGTACTTATGAATACTTAAGTGTGATATTATTTCATTTGTCTGTAAAATCTCTGGAGCTTTTCTCCTCAGGTCTCCATTGAAAATGAGCTACTGGCTCAGTTGGACCAACTCAGTTAACAAATGTCAAATAAAGAAAGAAAAAAAGAAATGTTCTAGTAATTGTTTTTTGCCAGCCACCATAACTAGACACAGCAAGTCCTCAACTTTTCTAGGCGATTCTGATTCTGTATCATAGCTCAGAAAAATCATCTCCCTCATCACACCAATTCACCCACCTGGCATCTCTGACAGTGCATCCCTCAGGGAATTGTTAAAGTCTGCCAACCCACCACACTTCCAGAAAATATATTCCCTAGTACCTCTTTCTTCCCCGTCACACCACCATTTGCTGTTTACCTGAGGAAAAATTCTCTGGAGTCTACGTGGAGTATAAAAATATCTATGTAAACATTTCCAAGCAAAAATCCAAAATCTCTAGATTTTGTTACATATTTGGGAGACATACATATATCCTCCCATTGTTTCTTTGTGAATTGCATATCCAGTCTCTCTTCCCAATCCTTTCTAACCTCCTCTAATTGATTCTTATAGTTATCATGCAATATTTTATATGCTGTACTAATTATTCCTTTTTTAATTGCAGCTTCTGTTCTAGATTCTACTAAAACGATACTAGTGCTGTTCTTTTGTTTAAGACTGCCCTATTTCTTTCTCTTTCCCTGTACTGTAAGATCAATCCTTGATAGGGAAGGCAATCTCTAACCTGCAGTCCAAATACAATTTTGGCCTTTTCCCATTCTATTACTTTTCCCTCTCTAGTTATTTGTTCCCAATTATACATTTTTTTTTCCATGGCCTGACATGGCTGAATATAGTGGTATATGACTAGTTCACTCATCCTTTTTATAAATGTAAAATAAATAAGTAAAAATGTATAAATACATTTCAATTCATCACTAAGTAACCTAGTGCATGTGAAAGCCAGCCAGCTTAGTGTACTCTCAGAAGTGGCCCCATTGTCTTTAATTTCTTTAAGTCACATAGCACTGTTGGCAGAGCACGCTTATTGATATGAGTTATTTGTGTTCATGTTTATAGTCCACAACGATACACTGTAAGTGACCAATTCTGTCACCCTAAGACCATAAGAATGGGTGACAAACCCTATATCTGGATGAGTGGTCCTGATAACATACTAGTAGTTTATCACGGACAGCTGACCAGTAGAAAATGAAATCCCTTGTGCACAACATGCTGGTAAAAAAGGATCACTGAGTTGTTATAGCAATAGCTATGTATGTATGTATGTATGTATGCATGTATGTATGCATGCATGTATGCATGCATGCATACATACATAGCAATAGCTATGTATGTATGTATGTATGCATGTATGTATGCATGCAATTATTTATTTATTTGCATTTGTGTTTCAGGAAAGTCTGGTTGGGAATTAAAACTCATTTTCCTTTGAGGCCTGGGGAGAAAAATGCCATGGTTACATATACAAAGTTATTAAGACAATGTGCAAAATATCTGTTTAAGCAAAAGCATTTATATTGTTATAACAAGGACACATCAAGTGTTCTACAATGAATTAATTGCATTGTGTAATACACAAACATTAAAGTGAATGTTTTATAAAGCATATACAAAGACAGTTTTGGAGGTAGCACTCTACTGTGCATACATTAAGGATGCTTTTTTCACGATTATTTATGCCTAAAAGCAAGAAATGTCTGTGGCTTATGAGCTGTAAATGATATTGTTTAGAGTAGATGTCCAGATCCCTTTGATCATTTGTTTTCTTATTCTATTTCTGGACCATTGGTCTTGTTTAATCACCCTTATCCCCCGCATGCACTGTACATGCTCCATGCTTGTGCTGTATTGTAAGCCCCAGTAGCCCCACCCACTTTTCATGCCCAATTTTTGCCATTTCTCAGTTCAGCAAGTACATGGTGGGAGGTTTCTCTAAAGTGCTGGTACAATCTAGAGATTTTTTTTTCTTTTTTTGCATGGCTTATTTTTTCTCCTTATTCTCATGGGTCATAATTTTTTTCTTTTACTACATTTCTTCTGTTTACAGCAGGTTGGGCAGGCTTTCCATGCAGCTGAGAACAAAGGAATAAACAGCAACATACACATTTCTGCAGAAAAAGGAAACAAAAAAAGGATTATCATGGCTTTAACCTATTGTATATATGCCAGGAAGCTGAATGCAGGATTTTGGTCCTTGGGTTTTTGTTATGTTTTAAGAAAACTGCATTATATTACTTTACTGTAGGTCAGCTAGTTCACTTCTTATTATCTTGCTGACTGAAAAACATCTTCAACAACTCTTTACAATATTCACATTCATTTATTTTCATTATGAATCATCTGCATGAGTCTGTTTTTTTTTCTTTTTTTTATGAAGATTCCTATCATTTATTTAGCCCTTACCAAAATTCTACATCTTATGTACAATAGCGATACAGTTTCTTGGACATAAGACTGATCTAATAAATGAATTCATTGGTATGAGTCTTGTATAACTGCCTATTGATATATTAATTTATGAAAAAAGTAATGGAAGGCAATCGATATATTTCCATGTTTACCGGAATGTTGCAGACAGCTATTATACTCCTGTTCTTCACCTGTCACTGCTGCCATCCTCATGTCATCCATGCGTCCTATGCTCCTTTGAAACCCTTCATTATACATGATACTTTTCATTTCTACCAGTTCATTTGAATATCCCATTATTCCAATAAAAATATGTATACAACTCTCATTTTTAGTAGTTCATTTGATGACTCCACTACTCTGATAAAAATAGGTATATAGCACTCATTTCTAGCAGTTCATTTGAAGATCCCATTAATCTCATACAAAACATGTATACTTCATTAAGTCAGAAGGAAATCTTTTGACATCATCTTTCCAGACATGTTTTTTCATACCCTTTCTGCCAGTGAAACTTCTAGCACTGCAACCATGTACTACAGCTTGTAGATTTTTTAAATTATCACACAGGTTTCCTCCAATTATTTATTCTTCCACTTCTCAGTCACAGTGCATTGTCTCATTGGTTTCTCCTAACAGTGTCTGTCTGGGTTTATATGGAATGAGGGCCTTTGTCTCTGTCACCCTATTAAATCACCTTTAGCTCAGTGGGATTTACCTGGACAAAAATTAAATAAATCTGATCTTTGACAATATGGTGCATCATTATCCTGTCCCACTGCTCCCTTCTTTCTGGATGCACAAAGTCTTTAGATTTTTTTTCATGATTGTTATACCTTGACAGCAAACTCCAGCACCTTTAAACATACAAAAGCTTTAATAAGTAGTTCAAACTCTATGGCAATGCAGCATCACATCAATAGATATGTGAATAGCTCCATAACTTAGAAACTTCTTCTTCTCCTCCCCTCCCTTTGCTATGCCACCCCAGTCCTAACTAACATACCGTCCACTACCCTGGCCAAACTCCAACAAACATACCACAAAATTGCAAGATTTGTCACAAACTCCCCTTATAGCTCACATCATTGCCTTGCACTCAACTTTTCACAATCGCTTGAACTTCCACAACAACTCCTTCTATCCCAATTTCAAATTGCACACTCCATATTATACAAACCATCCTCTTGCCCTGCTCTCTCCTCCTTAGTCTCCACCTACACTCCCACTCACACACCCTGCACCTCAAACCAGCAACTCCTAGACATCTATCAACCTAAAAAAAAACTGTTGGTAAACTACTATACAAGTACTCTGTATCCCAAACTTGGAATAAACTTTCAACACACATATGCTCCATTATCCTTCCTATACACTTTAAAAAAATAACTCAGACTTCACTTACTGAACACCAAAACTTGTACCTGTCACAACCCTACCTAACGCCACTACAACTCTTTATCCTAGTCTTGTCCAATTTTTCCCATATATTGCCTTAGCATCTTAATCTACTTCCCACTACCCTATCCACCTTATACAGTTTTTTTTCATCTCTCACATCTGTACTATTCCTAAAATGCTAGTTCCTTAACACACGCCATACACCACAACTTCAAAACTTTTTGGATTGCTCTGACAGCTGTATTGCTGAACATGTACCACAAGAAACAAAAAAATGTGTATACATCTCCTGATCTGATGTATCCTACTAATTTTTTGTATCATACACTGCAAACTGCTATGTATTGCAAATTGAAATTTTATGTACTGTAAACTGAACTTCCACGTATTTTAAACTGTCTCTTACTGGAGCTTTTCTCCTCGGGTCTCCACTGAAAATGGGTCTCTGGCCCAGCTGGACAAACCCAGTTAACAAATTTCAATAAATAAGTATAGTGCAGTGATAGGAAATGAGAAAGATGACAGAAACAGTGTGGGTGGGATATTAATGTCACATCACTTACAGGTGAATTTTGACTCTGTACAATATGTATGGGGTTTGTATTAGCCCAGAAATTACACAGTGCTACATCCCCATCCCTTTCTTATGCAAAGAACTCATTGTAAAAGCTGCATCGTTCAGTTATGGAAGGCTCAATAACTTATATACTGAACTTAAGCTTTATGCATCTGTCTCTATACATAATTTATAAGTTATCATTAAATTATAATTTCAAAGTTTTCAGTACAGTTTTCTACAACTATTTGAGTAGATTTTTTAAAATCTTCAGTATAACCAGAGCACATTCTTTCATTTTCCAGAAGAAAAATCTCATTGTTTTATATGTGAATAAAGAAATGTCTTCTACATGTAAGATAGCTAGCTGGGGTGGCTGCAGAGAAATCTGAAAACTTTGAAAGTGTCTATCTTCGGCAGCAACAAGTGCAGATAAATATCTTTCACCCTTTCTTGTCACAACAGAAGAAGGCAAATGTTTCTCAATTACAACTTTCACTGGTACTTCTGGGATGTATAAAAGCACATGTGTGTTCCTTTGCATTTCACAATGAACCTTCTACCTCACTTTTAGATTCAGAAAATGGTTCATTCTCTGTGACTTTATTTTGTCAGCATGCTTCCTCACAAATGAATCATAGCCACTGATGACTATATAGAATGGAGGTCCCAGACAATTATAATTTACAATTATGCCTCAGATCCAGTTAAGATCACAAGAATAGTGCCTCACAGAGACATAAACTCCCAATGCAATCCTTCTCACTATGACACTTTTTTGTCAAAACTGCACTTCTGAGCAGACTACCTTATTGAATTTCCACATTCAAATCTGGACGAATCAAGTCAAATGTGGATCTCAGCCTTTGTAAAACAAGCATTTTTTTTCTGAAGACAAAACAGTAATCATTTGAAGTAAAATTATTTAGCCAAGAAAAACCTTGACAATTTTATATCCAATTTTCTTCATCTCTTCCTTTACAAGTCTGTGCAGTACTGTGTTAGTCTATTATAGGAATCATGGGATGGTGTGGTTATTACAGGATTAATAGTTTCTATTCTAAAAGTTTGCAAATTCCACACTGGTAAAACAAGATTTGTTAGATGCTAGCATTTCAAGAATGTTGTATATACTATGTGTATTGATGTACTTATACATGTCAGTTCCCCATTTAGTTCATCTCTTTTCACAGTCTCACACTCAGTCAAATGCAAGTTCATTGAGTTTTGCTGCAGTCAATCCCACTGTAGTTGATTTTGCCATTAATTAGTAATAGCTCTATAATTCTGGTTGTGTAGCAGAAGAGTCACTCTATGTAACTAATGCAGCATGGTGGGGTTAAGCTCCCATGTCAACAGAAGTGGAAGTTTCACCCCACCTCACCCCATAAATGCATTTATGTCTGTTCTAATTAGTTGTGTTAATCAATGTCTCTGTGGTTGCATCTCAAGTTATTAGTGAAATATGTCCATATTTGCCTTACTTAGAGTTGGCAAAAAAGAGAAGGAGGTAAAACTTTGACTGGGTTTTTGTAGCAGAACTTCCTTTTTTGTTAGCCTTCAGGGGAAGGTGGGAGAAAGGTGAATCCATCTGTTTAGTAAATTTCTTTTTAGTATGGATTGTTCTTAGATAAATCGTAAATGCTGACCTAGTAGGCTTACTTTAGTGCTTCGATATGATGCAATTGCTCAGTTGTTCAACGGGTAATACCTATCTAGATATATATATATATATATATATATATATATATATATATATATATATAGTATACATATATATATATATATAGAGAGAGAGAGCGAGAGAAATGATGAGCATACCTCTCAATCTCTTATTTCAAGAAATCTGGACAAAGCCTAAAATAATGGGGGAAGAAACAGCCAAAAACAGGGACATACTTTGGATATTGCTCTTATAAACTTAGGAAGTTGCTAGAATAACACAATGTGTGTTAGCGTTCATTTTCTGAAGGATATGAAGTCAGAAACTCAAATATATGCCATTATTTGATAATTGTTTAGTGACTTCAATCCTCTGTGATTTGCCAGAAAGCCACAGATTTTATGAGGAACAGACCAAATATTTGAGGTAAAACTGTGGACATTCTCCAAATATCTGTACAATTAAGATGTATGCTGATAAGGTAGCAAAATGGACAACTGGCAGAAGAAATGGATGTGTGCAAAAGTAAACCTGAGAAAAAAGAGAGTTAAAATGAAGTTTAAAGATACTGTTGCTTATAAAGATATGAGGTAGTACAGAAACTACATGGCAACAGGAAGGGGTATCACAAAGCCAGGAAACAATTAAAGAGTTGACAATGAGTGTGAAACAGTTGAACAAATGCCATGTTACTAAATGTGTGGTTACAAGAACAAGCAAGTTCATACCTCTCAACCACATTTCATGATGAAGAACATTCCTCATTCTGAGTTTTAAAAATCCCATGTCCTAATTTCTGATAATGAGCCTCAGATTGTTCTTTGACAAGAATAAATATTCAGACATATTACTACCAGTCTGAGATACCTAAAAGCCAATAGACAAGTGGAAAGAATAATTCAAACTGGAAAGAGCATCATGAGAAAATGTGCTGGTAGTGCAAAGCTACATTGTTATTTAGCTTTGCCAGACTAGTGAAATTCTGTTCTACAAGTGCCCAGGTGGTAGCTTTATCACCTCACAGAATGAAGTTCTCCAGGTCATTGTTCGGCTGGGGTATCCTCTGTGCATAGTCTGCATGGTCTCTCTCTGTTCATGTGGGTTTTCTCCAGGTGCTCCGGTTTCCTCCCACATTCCAAAGGCATGCAGTGTGTAGGTAGGACACATTAAACTGGCCATAGGTGTGAGTGTGCATGCGTGTTTGGAGTATGGAAGAAGACCATAGCAGGGCTAGTCACCCAGTGGGATGAGCATTGGCTCTAGGATGATTGTCACTACTGATGTGATACCCTGACACCATGTGAAAAAATGGTAAAAAAGGGAGTAATGAATGGATGGATACTATTGAGCTAATTCCTACACAGTGGCTGATGGGAAGAAGATACAAGGTTGAAAACAAAATCGCTACTGATTCTAAAGACAACCACAAAGCATTCTACAGCTATGTCAAGAATCTCAATGGCAACACTCAGATCTGCTCTGAGTTACAGCACAATGGCACTAAATATACAGAACCAACTGATATTGCCAACATCCTGGCAGATAGGTTCAGTGCTAACTTCACCCCCTTCTCACCCCCTAAAGGGCCCATCTCTATACCAGAAGAATGCAAAGTTCCTGTAATCATGGCTGCACAGGTAAAAAACATACTCTCCAAAGTCAAGAACACAGCATCCATGGGACCTGACAACTTCCCAGGCTCCGTTCTACACAAACTACAGAATGAATTGGCACCCCACCTAAGCACCATGTTCAATCATAGCCTCACCTCAGGCTTTTTACCCACTGAATGGCACATAGTGACAGTTATCCCACTGCAGAAAGGGGGGTGCCACCACGGACCCCGGGAACTACCGCCCCATTAGCC
Source organism: Protopterus annectens (assembly GCF_019279795.1). NCBI lineage: Eukaryota > Metazoa > Chordata > Ceratodontiformes > Protopteridae > Protopterus > Protopterus annectens. The sequence continues at coordinate 419,055,917 of NC_056741.1, forward strand.
TAATAAGCCTGGTCTGCAAGGCCATGGAACATATTATCATGGAACTTATAAACAAAGACATTGGTAATCTTCAAACTCTGGACCCCACCCAGTTCCGGTTTGTAAAAGGCAGATCATGCCTCCTAAACCTGATAGACTTCTTTGAAGCAGTCACGAAAGCCGTAGATGATGGTAAGGTGGTTCACACAGCCTATCTAGGGCTTGTCAAGGCTTTTGACACCATACCCTGCTCTGGAATTATAGATAAACTCACTACACTAGGTATAAATCCCTATGTCACAAGATGGGTTGCCAAATGGCTCACTGACAGAACCCACACTGTGAAAGTAGAAGACTCCAAATCCGACTTCTGACCAGTGACAAGTGGAGTACCACAGGGTTCAGTCCTGTGTCCTCTCCTGTTTGGTATCTACTTTTCTGAAGTACAGGTTAACACAGAAGGTCTTTGGATAATGAAGTTCGCTGATGACTGCAAACTAGGAGCCATAATCGAAACTCCTAACGATGTGGACATCCTACAAAAGGGCCTCAATGAGATATGCCTGGTGTCAAAGCCATGGCCTCAAGCTCAATGCCAAAAAGTGCATTGTCATCCCCTTTGGTAAACAACTCTGTACCCATGAGGTATCACATAGGTGGTAGTCTACTTAACATCGAAAGTGTGATGAGACCTTGGGACACAGGTGGGCAGTAGTTTCTCCTTCGATAGTTACATCGCCACAGTAGTTAGGAAATCCTTCTACATGGCACACCTCATCGCAAAAGGTTTCTCATCCAGGAAAAAAAGAGGTCATTGTTCCCCTCTACTCGTCACTCATTAGACCCATTATAGAGTACAACACCCCTTTTGGTATGTACCTCACAAGTCATCTACAACAACTGGAAAGGCTGCAGAAATACCTCACAAAGAGCCTCAAACAGATGCCCTAAGCAGACTGTCTCAAAAAACTCCAGCTTTACTCCGTCGCATTTCACCTACTCAGAGGTGATCTCTGCCTAACATACAAAGCTATGTCAAACCTAGAGCTGTTAGACATGCTCTACTTAAAGAAATCCCAATCCCTCCGAGCTACACACTCTAGGGACCTAAACCTTGTCACCACAATAAACAGAACCTATACCTATGAACCTATGAACCTATGGCTTACCTGTGGCCTGGAGGTTGTTGCAGCAGGAGGTTTTACCAAATGTAAAAGACATTAAGCAAGAATATCAAAAAAGGCAGAGTCTACTGTGACAAAACTGCAAGACATTGAATTACTCTGTCACAAGAAGTAGTGAGAGTACAAAATACAGTTAAAAAGCATTCAGGGCATGGGGTAATTATCTAACAACTGAATCTTTCTTTTTCATTGAGTATGGGAGAACATCTAGCTGTAAAACTTCTAGAAACTCTATCTGTGAATTAGTCCAGTAGTAGACAATGTACTAACATTTCAGTTATGATACGCTGATAGCTATGATGCAGTGCAGGACCGAAGATGTTGGGAGCTGGAGTGTGAAAAGACTGAAGACTGATAGCATCCTTTTCTGGTCTCTCACAGAGAAAAAGAAAAAAAAAAGCTTCTGTGTCATTACAAGGCTGCTGCCACAAAGTGGTACTGGACAGCACTACAGCTCTAAATATCCCACAGCACTACAGCAAAATGATTGCAGGATCATGGCGTACACAGCTGTCTGCACAGACAAAACTAAGCCCACATTTCTAAATCCTAATTATCAATTCAGAAATTATACTTAGGAATGAGTTTAAGGAACAGTACTCCATCCCATATCACTCCTGTGAGATCAGGAAAATTAACAGGACTGAGATTTCATGTAGGGAGGAAAAGGGATGAGTTACATCATGCTGAGATTGCTTGTTGCCGGGTGCAAGTTAGATAAATAGATTTTTTTATTTATTTTTTATTTATTTATTTTTGTTGACTGGGTTAGTCCCACTAGGCTAGTGGCCACTTATCAGGGGAAACCTCAGGTGGCATTTATACTACTAGGGAAATTTGGCCAGAGCATCAGTGAATTTTCCATACTCTTTCAATAGGTGCCATGGGAATGTTTAACATCCACGTAAGTTATCACCAACTCAAGCAGAAGATACCTCAGTATAACATCTCATCTGAAGGATGACACACTCAAAAGTGCAGCACCCACTTTATGCTGCAATGCAGTGTCAGCTATCCATCTTCCTGGTGTGGAAATAGATCCCACAGCCTTCTGCACCAAGGGTGAGTATGTTTTACTGTTACAATATATTATAACCACAACAGAGACTTAAGTAAAAGTCAGTCATAAGTTCATAGGCTAGTACTAGGCTAACTGCCCTTGCAAGCCATTTTAAGCCTAGCCAGTTATCCCCTGTGAGATTCAAATCCTGTACCTTGTGTTTGTAAGGCAAACACCTTAACCATTAAGCCATCCTCCCAACCCCAAATGTTTTATAAGCATTTTACACCTTAGACAAAAGTAAGTACTAGGCCACCCTTGTAGGCTATTTTAAGCTTAGCTGATTTCCCTCAAAGGTGGGAATCAAACCCTGTACTTTGCATTGGGGAGGTAAACACCTTAACCATTATGCCAACCCCCAACCCTCAAAACTTTAATAATGAAAAAGTACACAGAAAAAAGAAAAACAACTTTTGGAACTTTTTTATTTAAATTATTTCAGTGTTAACTAAAACATGTTGTGTTGCTGCCATTACTTATTCAATATTTGATTTTTTGCTATTATATTCTTAATAAGTTTATCTTCATTTCTGCCAGCCATCATCTAGCTGCAGTGTTGCGAGGCTAGTAGAGCAAAAGACAACTGCAGGTATCTGATAGAATTATATAAAGTAAAACTGGTTTCCCTCATAGTAATAACATGTATTTGATAGAAAAAAATATATGTGTGTGTGTGTGTGTGTGTGTGTGTGTGTGTGTGTGTGTGTGTGTGTGTGTGTGTGTGTGTGTATAATTTGGTAGAACTGTTTTTAAAACTGCTTATATCATAGTAACAGTGTGATATTTTTAGAACACAGCATCTGCGAGTACAGAAAAGAAATATGCAGTAAACAAATGTAATTAGCTTAACAGAATGTGCTTGTGTGGAACAAAAAGTATTATACTTCTGAATGTTTTTGTAACAAATGGCATTAACAACAGAGGCTTGTTGAAATATCATAAACAGTTTGAATGTATACAGATATTCAAGCAAATTAACTTGCAAACAGGAAATGGCTAACACAGCAAAAGAAGTTACAGATTATCCTAGCAATGAAAGAACATTTCGGCCTGCTGAAGAAAATGTTTCTCTGGATGAGATAAGAATGCAGACAAAGAATGCTTCAATATAGGAAAATAATGTTTTCATCAAGGACAACGTTTTGAAACTAGATAAAAGTGGCTGTAAAAAACTATTTGTTGGATATTTTATAATTTGAGTCAGCTGAGGAAGTGCAATGTATCTGACAGTGATCTGTGTTACAAAGAAAATAGTTATAATCTCACAGTAGTGCTTGGTTAGTTTGTTTCAATAAACTCTTCAGAATAAGAATATACAGTTGTATGGCCTGTGTACCTGATATTTCAGTTTAACAGTATCCACTGTAAGGTCTTGAAGTATGCCCAGAGTTATTTCTTACACCTGGTTAACACCATGAAGACAAGCTAACCATCTTAACTGTGATAACATGTTATGATATCTTACACATAATGACCTTGATAGGCAACTACTAAAGGTCTGAGTAATGATAAAAGGACATCCATGCATCTCTATAGAAGCAGTTTCATGAAACTGAAAGCCAGACTCCTGAAGCATGTGTTACCTTAAATATTCGGGTTTTACAGAATTAGTTTTGATAGTGTGCATCTGATAGGCTAAAAAAGGTTATTACCTGTATGTTTAGATCAATTCAAAGTGAAGTTTATTCATATAGACATCTAGAATCTATAAGTAGAAATATTTCCAACTATCGTTAGCAAAAAAAGAAAAAAATTAAATGTTTCCATAGCAAATGCCTGTCTGTAAATCATATTCTTGTGAAGTTTGTATACAATATTCAGACATTCAAAGGTCATGTTATCTGGACATGGTGTCATCCTGATTGTACCAAATAAACAGTAGTTTATATCTGTCAGCATTTCACCTCTGAAGTCAGGGACGATCTGAAAAATAATCTGAGATGAAGGTCCCAAATTAAGGACAGTCTTTATAAAGGTTGCATTCTCATAGAAAGTAGGCAGTACAATACAATACCTTAAATGAATATGCATTTTAAGAAATAAGATGTCTGCTATTCTAATGACCATTAGTATTTGTTGACTGTAGTCCACTATTTTTTCTAAAAAATGATCAGTTTTAAGAGTGACTAAGCAAAATTTACTCCAAAAATTATGAACATCACTGACAGCCTAGAACAAATGAGAAGTATGATTTGGAGACTGAAACAAGCACAGTGGGTACTTAATTTGACACCTGGTTAATGTAATAGATGACAAAACTGAGGGTATATGATTGTCCTCTTTAAGAAATACCACTTAAGTCAGCAAAGGAATTGTATGTGGCATTTTCTGTTACCATTTCAGCTAATTTCATAGTGAGTGGTTCTTAAGATAAAACTGTATGTGTATGCATGTGCTTATATGTGCAATTATTCAGAATTTTTTTCTATTAGTTATTAGTAAATGTAATTTTCCTTTGCTTTACAGGCAGAATGTGAGAATTTTATTGTTGCTCTTCAGAGATTCGATGATGATTTTGTGATAGCTTGTGGCACAAATGCTGGGCAACCCAAGTGTTGGACAATGGTAAGAAGGAAACTTTTAGAACTAGAATAATTTCTAAATTTACAACTGTATTTGTTTCCTTTTGCACTGTCATAGTTTTCTTCTGTAGCAAAGCCAGAGGTACTTTTTATAAAACATCACTACATTTTTTAAAAGAATAAAAAAATCTGTAAATGGTACACTTTCGTATACAAAATCCCAGTAACAGATCATTAGGAGTGTGTGTGTGTGTGTGTGTGTGTGTGTGTGTGTGTGTGTGTGTGTGTGTGTGTGTGTGCGTGTGTGTGCGTGTGCGTGTGTGTGTGTGTGTGTGCATGTATGTGTGTGCGCGCAGATGCATCTGTGCATTAGTAGCTGGTTGTTCACTGGATTGTGATGCAACACTTATTTTACACAAAATTAAGCCATTTTTTCCACTAAGTAAAGAGAGTTTAATAAAGCAAATTAACTAAAGCCTGAATGACCTCATACCTGGTCTATTAAAAGACAATAATTGTGAGTTTCCTCTAGCTGGAATTATTCCATGTTATGTCAAAACAGCAGTTTACTATCTAGTAAATCCAAGCTATTCTAATGCCAGAAACATCTATGTAATGTCAGTCTCTTTACCTTTGTTGTTCTTTGTTTTTGTCATTTTATTATTTTACCAGTAATTCAACCAATTGTCAAATATGTTACCTTTGTTGTACATAATCATGACATTTTACTGATTTTATATGAACACACCCCATGTTCATGTTATTGCGGAACTCTTCTCCCCAGGCTTCCACTGAAAATGAGCTCATAATGGCCCGACAGACTACCCCAGTAAACAAATGCAAAATAAATAAAATATAAAATATAGTGAAAATAACATTTAATGCATAAAATGACTGAAAATGTTGTAGCTACCTAACACTGCCGGAGGGATTATTAAAGGGAGTAGGGTTATTAAATATATCATTAGCTATACCCTTTTCCAACAGATTTATCAAAAAGTAAATACATCATCATTTCACAAAACTTTATTTTGAAGAAAATAATATTTTTTAAATAATATGATATAGAATGAAAATCATGCATACTATAATATAGCAATATTCCTTGTAAATAATGTGATGCAAATGAATAATGTTACAAGAGAGGAGAGTATTGAGATAAGGGTAAAATGTGGTTTGATTCTTGGTCACTAATGGTTTCCATTTCATACTCTAACTTTTGACCTTATCCTGTACTTCCACCTGTATGTTCATCATTGTCTTCCCAGTAATTCTCATACACAAAGTTTCTCCCTGCCCTAAAATGACTTCTCAGAAGTTAGTATCATTGCCTGTGGCTTTCATTAGACAAAGTCCACTATATCAACAAGTTTTTTGAGTAGAAGCACCAAATGTGTAAACATCCATTGTGTTGTTACCCAGCATGTTATCAAGTGTTGTGTTACTTGTTATTGTTACCATAACATATACTTGCTTTATCTGCTATTTCTGTGCCATTTACTCACATTCCTGCTTTACTGACTGATCTTTAGGATTATCATTTCGGTATTCAAATGCACAAAAAAAGAAATGCTCACAAAATATCTCCCATGTCATCACAGACCAGGTCTGGCTATTTCTGCTTTTATGGAATTAGATATTATAGCTACACACTACACTTTTGTTTGAATAGTGAGTCATATCTTATAATCAGTATTCACTCATTATCTATGACAGAACACCATTGTTATTGCAATATCGCATTAATTCCTTAGCCCTCAATCTTCATTTTTAAAAGAGATAGCATTTCATATGGCATTATGATAGCTCTGGTGTGATATTGTACTTTGGGTGTGAGTTAGATGCAAATTTATATGGGGGTGGTGTAGAGATGGCAGAACAAGGATTTTTATGAATGGATAGAGGTTAGAGGATAAACGTGTGAAGTTATGACCCCATGTTACACAAGAAGGGAACATAATACTGATTATGTTTTAAGCAGACAAGGCACTAACACTGCATTACTTTATAGTATTTAATATTTAAGTAGTCATGAGATGGAAATGTGCTTTAGAACAGAGGAGGAAAGTCCTAACTAAACGTAAAGCAAAGTTATTATAACAATGTTAATATATAAGCATATATAAATATGTATTATATTATATATGTGTAGCAAATACCTTGGATAATTAATCAGAATTTCCTTCCTGTAGAGTTAGATATGTTGATGTCCTTCCATTTCACTGTTGCAGTATTCTTAACATGAGGGATCGCCTGCCAAGAGGGGCTTGACGTCCAGCCAGTATACAAAAACTTTTAGATTGTTATTGATATGTTATTGATATGCTGTACATCACACTTATGCTCCACATGCAAGGCAAACATCATAAAGGTGATGCCCGGATGTATCATCTTCAGAATTTCTTTGCTGCCAGTCCGAACGTGATCTTTGATGGTTGGTCTGATTCCCCAAGTCATTGCTGGTTACCTAGCTGTTCAGATAAGTGCCCCACGTTGGGTTTTTTTGAGTTATCCTTTTTCCTTTTAACATTTATGTTGTTGTGAGGTTTCACATTATCCAGAAAGGGTAAATGCCAGTGTGGGAGACAGATTCCCCATAAAGACCATCACGAGCAGTGCTTGTTTTGTTTTGGAGCTTCTCACGACCGTACATCCTGTTTTATTTGTCAGGCTTTTGTTCCAAAGACCTTACATAGTTGTCTTTCATCCCTCACTATTTATCTTGAAAACCAGTGTCTAAAGCTTTTAGTGAAAGACGCTATGGAAGGTACTTCCTGGCCTGAGGGTCAGTCGTCTTTGAAGAAGAAGGCCAAAAACGTGAGGTCAGATTCTTGGGCTGTGCCTCCTCCACTGGACATCTCTCTTGAGGCTAGTGAAAGCCAGGATGATCATCCAGTTTCTCGGCTGGATTCCTCTACCGTGACTGGTTCAGAGGCTGGCAGGGATCCAGCTTCTCACATGTCCTTGGAGGCCATGTACTTTGACTGTAGTCCAGCATTGGAGCCTTCTACTTTTCATAGGTGGACATCCCTTTAAAAAGGAAGCGAAAGACAAAACATATTTCTTCTTCTCCCAAGGACCATCAAAGTGAGTGGCAGAATTTTACACAGTGTTTGTTTAATGCTGTTATGGCCTTGAAGCCTCCTCAGGGGGTCTCTGTCCCAGCTCCTCCTTGGTCTCCCCCCGCAAAATATGTAGGGATCAGAGTTCCTCTGAAGAAGAAGTGGATTCAGATGAGGAATCCCTGGCCTATTCTACCCAGATTCCTTCCCCTTCTGTGGTTAAGCCTCATTCTACTAGGGCCGTGCATTCTTCTGGTGCTTTTTTCAAGGGTTTGAATACTAACCTGGGGCTCTCAGTTCTAAGGATGATATGGCCGGATGTCACCTTTATGCTCTATGCCTTGTGCAGGGAGCATACATGTGGCATATGGTGTATCAATAACAACCTAAAAGGTTTGGTATACTGGCCAGACATCGGGCCATCCTTGGCAGGGGATCCCTCCTGCTGAGAATACTGCAACAGTGAAGAGAAGGACATCTGCTATTATGGTAAGACTTTACACAACTGTACTTTTATATACACTCTGTAAGCTTCCCTTCTGCTTTCTCTGTGTCACCAACCCGCTGGATCTAGTTACATTAAGTAGAACACCCAGTCTAGCAGCTACTACAATTAAACTAATGACCTCCATGAAATACAAAAATGCTTTCAAAGGTTTAACATACAAAAAGCAGCTCCAATAACAGTAAAAAAAAAAAAGTTCACAGACTTACATAAATCTTGATCCCAAAGACTTCAAACTTAAATCTGAAGTCAAACCTATACAATAAACTACAAACCTGTTATAATTCTACAGAAAAAAAAGTTCTACACAATATCAGAGAAATGTATAAATACATAAACAGTTAAATATTTAAAACGTAAAAATATGTAATAGCCAGAGAAAGTCGCATTAAATGGCAATGGCAGTCATCACCAAAATTCTACAGTTAAACAACATGTCAATTTCATATTCATGTCCTATGTGGGACTGTCAATCACATGTAGTACATCTTAACACCACGTATTTGCACACACACAATATATGTATACACATTGTTTGTGTATAAAGGTGGGTGTGCACATCATGGTGGTGAAGAATAGCATGCACCTTATGTCTCTGGTGTGATTCTGTGAAACATAGCATTTCATAGATATAGGTGGAATCTAGCTTTATTAGCATAAATATGATGCAAAGTATTACTTATTAATGACATATATGAACAGATCTTGCTATTTAAGATGCCAAAACAGGCAGCGAGGAAAAGGGAGCAGCAGACTACTATGAGTTGTTGGAATCACTTTCAGCCAGAAATGAAGTGGCCGTTTCATAAGAGATGCCAGAAGAGGTACACAGTGATCTACAGTATTGTAAGGGATGTTTTAGTAGCATTAATCACATGCAGATTACCCTGTTGAGTACCTCTTGTAACATTAATGAACCTATGCTAGCAGCAGTGTTCAGTATTATGCTTGCCCACAACATTCACCTGTAGCTGCTGTAGTTGTAGCCTACTGCAGTTATCCACCTGTCCACCTGCAACCATCACCAGGGATGGTAGCCAACTGTACCAGGGTGTGTGTATATATATATATATATATATATATATATATATATATATATATATATATATATATATATATATATACATAGATACATACACACACACACACACACACACACACACACACACACACACACACACACACACTATCTCTGCCATCATAGCTCAGTCCACCCATGCAAGCATGTACCAGCATGCAGCAGCTGTCAGGGAAGCCCTCATACATGACAGCACACAGTCTTGTCACTGCTAGTGGAAGCCTCCTACCTCTACATATCATGCCACAAACTCGCAGACTCCTGTGTGTAGCACATTTCTGGCCCCCAAACAGTACCCATGCCTGTCTAATCCAGTAATGTATTAATGAGTCTTGATGCCATCATACCTCTGTGGGCACATAAATGGCCTTCCCTATACTATACGACAGTGGCACAGGAAAATAATTTTCTTGGGTGGCAAAAGCCAGGGTTCCTTTTTGGCTGGGCTTGTATAGGCCCCAGGGCCAATAGCCTAATACCTACCTATGAACCTATGAACCTATGTGTTCTTTTCCCTGGGAGTATGCATGTGCTTCAAAGGCAGCAGATGGCAGAGGCTGTTCAAATTTAAACCTACAGAGAATGGTATATTTTTACAGGCACTCTGGACTCATAACCAATGCCTTTTAGGGATAAGGGTACCTACCAGTAGCCATGAGGCTATGTGTGGAACATGGTAGTGCATGTTGTCAATGCCATTGGTAGGAGTATCAGCACCACACAACAATGCCAGAAGCATGTGGATGATATGACATAGGCCTCAGAAACCACACAGCATACTGGTGGACAGTGCAGCAATTAGGGAAACCATCTTTCTAATACAACACTCACTGTTGATGGCTCATTCCTCACATCCTTACATGGTGATGATTAGTGACAGAAATCATACAAAAGAAGTATGCACAGGTTCTTGAAGTGTCTACATATCACTTTTCTCTAGTGAAGACTGGCCAGGTTAGCAGCCATAATGCATGATCTATGCATCTATTCTGCCCAGAGTGATACAGGGAGTGTGCACTGACCACTGCCTTTGTGCTCCATAGATAGATTAGGCATTAAGACTAAGGGGACTACCAGCACATGCAAGTTTTTTGCATATTTGCCAGCATTAATTCAGTTGTCATTAGCAATCACACCATGAGGCATGAGGGATTACAGGGTGAACACTTTCTCATACTTATGTTCCTTATTCTGTATACTCAAGGAAAATCACTGCTATGGTTACATCTGTTCAGTATGGGCTAGAACAGGCTGAGGCCAGCTCCTGCCAGGGTCTGAAAATGCAACCAACATATAACTTGACTCACACTCTCAGGACACGTTCACATTGTCTCCCTCCTGATGGGCCTACACCCACTGCCAGGGTGACACTTTAGCCTCCCACACTCTTGTCCTAAAAGATGCACAGCATGGTGGAATGCCATTCCAGTCACAGGGGGCTCCACTGTGACTGACAGCATTACCACTGCTAGTATTAGTTTTGCAGAGGTAGGCCAGTGCACTGCATCTGATGTATGTATACGCACTCTACATCAGGGTAGCACTGGTGCTTACCATCTGCCCCAGTTACAGTCATCTCCAGACATACAGGCTGCTCTTGTACTCAACTATGAGACATGCAGGACTCTAATCTGGGCACAGTCTGCAACTGTACAAGCTAAAATGGAGTAGAAAGACATTGTGTATGGCCTCTGAGGTGATGTGATCCAGCACTGCAAGGGCTTCAGTGAGACCATGATTTGCCTGTTTTGTTAGTGGAGATACATGTAGAATCTATGGTCACCTCCATGAAGATGTTAGAAAATACATCCATTATCCTTTGTATCAAGTGCTGTCCATGGCCACAGGTATTTGCATTTCTATGCTGGTTACATTTAATGGCCATTAGAGAGAAAGCAATCTGTCCTTGCCATGATCGGTATAGCAACTTACCCATTATGATGCTGGGGCCAGCCGCATCACAGGGCTGCTTGGCTTGTGATAGCTCATATGCATCTCCCTACAAGTCCTGTTCCACCAGATCCACCATGCCCATGTTCCTGGAAGCATTTAGGAAAGCATTGTCTACATATTGCAATGATTCCTACAAAACTCCATTTCACAACGGCCTGTGGTGTATTTTGAGATGTTCAATGTCTGATATACAGTGTGACTTGACAATGCACTACTCAGCCATGAGATAACACAGCATCCATTGTTTTGTTCTGTATGACACTGCACAGACACTTTGTGCATGTCAGGGTCCTTGTGCTAGGACAGATATTGATGCTTTGTCTCCACTTCCATATACTGCGCACAGTGGCATCTGGAGGAAGAGAGTATTTTGCAGCTGTTAGTTATCTGTTGCCATCACTGTGGTCGATACTGGATGATGTGCTTATGATTGCAACAGTTCCTGCAGTATTAGTGGATTGTCTTGGAGATTGGCTGGCCTGCTTTCTTCTGAAAAATCATATTATGAAGCATGCAGCATGCTTCAAAGAGCTGGTAGGTTGTGGTGGGGCATACTGCAGTGCATACTTCTCAACCTGGAAACTTCAAAAATCTGGACAAAGTCCCATGAAAAGCAGGTACAACTGGCCAAAAATCTGGATGCCGATTAACATGACATTTGCATGCATAATTATGTAACCTCACCCACTCCAATAGAATCATGATATACCATCATTTGATACAGGTGAAATGGTAAAACCAGCTATCTCATATTTAAATGAAAAGAAGAGGCATACCTCTCAACCTCTCAGTACAAGAAATATTGACAAACACAGAAATAATTGGGGGGGGGGGCAAAGGCCCAAAGATACTGCTACTATCAACTTAGAAAGTTGCTAGTATAACAGGTTTTTAATTATTATGTATTTTCTGAAGAATTTGAAGTCTGAACTCAAATGCATGTCATTGTTTGCTATTCTTTAGTTACTTTAATTCTCATTGATTTGCCAGAAAAAAACCAAATTGTATGACAGAACAAAAAATATGAGGCAAAAATTTGGTCATTCTCCAAAATTCTATACAGCTGAGAGGCATGGGCACATGTAATATCACCACAAAGGCTGTTCTGAAGTAGCAGTTACACAGTGACAGGGGACCATATCTGTGCTCATCAGAATGTTGAAATATTAATAACAAATGAGTATATTCTATGTCCAAGGTATTTGCATTGCAGAGTATTTTTCCAACTCTGATGGCAACAACCTTGTCACCAGTATATATAAGTAGCTGGGGTTTGGGAATACAGGGGAGGTTTCCCTTGAGAAACATACTGGCATAACAATGATTTCAGAATTCATTGTTTTACAGCTAGAATTGTTGGTTAACTAGTCACAGTTTTCACGATCACAGCTGTGTTTCCAGGAACTGTGACAGTAAAGAGCCCTGTTCTCACTGTTTAGCCACTGATTTCTCCCCTATAGTTTTAATATGATTTACATGTGCTGCCCAGAACATAATCTTGCATGGTGCTCACTGAAGAAAAAATATAATGTCAGGATTTATTACACATGGAATAAGCTGGTGGGGCAAGGCAGACAGTGGGTGCAGCTTAGGCATTAGCTATTAGCACACTTTATGGTTGCAATGCTATTTTTGATACAAATTAATGTGACTGTCATTGCTTTGCTATTTGGCATGCTTACATATTCATCATCATCCTCATCCTCATCCTCATCACCCCCTTGACTGGACATCATTGTCTCCTCTTGACTTATTTTTCCTGTCTCTTTGTAATCTGCTTTACCAACCTGTCATTTGCTTTCCTGCACAAGTGACTGAACCATTGTAATCCATCTTTTTGCAATTGGTGCTATTTAACTTCTTCTCTGATATCCTTTTTCTTTCTGACCACAGGGTGCATCCTACTAGTCATCTAATGCTTTTCATCTCAATCAAACTTCCTGAGCTGCCCTGCTTTCACTACCGTGATGATCTTTGCTTTGCAACTTTAATACTACAGAAGTAAAAAACTTATCCAAAACAAAACAAAAAAAAAGTAAACTGTAAAACTGGACACAAAACTACAACAGAAAAAACTATTATCGGTTTTGTTTTATATGTTTATTACATTGATGATTATGATGGTTTGCCTATGAAAAATAACTCCAACCACTCACTGAAGCACAAACACATACACACAGTTAAGCATCAGGCAGACAATGTCTGCAGACTGTTACACATGTTGGAAAAGCCACACATGTCTTAGAAAAAATAAACACGCACAAAGTGGCCAGGCAGGCATGGTAAGGTAAATGATAGGTTCTTGGGGGGGACTAAATGTATGTACCTCAATATGAGAAACGTTGATACAGTACTAGTACATTTATCCACAGACAATGCTGCTACACCTGTACTGGCATTTGCACTAAAAAAAAATAAACTTAAGTCTAGATATTGGAAACAAGCATGCCTATTGCCGAAGGAAAAAAGCAGGCAAGACTAAAAGAAAGCAGTTGAATTTGAGCATGTTTGAACATGGTAAATTCCACTGACACACAAGCCACAGTATTTTCACCACTTTTTATTAATGGTTTAAGTAAGCCAACCAAAGCAGACAAACTTACAGCCCTTGAGTTAAAAACAAGTCCATCACAACAAATGTTAAATAAATAAATAAATAAATCTATGAAACCATTTGCATTCATATTCAATGTGGGTCGCTTCACCATCCATCACAATTGATTTTTTTCTCCCTGTGCTTCTCCATATCAAACTGCAACACAAGAAACTTTGTGTGTGTTGTAATTAAAAGTGTTATAACCTGGTTCCACATAGGGCAATCTGTACCATTAAAATGATCAAGCTTCTGCACAAACCATCAGTCTTTTGCTACACTAAGTGAAAGGGAAAATTAATTTTGAAGCTGAAAAAGTTGGGAGACATGAATTCTCGAAGCAGAAACCAGCAAACAGCTGGTGACAAACATAAATCCAATTCGACAAGATGTACCCTGGGATTCACAAAGCTCTGTGCAAGAGTAAGACTATTCTTGCATGGAGTGGTTCATGTCCATTTAGAATAGCAGTGCGCCTTGCATATGCATGAAGGCGTGCTGCTGTTTAATCTAAATGGACACGAACCATGAACAAGTTCAGGGGGCATGTTTCAACAATGTCTGCACATGTGACATGCCCCCTTCACTCAAAAAGTGCCATACAGCTCTTTGTGACATAGACGAGTGTCAATGTACATAATATTAGAGCCTGGCTCTAATATTATGTACCATACCAGTGTCCGCAGGCACTGAATGTATGTAGCTAACATTTTAGTGTCTGTGGACACTGAAATAAAAAGAAAAAAAACACAAACACACCTAGAAGGCAGTAGCCTTCAAGTGCACACCCCCAAATGTATGCACTCTTGCCCTACATGCATTAAAGCACTAGGGCAAGAGGAAAGTAATAAAAATATAAAAATGTAATTGTTTTTTCATTAAATAAAACCGAAATGTAAGCAGTGCGCAGCTTTTTTGTGCAGAGCACCGCTATGCTTAGTCTGGCTGAAATCATGAAAATGATACACAAGTGCTACTGTGATAGAAAACATCATCACACTGCTGTAGTGTAGTGGTACTGCCATGGTTTAGCTTGTAAAACATGCTGGGTTCAAATCCCCCTCTGCCACTTTATTTAATAAACTTTTAAGGAATTTGAATGATAGATGTCAATCATATGGCTCATGCATAGCACAGTAGGGGTAGGAATATGTAAAATGTAAATGTAAAAAATAATTCATAAATTTATTGAAAAAAATAGATTTAAGCAATGCTTTGCTAGTGTAAGCACTGCTTACCTGCTTTCAGCTGTGTTTATCTGGTGTAAGCATTGCTATGCAGATTTGCACAGAGCTAAGCATAGTTCAGCATATTAAAACCAGGCAATCAAGAAAAAGGGTGGGAATACTGCCCTATTTAAACCGCACAGGCAGGAATGCAGCCATAACCATTTGGGATTGCTCACAGCAGGACCAAAATGTCAGGTGTGGGTGAAGGTGTTCACCTCCGAGCGCAACGTTGGGGCATCCAGGAGTCCAGGGTCATGGTTGGGCTCCTAGTAAAAAAACATGATGACAGGCTGCTGCAGGGCCAGTACCAGGGCTCCCAGTACAAAGCAGAGACCTGGGACCAGCTTGCACGTGATCTCACCAGTGCCACTGGCATACCCTGGACTGGTGAGCAGGTACGTCACCACCACAACAAACTGAAAAAGAGGAGGGGTGCACTCTTGGAGCTGTGGATCCAAGAAGCTTGAGTGCAGGATGTCTCACGTGTCTGTAAGTATGCAGTCTTATGTATCTCTAACTAAGTATAGAAAAAGTTAAACTTCAGACTGGTTGCAGGTGTGAGTAATGTGTCATCTCTCCCCATACAGCTACTGCGGAGAGGTCCCAGAATGTCGAGGCTCATGCCCAGCGGCTGATCCGGCTGCATCGGCATTATGGTGAGTACAGAATACCTCCTAATATTAGCAGTAATAAATCAAAAATATAGTAATGGTAGTACTGTCTGTATATATAATTATGCTGTAAAAATCAGGAATAAATGCTGGTGTCAGGCTGCCAGCATTACAATGGAGTATTTCTAGCTGCTGTGTAATACAGATGTCAGTAGCAAACAAGGTACAATATGCAGGAGAGGAATAATAGAATACGTATGAGTGTGTCTGAGTGAACCTGCCAAGAAAGTGACATGTCAGGGCTACCATAACACTTATAAATGAAAAGCATTCCCCTGTGCAGATCATGTAGAAATAGTAATTGTGGATGTCTGAGTTGTACACAGATATGTATGTCAAAACTAATAAAGGTGATCCCAAACACTGGTGTGTTATCTCACATGTACCTGAAAAATAGAAATGTGTATGTCCTGCAAAATGCATTAACTGTGGTGAACTGATTTAGCACTGCTTGTCTGCATTCTTTAGAATGGGCATGTCAAATAACTGAAAAAAAGCAACAGTATATATTTCCATCAGAATGTGTTGCACTTGTGTGTCTGCCAGCATTGTCCTGTGTTAACCTTTCAATTTCAGCTGTATATAGCTGTGAATGCACTGAAAAATGTATAAGGCTAACAGGTGCAAACTTAAAACCTACACTGTGTACTCAGGAATCTAAATTGCAGTATGCAGTTGTAAAACAGTCAAATGTGCAATCCAGCTAATGTTCACATGTTTCTCAAACACTGACACCAGTGTCTGTTATGTATGCATAAGTTGTACTGAAAATGGGAAACAAATAATGCAACATTTGATAAGAACAGTACTGTGGACAAAAATATGTACTAGACAGAAATGTCACAAGCAACACAAACACCTCCCCAGTAGCTCAGTCTGATAAGGACTAGGCCTGTAGTTCAACTTTGCACACACACCATGGCTTGAATCCAGGGACTACCACTAACATGTCAGTCTGGTTCTACAGTTCTAGACTGCAATCTGAATAGAAAAAGTAATGTACAGCAACACATATATTTTCCACACAGGGCACACAGGTAAAGAAATCTGAATAGAAATACTAGTATGATGTGTATAACTATGAAAGGTGTACAACTGCTGTGTTGATCAGCCCCTGTCCTACAAATAGATTCAAGCTAGCCATCCATACTCTGCAGTCTGGCCCAGACAAGCCTTTCAAGAGTTACGTTGTCATGGATAGTTTCCCCAGTTGCCAAGAAACCCGCACACAAAGAATGTCCCAGTAGATGTATGTCAAAAGGACAACACATATTCCAGGGCCTGCAACTAATATGTGTATCTGAAATATGTGTAGAAACAGCAATTAAATGTGCACACAGTTCACCTGCACAAGACCCACAGGTACATAAATCTGTATAGAAACAGGAATGATGTGTATAACTAAAATAAGGGTACAATTGATCTGTTGATATGTACATCTGTTGGTGTGCTGTAGCAGGCCCATGGCCCAGGTAGAGTGTAAGTGTGGTCAGAATGTAGAGCAGTGAATAGTAGTGTACTGACAAATATACTTGATAGCAGTTGTCAATTGAATCTATTCCCTTCCCCCACCACTCAACTGATCCCATCATCACACTGAAACCAACATGGGTATGTTCGTAAACAAATCACTACTGTTGCGACCATTGTTCCATTTGGTTAATCATTTGTTTAAACTGTGTGCATACTAATATTCCCTGTTGAATAATCATTGTTATTGCCTGCCTGACATACCTCTAACTGGCATGCTGTTGCAACTCTGAATGCCATTCCATATATGCATGGGTTCTGTTTGCTATGGCACTGTTATAATTGCACTGTTTTGGGTAAATGGGAATATCCATGCATGTTATTTTGACTAATGTTGTAATGTATTGTTCATGACTAACCAATATTCATTGTTAATTTCCACACCATAGCACATACGGGAAGGCAGATCCCAGTGGATCTGCCTCTCCCACCCCACCTGGCCAAGGCACTGGGTCCCAGCACGTCTGGGACCCAACCCAGACCTCCCTCATCTGCTGGTCCTACACCACCCTTGGGTGGAACCACTGCAGGGGACAGGGCTTGCCCCCCTTGCAAGTGGGCATGGTGAGGATGTTGTCACCCAGAACAAGGTTTGTGGCATGGTGTGCAGTGTCCTCCAGATGGAGCTGGATGACTGCCTGTGCCAGGTGGAGGGCAGGCTGGCACAGCTAGAGTAGCAGGCGACCCCTCCAGCCCAGCCCCCAGCACAGCCACCTTCTGGGCTGTGAAGGAGTAGTGGTGACTGCCATCTGGTGGGGACATCAGTGCCACTACTACCATCTGGGGGGCTCATGAGCCTCCAATTCCCAACCACCCTCCCCATCAAGGTGTTTACCCCCCATGTGTCATACAATGCCCCTGTCTGCTGTCTTGCCTGTCTTGTCTGTCTGCAAATGCAACGTCTCCTGCCAAACCTCCCTCCCCACACTTACCTATAATCCATCCTTAACATCCCACTCTCACCTTAAAAAAAAGGGCATCTGTCCCAAAAACAAATCACGTCCCATACATAGCTCTGCGTTTCGCCCAGAGACATGTACCCATCAAACAATCTAACCCTACCAGTCATCCTTATTGTATGATGCCCACACTCCTCCCTGTAGGGTGTGAGGCTCCAAATTCTAAATTGCCCACATTGAAAGCAGCTGTTGCTGCTGAAGAAATGCAGAGCTATGGTCCTTTCCTACACCTTTCCTGCACATTCCTATCTGTTTCTCATCTTGTTTTTCCCCCTGCTTGCCCCAATTTCACGGCTTTCCTATCTCCTTTTTTTTTCTTTTCTTTATTTGAAATTAGCGCGGGTTTAAGCGAGTGTAAGCTGAGCTCATGTAAGTGTTGCTCATCTCCGCACAAACCCACTTACAACTGCTTTAAAGTGCCTTAATCACTCTATCTCCAACAGACCCTGTTCTGCCCAGCAACAAAATGATCATCCCTTCCAAGTCTCAAAACCAGGATCCTGCACACTATAGCCAAAGTGATTTACGACAAAGCCATTTGAGATGTACTTAAATGTGATGTTTTCTCAAACATATGCAACACAGTCATTCAACAATAGGAAAAATGTATTTATATATGTAGATGTATGCATGTGTGTGTATGTATATATATATATATATATATATATATATATATATATATATATATATATATATATATATATATATATATATATATATATATATATATATATATATATATATATATATTTACATATATATATATATATATGTGTGTGTGTGTGTGTGTGTGTGTGTGTGTGTGTATACATATATATATATATATATATATATATATATATATATATATATATATATATATATAAATATAGAGATATAAATCAATAAATAAAAAAAAAAATAGGTTCAATAGGTTGGTACTAGGCTATCGGCCCAAGGCCTATACAAGCCTAGCCATAACAATTCCCTGGCTATTTCTTCCCACACTATTTACTTCCCTGGACCCCTGTCTAGGAGGGTGACTGACATGATCCCCGGGGTGAATTTCCTTTCTCCCATCCAATCATCAAGGTTCCTTTTGAAGAGGGCCAAAGAGGCACTCTGCTTGACACGTATGGGCAGTCTATTCCAGAGTCTGGGGAGTCTCTGGGTCAGGAACCTATCCCTCCAGCATGTTTTGTTTATTGTGGTGACAAGATTTAGATCCCTGGAGCATGTGGCTCTGAGGGATTGGGATTTCTTTAAGTGTAGCATGTCCAACAGCTCTGGGTTTGACATGGCCTTGTATGTTAAGCAGAGATTGCCTCGGAGTAGACAATATGTGACAGAGTATAGCTGGAGTTTTTTAAGGTGGTCAGCATAGGGCATCTGCTTTAGGCCTGTGATTCTTTTAGTGAGGTATTTCTGTGGCCTTTCCAGTTGTTGCCGATGTCTTGAGAGGTACATACCAAATGGGGTGTTGTATTCTATAATGGGTCTAATGAGGGATGAGTACAGTGGGACAATGATCTCCTTTTTTCTGGATGAAAAGCCCTTAGTGATGAGGTATGCCACATAGAAGGATTTCCTGACTGTTGTGGCGATGTGGTTATTGAAGATGAGACCACTGTCCACCTGTGTCCCTAAGTCTCTTATCACACTTTCGGTGTTTAGTGTACTGCCACCTATGTGATAATTCATGGGTACATGTTTTTTCCCAAAGCAGATAACTATACATTTCTTGGCATTAAGCTTGAGCCCATGGCTCTGGCACCAAGCATCTGTTTCTGTAAGGCCCTTTTGTAGAGTATCCACATCATTTGGGGATTCAATAATGGCTCACAGTTTGCAGTCATCTGCAAACTTTGTTAGCCAGAGTCCCTTAGTGTCGGCCTGTACTTCAGAGAAGTAGATGCCAACCAAGAGAGGTCCCAGGATTGAACCCTGAGGTACTAAACTTGTCACTTGTCTGGAGCTGGATTTGGAGTCAGCTACTTTTACAGCGTGGGTTCTGTCAGTAAATCAGTTGGCAACCCATCGAGAGATGTAGGGATTAATGCCCAGCTTAGTAAGGTTATCTATGATTCCAGAGTGGGGAATCATGTCAAAGGCCTTGGCGAGGTCCAGATAGGCTGTGTGGACTGCTTTACCCTTGCCCATGGCTCTGGAAACTAATTCAAAGAAGTCAATAAGGTTCAGGAGACAAGAATGGCCCTTCACAAACCCAAACTGGGTGGGGTCCAGTGTTTTAAGGTTGCCAATGTCTTTGTTTATAAGTTCTATGATAATACGTTCCATGGCCTTGCAGATCAGGCTCATCAGACTGATGGGGTGATAGTTCCCAGGATCCAAGGTGGATCCCCCCTTGTGGAGTGGGATAACTATAGCTGTGCACCACTCAGTGGGCACAAAGCCTGAGGTGAGGGTATGATTAAACATGACACTTAGGTGAGGTGCCAGTTCATTTTGTAGTTCATGTAGTACACAGCCCAGGATGTCATCTGGTCCCATAGATGCTGTATTCTTAGCTTTGGAGAGTGTGTTTTGCCTGTGTAGCCGTTATTACCGGAATTTGGCAATCTTCCAGTATTGAGCTGGGCCATTTAGGGGGTGAGAGGGGGGTGAAGTTGGCACTGACTCGATCTGCCAGGATATTGGCAATATCCTTGGGATCAGTATATTTAATGCCATTCTGTTGTAGCTCAGAGCAGATCTGAGCATTGCCATTTAGATTCTTGACATAGTTATAGAATGCCTTGTGGTTGTCTTTGGAATCTTTGGCAATTTTATTTTCGTAACTAGCTTTGGAGGATTTTATGAGGGATCTCAGCTTCTTACTGAGGCTGGTAAGGGAGTTTTTTGCATCCTGGGATTTTCCTCTTTTCTGCAACAGTTATTTCCTTTTGTTGTAAAGTTTGTTTATGGCAGGGAACCACCAGATTGGCTTCCTTTTTTTGGAGGAGAGCATCTTGGTTCTATTTGGGATGGCACGATTCATGCATGAGTGGATGCGCTCGTACAGTGCCTTAATGTAGGACTCAGCAGTCGAACTTTCAGTTCCCGTCTGCATGGGTGTCATGAAGTTTGTAACTTCTGACTTGAGTAGCATGAAGTTAACCTTGGAGAAGTTTTTTATGGAGGTTTTCTTACTGGGGGGTGGGGTTGGTATGTGGATGTCAAGGGTGATTAGCTTATGGTCTGACTTGCCCAACAAGGGGGTGACCATAGGTGTGGAGCATTCATTTCCCATGTTGGTAATGACCAGGTGTAGGATATTGGAGCCCCTGGTGGGACTACAGATTAGTGTATTGCTTTTTCACATTGGATCCACACTCGGAACCTCTCACTGCAAAACATCTGACCAAAGGCACTGTTAATAGGGGGTGAAGGGGCCCAAAATAAGTATCACTTGTAATTATTGACATGGACCTGACATCAGGTGACAGGACCCTGTCTGTGCGTGCTCCAGGGGGGGGACGATCACCATCCCCTGAGGTGGTTCCAACTGAAGGTAGTGCAGGACCAGCAGATGAGGAGGTCGCAGGTTGGGTCCCAGATGTGCTGTGGCCTCATAACATGGCCAGATGAGGTGGGAGAGGTGGTTCTGCTGGGAACCGCCTTCCCAAACATGCTATCGTGTTGCAGTTTTAGAATATATGTGGCTAGTAATAGTCAACACAATCCAGGATTTGTTATTTACCCAAAACACCAGATTTGGAGCAGTTGCATAGCAAACAGAGCACATGCATATATGGAACCACAGTGGCCATTACAATGGCACGCGGGCTACATTGTTAGAACATGAATAAAAACACATTTCAATATTTGTTGCACAATAGGATATATGTCCCAACAGTAGGTTTGGTGTAGACATATCCATTGATTTGTGTGTTCAGATTATTGTTGTAGATATGGTAGGGGTGAGAGAGAGATATCAATTAACAACTATTATATCCTTGCAGTATGAGTTCCTCAGACCTTTTTTTCCTCTTTTTGTCTTCCAGGTACCATGCCAAGAGAGCACCTTCCAGCATATACACCCCAGGAAAATGACATCCTCCTAAACTACCTGGTGCAGCACCACCAAACTCTCTTTGGGCGTACAGCTCATGATCTGCAGGAGAGGACTGCCCTGTGGAATAAGCTCGTCCACAGGGTAAATGATGTCAGCCTGCATAACTGCAGTTATGAGCAGGTGCGACATCGGTGCACTGACCTAATCCACCACGACCATCAGCGTGCTGCTGCACTTAGGAGGGACCAGCTAGCCACAGGTGGGGGTCATGCCATCCAGCCCCCACTGACACATGCTGAGGAGCTCCTCGCCAGCCTTGAGGCACCCGCTCACCAGGCAAACCAAGAACCTGCTGATAGCATTGTGGAGGTGGGTGCTACCCACACAATGGACGAGGAGCATGCAGGTAAGGCCCCAGGGCACATTAGTACACCACTGTTGCTTCTCCATCTTCATCTGTAAATTATCTTCATGCATATGTCAGATAACATAGTCTGTTGCTGCAGTGTAGTAATGAACAGATTTGCATAATCTCTAGTATTGTGGGTTTGTACTGTTGCCGTACTTAAATGCTGCTCCCACCATGTACCAGTGTGGCTACTGACATCACATCTCTCACGCAACTATGTAGGTCCCTCTGATATACCTCTGGGGCAGCAGCCTGTAGCTGGTGAGTGTAGTTTTATTTTGATCAGGTTTGCCAATATGCTGGCAATGTTATGGCCATTGTATTTGCCATGCACACATTTAACACACCTACCCATAATACATGCTGTACATGTTCACTTATTGTTGCTGTTAACTGCACTGCACCACAGTGGTCACCATGGTGGCATATCTGAAGGGTATGTAAGAGTCCTGCAACAACCTGTCAGTGCAAGAGGTGTGGACAGAGATGATGAACATAATGGTGGGACAAATGGCCTACAGTAGGGACATGTCTGAAAGATTACCCTTATACAGTGGCTACAACACTGTATATACCACTATTACAATGGCAACTGTTACAGATCTACACAATGGCATATCACAATACCACATTCCACAACTTTTACAACCTGTAATGTGATCCTAACATGAGCAATGAATGTGTAATATGGCATCCTATTTAGGACAACAAATATGGGGAATACATACCTTAATAAACACTGGAAGCATATGTGTGCACACACTTCAAATAACATATTGTGAAAGCAGCTTTTGCGGTACTAACAGCATTCACTCTTCATGATTATGCACCTTCCATCAAGTGCAGGTCCTCAATGTCATACCAAGTAATGGTTTGTTGTCCAAGATGTATGTCCATGACATTTGCCCACTTACCTGCAAAAGAGGCAGCCATGGCTTGTACACATCTTACAAACCATGGAATGGATCCCATATCCAAAAGGTAGCACTCAGAAATGGGAGATGTAGCCTTACCTCACCACTGCATATACCATGGCAAACAGTGCAGACAGTCATGTATGTGACGATGAAGTATGGGACAACATTAATGTGAAAAATAAACAGATGGCCATCCAAGATAGATGATGATACATATTGCAAACTGGTCATGGAGGCTGCATAGAAATGCTGCAACACTGAGGGACTTGCAGGAATTTCTAGCAAGTACTGCCTGTGCAGTACCTGTGTCGACAATTGCATGGAGTCTGCATAAGTGTAACCTATGGGTTAGGGTAATTAGATGGAAGAGTTGTTCCACAGGAAACATCATCCAGGGCTCTCTACAGGTAGCATATGTATAACATCAAAAGTCTCCCAAAGGCATGTGTTGCAATGTGTAATGGTGTACCAAGAACAAGGCTGAAACCTACAGACAGTATTAATAAAGATACATGTGCTGCACAAGCAACACCTCACTCCACCTCAGGCCCACCATCCCCATCTTTACCTTGCTGGTGCCAGTGTACCACTTTAGGTTTGCTGTTCATTAGCAGGAACTAGGCTGGTAGACAATGTGTTGTGAATTTGGGACACTGCAAAATGACACTCATGTGTGGCACATAGCTGTCAAGCATCTGCAAAAAGGCTGAGGATGGGGAGTTGTGTCATCCTGAAACACAACAGTGAACTGAAGCATATGTTCAAAGCTCACTAAGAATGGCTGTATCTGAACATAGTCAAGGTCAGGAATTGTGCCAGACATAACCCTGACTCCACAGCAATAGTGAAGGCACTGTGTGACCTCCAAAGGCTGTGCACATGATATGATCTTGCAAACTGGCACAGTTCATATGTCGCATATCAGGTGTGTGTAATTTTAGCATAGTCAGTATTGTGGCCTCATGGTATATCAGGGAAGAGGGTGGCATGTCAATAAGGGTGTGTACACTCCTCATAGACAAAGTAAGCTTTGAAGATTGCCAGTATAATTGCATTTTTTTGCTCATACGTGCACTGCTGATGATAAGATCTGCAAATCAGACATCAGGCATTCAGTATTGACATCTGTCCTTATTTCATCCCAGGTATGTATCAGACAAACACACAGGGGCTGTGAGCAACAGAGCAAACATAACTGCCACACATATACACATTCAGCAATGGCATGTACACCCCTGAGTTAAGGTTCACAGTTTGTGCCAGGATGCTGAACAGGTGCACAGCAACACTGTGCACACAGGTGCAGTGTGTCCCAGGGAAAGGGGTGTCACCTCCTAAAACAATTCATGCATCACAGAGATGTATAATGTTGGCAACAGGGATTGAGTATAGTTGCAGTGCATGCTGTTGAGTGCCATATGTCATGCATGTTGACAGTTGGGTAATGAGAGGTCTGTGTAATATCTTTGTGCCTCCTCATCTGTGTGTGTGTGTGTGTGTGTGTGTGTGTGTGTGTGTGTGTGTGTGTGTGTGTGTGTGTGTGTGTGTGTCTGTGTGAGAGTGTATAGAGGTAAGCAATAATGTACAGGTCTTAAAGTACATATTTTGTTTTCCCCTCACAGATGGCGAGGTGGGTCAGGGTCCCTCCTGCAGGCAAACTGATGTTAGTGTCCATACAGACTCTGATAATGATGATAGGTATGGTGAGGCACCGGCAGGGTTGTCAGGGGCTGAAGCCGTGCAATTGGTTGACATCCCACTGTTATCCACCCCGTCCCCGCACACACTCACATTGCCTATACATACCCCATCACCAGTGGCCATAGATGAGGGACAGTTGGCGGGGGTGGCATGGGACAGGACAGTGTGGTGACTATGGCAAGTGTGTCTGTACACAGCAGCCATAGCCAGATGACTGGTGAGGTACCACAGAGGCAGATGTACAGGGGTGCTCATAAGAGGGTTGCTGGCCATCATGCCCCTGACAGAAGTGCCACAGTAGGTGTCACTAGACATGTTTTGGGCCATCATGGCGGCACAGGCACATATGGAATGTTATACCAGACAAAGTCTCAGGCTCCAGAGGGCTACTCATTCTACTGTTATCAACAACATCCATGATCTTGAAGGTGCCCACCATTATTTTGCAGAGATCCTGGATAGATGGTTGGGTGAGATGGTGGGAATCCTCGACCATGCAATGTCTGTGTTTGAGCATATGGTGGGAGTAGGGCGACAGCCACGTGGACGTAGGTCAGCAACACCAACAGGTAGAGGTCTACGTGGATGTGCAACAAGTTGCAGCCGCTCCTGTAGTGGCAGTACCAGCACTGCAGGGGAGGTGCTGTCCACACCACAACATAGCAGGCCATGTGCACGTGTCCCTGGATGGTCCCAACAGGGACCTGGATCCAGCGGACATTTGTCATCCTCAGAGGAGAGTGCCATATCTGGCCTTGTACAGTCTGCAGCTCTCCAAAACAACCCTGTATAGGGCAGCCACATGGCAGAACTGTGTGCATGCATACACATCACCAACACAGCTAGGGTGACCCCATACCAACACACACCACATCTGCACAGCCCAATGAATAATGAAATCCCCTAATACACACACATGATGCCATCCAAATGGCTCAGCCTATGTCTCTGGCAAACCCACAACACACCCTGTCCATATGATGATACCTGTGCCAAATCCCTGTCATCCATAACATCGATGCAGAGGCAGGCTAATATGGTTCTGATGCACAGGGTGAATGTAGTAAGGTGTACCAATGTAATGCTGTGTAACATGTTTTCAGCAGAAAAGTTTAATGCTTGCAAGTCAGGATGTGTAGCTGTCCAGCCATGATGCAGTATAGTTGTTATTAACAATGACTGATTCTGGTCTGCATAATGTATTCAGTTTGTGTTGTAGGTTTCTATGTGTCAGCAGGATGTTGGTCTGCTGTTGTTTCGTACAACGGGTATGGCACTGTGGTGACACCTTGACTGTGCCATATCCTGGGTACAGTTGAACACAAGTAACAGGTCTGTATAACGGTTTATGCATGTACCACATGGCTGATAGGTTTGAGGGGTGTATACAGGTGAGTGCATAGTGGCTGATGTCAGCAGCTCTTCTACAGTGGACAATGGTAAGTGTACTGGGTGGCACACACCACATGTTTGTGTATGACACACACACACAGAGGCTTTGGTGTTGATGCAATACACAGAGAATACTGTACACATGGATGTACTTACTTTTGCAGTGAACCCATTTTAGCCTATGTAATTCCACCAAGACAAAATACACAAAACATCACATCACTAAATAATCAGTCACTAGTTTAATGTCATTGACAATGGTACTGGCAGGATATATGTCCCCTTCCCCAATGTACTGCAATCCTGGAGTTGGTAAACATAGTCGTGCTGGTGTGGGTGGCACAGCCCTTCACTTTGGAGGGTGTGGGGTGGTGTAGAACAGCACATAGTGTGATTGACAACTACTTAACCTGTTAACATAAACTGTACAGTATTAAAGCCAACTAAACAGGGGGATACACACAACAATAACCCCAATGAGGGTGGCTGTGTCCACAACATCCACACCCAACTATATATACCAACTCCAGTATCGCTGTACAGCTATACAGTGGTGAAGATGGCATTTACACATCTACTACTAGTTTTGATGGAATGAATTTCCACTAGATGATACCTTTGAAATGTTAGCAATTGCCAATCAGTTCTCAGACAGATGACCTCCTGGGACATGTATTTTCTGCAAACTGAAGTAGATCCCTTCATATACACACACACACACACACACACACACACACACACACACACACACACACACACACACACACACACTTACTTCGCAACACTGAGAGTAGAGCCCCTACCTAGGTACTTATTGCTACTAATGTGTTTGGCCTTAATTGCACATACCACACAGCTTTTAGGATGAGGTGTGTACCAAGTTTCTTGTTAAGTGAAGAACATCACCAGGCCTTGTACAGTATGGCAATGGGGGATGTACCCATTGCTAATGAACAATACATAGTGTGACATACTGTCATATACACATTGTCAAACACATAACAGTCATAAACACATCTGAGAGACCTGGGTTTATCAGTGCTAACTACATTGTCAGTGAGTCCATTCTGTTACAGATAATTTGCACACAGCACATGCATCATTGGGCTGGATAGTGTAATCAGTTACCTGTATGGTTGATGGTGACAGTGGTCCTCATACAGTGGACATTGGGGCATGTACTGGGGCTACCATGGTGTAAAGACAGTATACCCAGCACCCACACCCCACATTGGATATTTTACTCACTGAAACCCATGATAATATTCTGACATACCCAAAATCACACATTGACCAGGATTGCAATACAACCCCTGGTCTATCTCATCAGTGCTACTACAGGGATATGCATCTACTGCACATGCCACAGGGATAGTAGGGTGATAGTTTGTCATGGCTCTCCTACTGTCAGCAACATCACTATCCCTGTATGGCAAGGTGCATTGAATTTGGAGAATGTGGCCTCAGAATGTTGTATCCTACAAATATACACACTTGCACACATTTGCCAGGACTCAGAGGGTAACCCATGCCTATCTACCCATTTCTGTAACAGTGTTCTGCTGGTACTGCAAGCTCTAGGTAGCCCATAGGGTGAAGAGTGTAACACTGTAAACTCAATGTCCATTACAGCAACAGCCATTTCTAGCTATGACAATGGGGGTGTAATGGGTGAGAAGACCCTCAGGGCATTATCAACTACAAGTTTACAAACACACAGACACTGTTATTCTCAGTAATACACACTGATACATTTGTCAGTACTGGTGTCCATAGGTGCAGGTGTTCCTAGGTGTGTACCAGGATATTGCCCATGGAGATATGAGAAGAGTAGGGGATGTGGGTACAGTGGTATCATGCCACCTGATGTTTGTCAGCAGGCCATATGCCACATGAGTGATCCTCAGGGGATAGTTAAATGCAACATCCAATCATCTTGTTGCCTCTTGCAGAGGGCCAGTGAGGTGCTACAATTGATATGTATGCAACATATATTACATAACATGGCCAGTGTCTGTGTTAGAGACCTATACCCAAGCATGTTCTGTTGACTGTGGTAGTGTAGTTGAGGTATCCATGGCATGTGGTACATACAGGGTGGGGTTTCCTAGCTGTGGCATTTATAACACAGCTGGGCAGACATGTCAGTGTCAGTCAAGCATAGATTGCCTGTAAGCCGTCAAGATGGATACCTGACATCTGCACATCTGCACATCTGTACAGAGGACAGACAGACATCAGCTAGCCAACAGGTTATGCATTAGGATGAATATTTGGACAGATACACGTCTGACACTGATAGGTATGCCATTATTACATGACAGCAGCCCTCAATGACATGTCCTATACACATAGTAGTCTACAGTTAATATCCACATATCAGATCAATATCCAGTAGCAAATATTTAATAACACACAGCTCACACACCAAGAACACAATAGTCAGTACTCAGAGTCCATCTTTGCATGCAGGGGTGTTTGGTTCCAGTACTACAATCTGCAATCTACTCTTACTTGGGAAAGCACTGTTAACAGTAGTAACGTAATGCTACACTACATGCCAGAGTGACTGAATATAACCTGGGATACTACCCATGTATGAAACACATTCAAATGGAAAAGATTGTTGTACAAGCCATATATACTCAGGTGCCTCAGACAGTAGACTCACACCCCTTACTACTTAATGACAGCACATAGAAGCATGTTATGTACATGGAATTATTAAAGATGTCGTTACCCTGCTATTGTATCAGACTGGAATGTGATCACTGGTGACCAGAGCTGAGCTATGCTTAGCAGGTGTAAGTATTGCTTAAATGTAATTGCTAAGCCCATTTGAGCACTGGTAAGCGAAGCCTACACAGTGGAACTGCTTATTCGTTTAACTGTACGTTAGCAGCGCTTTCCTTCGCGCATTCCCATGCAAACCCACTTAAAGCTGCTCAAAACTGCCTTAACCACTCTGTATCCAACAGTCCTTGTCCTGCCTAGCAATAAAATAAACAGCCCTTGAACCCAGGACCTTGTACACTATAGTCACAGCAGTTAACCACTAAATCATCACAGCTGTGAAGAAGTTTGTTGTTTTTTCCAATACGTCTGTTAGTACACATACTGAATAGTAGTGAAAAACTGCTTTGGCTCCTACAATTGTGTAGTACTTGTTAGTTAAAATAGTGTTAAATCATTATGTTATATCTATATAAACACATGGCAGATAAATATGGTGGGATACATCTGGGAAGGTATATACAACACTCATGTTTACACATAATGATATGGATATATAAATATATATATATATATATATATATATATATATATATATATATATATATATATGTACATATATACATGTGTAGATATATGTATACATGTACATACACATATATATTTATATATGTATTTATATACATTTGTATATTGCTTTATATATATATATATATATATATATATATATATATATATATATATATATATATATATATACATGTGTAGATATATGTATACATGTACATACACATATATATTTATATATGTATTTATATACATTTGTATATTGCTTTATATATATATATATATATATATATATATATATATTTCTTCATATATAGATCTATCTGTATATATATATATATATATATATATATATATATATATATATGTGTGTGTGTGTGTGTGTGTGTGTGTGTGTATGTATATAATATATATATATATATATATATATATCTAAATATATATATATATATATATATATATATATATGTGTGTGTGTGTGTGTGTGTACATATATATATATATATATATATATATGTAAACATATATATATATATATGTAAACATATATATATATATATATATATATATATATATATATATATATGTCTATATGTATATATATATATATATATATATGTGTGTGTGTGTGTGTGTGTGTGTATATGTATATGTATATACATGTGTGTGTGTGTGTGTGTGTGTGTGTGTGTGTGTGTGTATATATATATATATATATATATATATATATATATATATGGTTCTACCTGACTTCGTCGACAGCGCAGAAGACCGACAGCGAATTCGAGCTCAGAAGATCAACGAAGAAGACCGACGCTAATCGCGGGTTGCAGAACATCGACAATGCAGAAGACCGACACGACGGATGACAACACCAACGCCGAGGATGCCGACATGGGGAAAGGCTGTGTGAGTATGCGGTAGTGACGGACGTTAGGGTGCGAGGCAGGTAAGTGTGGAGATTGACGGTCTGTGGGGATAGGGGTGGGTTAAGTGAGTTAGGGTTAGGGAGCGATAGGGGTGGGTTAAGTGAGTTAGGGTTAGGGAGCGATAGGGGTGGGTTAAGTGAGTTAGGGTTAGGGCGAGATAGGGGTGGGTTAAGTGAGTTAGGGTTAGGGTGCGGTAGGGGCGGGTTAAGTGAGTTAGGGTTAGGAGCGGGTAGGTAAGTGTGCGATAGTGACGGACCTTAGGGTTAGGGTAAGGTTTAGTGTGGGCTTGTAAGGATTTTGGTGTGCTTGTGTTGTGTGTGTGGTTTGTGGAATGGGGATGTGTTTTGTTTTTAATAATTGTTATTGTGGTGTGTGCAGTGTATGGGGTTTCGTGTTTGTGTACCGTCGGTTATTTCGTTGTCGGTTATGTGTGGTTTCGTGTTTATGGACTGTCGAATATGTGGTGTCGGTGATGTGGTTGTCGGTGTTGTGTGGTTTCGGCTATGTCAGGTAGAACCATATATATATATATATGTATATAAAAAACATATGTCCATAACATGTAGTGGAGTCATACTTCAGCACCAATAGTGACAACCTCTTAGTGCAAGGGGATGTCATATAAGTATTGTAGGTATAAATGTAGAATGTTGCTACAGTAACATGAGTTGTCTTAACAGAAATGTTGTGTGGGAAGTCACATCTGATACTGACATGTATGCCATCAGTTACTGACAGACATCATAAGATCATCATAATGCATTACCACACAAATCACAGTAATGATCCTGTGGAATGCAGCAGATATATGACCAATAAATCTGGACAGTCTGACACACTCTGGCCAGTCCAGAGGTATACACAGAACTCCTTAGTGCAAGACGTGTGGACCAAGCCTGACAAAGTGGATGCTTACAGCCATGTAAATGGGATATCACGAAAATACTGGAATAGATAAGCTCACACAGTTTATGCATTCACACACTCCTGTCTGTCTTGACACATATTAACCGGAGGAGCAGAGGTCACAAGCCCACATACAACCCACTAGTTAGTGACATACATCTGTACAGCATCCCATTGCTTTGTCAGAAATACACAACTGTTATGGTGGCCCGGCAACAGTACATCTGACAAATATCTGGACATAACATCAGACTAGGTAAATACACTGAGCTGCTAGGCATGTTGCAAAGCACTGTGCAAACTACAAGCAGACTGCCACAACACTGGCCTATGTTTCTTATGGGGGAATACACATGTAATTGCAAATACAGCAGGCACTACAGGCATGTAAGTGAACAAAAGAGACAGCCTTGGTGAATTACGGCAAGTAAAATAAAAAAGTTTATTAAAATAGCGCTTTCACAGTTTAACTAACCGCTTCATCAGACATCTAATATTCAAGTAACACAACATTATTTAAATAATCTAATTAATGACATCATACAAATTAATCAGGTTTCTAAAAGGCATAGTATCATAGCATATAAAAAAGCTAAAACATCAGCACTATTACCCCAGTCAATGTTTCAATGGTCTATCCTTTAAGAATGATTTCAATGAGACTTTTGCATTCAGCCCTGGAAATTTATCAGCTTGAAGCCGTATTATCCATTTTTGTTCAGCCACCTCTGTCTTATTTTTAAAGTCTCCTCCCCGGATTCCCTCTTCTAACACCTCCAATACAAAGAAACTAAAGGTATGATTTGAGCCTTCGTGTTGTGCTAGGGCACTGGTCTCTTTAGCATTATGAATGTCCCTGTAGTGTTCTAACATCCTGTCCATCAGCATACGATTATTTTTACCAACATAGAAAGCATAACAAACTCTACAAAACCTAAAGTAAACTAAATTGCTCATCCTACAATCTGCATAAAAATTAAAATCAATGTTGAAATGCAGAGAGGGATGTCTGAAAAAATTCCCTACATATATGTTTTTACAAGCTGATAAATTTCCAGGGCTGAATGCAAAAGTTTCATTCAAACCATTCTTAAAGGACAGACCATTGAAACATTGGCTGGGCTAATAGTGCTGATGTTTTAGCATTTTTTTATATGCTATGATACTATGCTTTTTAGAAACCTGATTAATTTGTATGATGTCATTAATTAGATTATTTAAATAATGTTGTGTTACTTGAATATCAGATGTCTGATGAAGCAGTTAGTTAAACCGTGAAAGCACTAACTCTTTTAATAAACTTTTTTATTTTACCTGCTTTGAGTGACCGAGGCTGTTTCTTTAGTTCAGTTATATTCTGTTGCCTTCATTGGTCACACTTCGAGGTCTGAGCTGTTGTTTTGCTGACTACAGGCATGTAACAGCACGGAGTAACAGACACCAGTGTGAAAGTGCATACCCACAACCAATCTGAACACAGTCACAGTCACATATGGTAAGCCTAATTAATATTACAGTATATGGACTGTGTGAACAACACCATCATCATATGTGCCACTCACACACTAACCCTACATATTCTGAGGTAATACACAGTGTAGTCTGATGCCTGACTGTGGTATGGGACATGTGTCAGTCTGGCCCTACAAACATGTACGCAGATAGGGTACCATAGATAGGGTACCATACACTGGAGCAGCATGCAACATCAGATAGAACAGGACCAAGAACAATGCCATCTACCACAGGCCAAGTTACATATTCGCAATACACAATCTGTCAACAATCACCATAAGTATACAGACCTCACTACTGTACACACTACAACAGAATGTCCAGGTGTTGTCCTCAAATATAAGGGCTACTATATATAACATGTCTAGCAGTTTGATATCTCACTGGCTTGTTATCAGGTATGATGTCTGTAAATAATGATGTACTGAACATATGCACCTCTTACTGCATGACATATGTACAAAGGTTGACAGACTTGGGGTTGGAGGCACAAACACAGGGCCAATATTCACATGTTGCTGTGATAAACTCATACATTTACTGGTGTAACACGGTTTGTTTTGACATATGTCTTCTGAGGGATATGAAGTCAGTAACTCACATGGATGTCACCATGTACTGACTGCAATCATCAGAGTATGCTACTGCATTTCTAAAGATAGGAAATGTGTGAGTAACACCACACATGTAAGACTCCAAACTCTGGCCAGTCTGTGGATAGCCCTACAGGTGAGAGTTTCCTCAACCACATAACACTATTATGCCAGATTTTAAATCTTGTAGAACAGCCATATCCACACAACCCTGTTAAACCAACATTACTTCAAATGTCTGGAACATCCACCTCCTGTTTGTTGGCCTGTCTCCACAGTGTATGTTGTAAGAGGTATTTCCAGCTACCCTCTGTGATGCTGTTTGTCAAACACCCACATGAAGTCCTGCTCACAGTGAAGGAAAAGGGCCAACACCCACATGAACTGCTTAGTTATAGGAATGTGTTTCCATGCAATTGGCTAGAGGAATGATACCACAGTTGTTCCACATGCAATTAGTAAGTGGGGGACTGCAGTTCGTGCACAGGCCATCAGCTGATCATGAGCATCACTTACAAAGCTCAAGCTGTTGCCTAAGAAAAGCAGATGTACTTTTTCACATCCACCAGAGAGGTAGTGAGAGAGAGAGAGAGAGAGAGAGAGAGAGACAGAGACAGAGACAGAGACAGAGACAAAGTAAGAAAGGAAGGGAGAAGGAGAGTAAGAGCCAAGCATGTTTGTGTATGATCCATGGGTGGAGAGTGGTATCTGGGCATTATGATGGTTGCCTATATTGTGTACTAATCCATACTATCACATGGTAATTGAACATGGCTGTATGCATTTATGACTGTGGATTGTCTGCAACAATCTCTACAGTGTTTGGTAAATGTTGGCCTTGTAATGTTGACAATGGGACATGTAGCTCTTCAATATAATGATGTAGCAAAACCCACACTGCCATGGCTCCTGTCATTACACAATCACCCCAACATCCAAACAGGGCACTGATGACACACACACAAACACACACGTACCAGTACTGAGTTCAAACCCCTACCTGACTATTTACTGCTGTTATATTGTTATGCAGTTATTGGGCACACCACAGACCTTACATGTTGGAGAACTGTCCAAAGGTATCTTTGAAGGTGAGTGACATCAGCAACAGTGATAAAGGAGGGAGAGGGAAGTATAGTACATGTGACTATCCACAAAAGCAGGTGTCAAGGAAGACACACCCACATTATCACAGTTGGCAGGATCAGGATTAGAATACCTACCTAACAAGTTTGCTACACTACAGTATTACACAGTTATCACACTCACCACCAAGCTTATCTGGTTGATATATGGCCAAAGGGTTATTTCAAGAAGACTGACAGCAGGCGTGCTACAGTAGGGCAATGGGAGGTTTAGTGAGTATGAATTGCTTCAAGATCATTAATCTGCACACACACACACACACACACACACACACACACACACACACACACACACACACACACACACACCTGCCAGTACTGAGATGCATGGGTTCATTGCTTCATATGTGTGTAATAGGTGACTGTGCCTGAAGACTGTACAAGGCTAGGTAAAAGGAATACCTTGGCATCAGGCCACATGACAATGGTCTCCAATGTGACTCAGGGGTGTAGTCCCTGGATTGGCCCCCACAGGTGGGTATTGTATTCACCATCCACGCATCTGAGTTACTATTGTGGGTGGCCAGTGCTGTGCAATGCGTGCCATGTATGTGATCTATATTCCATAACATGGATAGTGTCTGGGTTGTGCACATGTTCCACATGCATGTTCTGTGATGTGTGGAAGTGTACTTGAGGTCTCTGGGGCATGTTGTGTGGACAGATTGTCATCTTCTGATGTGACATTCCTGACCTCATTTGATGAGACCTGGCTATGGAACTGAGGTTGTGCTTGCACCTACATTGACAGCATGATACAGGTATTCAGTAGAGTTAGTGGCATCTGTCCATACAGGGCATGTGTATAAGGCATGGTATTCCCTTTGTGGGTTACATTTGCAGACTCTACAGTTGTTGCAGGTGTCCATTGGGTAACATAGCAAAAGGACAACTGTAAACATTTATTTGCCTATTGTAGGGATGGAACAGGGTGCCATGTCCTTTCACTTGCTGGATCACACACAATCAGTCAGGAGATGTTACACATCACAGTACATTCTGATGTCAGTGGCAGTGTTGTGGTCAACAGGCATGTAGTCCACTGCAATCACACCATGGTTACTATCTGTGGGCAATATGCAGGGAACTACCAATATAGTGGTTGTTGCCTAGCCAAGTCTGTGTATGAGACATGGGTGGAGAGTGTTCTCTGAGTAATACAAGGGTTGCCTATACTGTTCACTGATCCATAATGTCACATGTAGGGCTATGGATTGTCTGCACCAGCCTCTCTGCTGATTGACATCTGTTGTTCTTGTAAGGTGGACATTGTGACATATAGTAGGTCCTCAATATAATAATTTAGCAAAACCCACCCCACAATGCATCCTGTCATTACAAAATCACAGGAACCTCCACACAGGATACTGATGACCGACACACACTTTTCAGTACTGAGATTCAACCCCCTACCTAGCTATGTATTGTTACTACAGTGTACCACATTTATCACATGCGCCAGAGAGTGTATTGGATGGATGTTGTCCCAAGGTACTTCTAAGGTGAGGAACATCACCAGCCCTTGTAAATACTGGCATTGGGTGATGTAGTGGGTGAGAGATCCCAAAAATAATTTTACTCTAATCACACATTTACATTTTCCAGGGGTGAGGTTCAAACCTCTATCTAACATTTTTTATGGACCATTATGTTACACATTTACCACAAGCACCACTGACCTGACATGGTTTAGGCTTCGCAACAGGTACTTGTACGGTGGATGATATCTGCAGGACTGCTAAAGTCAGGCTCTGAGATGTGTACTGGTTGTAAACGGGGCCAAAATCTTTGAGGTACACACATAAACACTTGCCATAGATGAGATTCAAAACCATAGCTGTGTAGCTACTGCTACTACATTGTTTCACATTTATGGCACACACCATGGAGCTTATAGGGCTGGCTCTTGTCCAAAGGTGTATTTCAAGATAAATGACATCAGTAGCCTTGCTATAGTAGGGCAATGGGAGGTGTAGTGACTGTGAATGGCCTCAAAACCATTAATTTCTACAGACACACACACACACACACACACACACACACACACACACACACACAGATCACCTGTTCCCAGGTCTGGGATTAGAACTCCTAACTAACTAGTATGTTACACTATAGCATTACAAAGTTACCACATGTGCCACAGAGCTTACAGGGGTGCCATTGTCCAAAGGTGTATTTCAAGGTGAATGGCATCAGCAGGCTTGCTAAAGTAGGGCAATGGGAGGTGTAGTAACTGTGAATGGCCTCAAAATCATTCATCTCTACACACACAGTTTCACAGTTGCCATGTCTGGGATTAGAACTCCTGCCTAACTAGTATGTTAGACTATATCATTATGCAGTTATAGCACACACCATGGAGGTTATAGGGCTAGAACTTCTCCAAAGGTGTATTTCAGGGTGAAGTAGATCAGCAGGCTTGCTAAAATAAGGCAATGGGAGGTGTAGTGACTGTGAATGGCCTCAAAACCATTAATTTCTACACACACACACACACACACACACACACACACACACACACACACACACACACACAGATCACCTGCTCCCAGGTCTAGGATTAGAACTCCTAACTAACTAGTATGTTACACTATAGCATTACACAGTTATCACACGTGCCACGGAGCTTACAGGGTTAGTTCTTGTCCAAATGTGTATTTCAAGGTGAATGACATCCACAGGCTTGCTAAAGTAGGGCAATGGAAGGTGTAGTGACTGTGAATGGCCTCAAAATCATTAATTTCTACACACACACACACACACACACACACACACACACACACACACACACACACACACACACACACACAGAGTTTCACAGTTGTCTGGGATTAGAACTCCTACCTAGCTAGTATGTTACACTATGGCATTATGCAGTTATCACATGTGTCACAGAGATTATGGGGCTGATAATTGGCCAGAGGGTTATTTCAAGGTGACTGACATCAGCATGAGTGCTAACATGGGTGATGGGAAGTGCAGTGTGTGTGAATGGGCGATAAACTATTCCTCTGGGAACATATACACAACACTCAGTCACTCACAACTTTACATTTGACAGGACTGGGTATATACATGCTAGATGAATACTGATTTGTACTATCATGTTACAAAGTTATCTCAAGCACCACATACAGTATAGGGCTGAGGGCTACCAAAAGCAAATGTGTACAGTGATTGACATCGTCACATCATGTGATATCAGCCAATTGAATGTGTGGTGGGTGGGACAGGGCTCATGATGGCAATATCTTTGTCATTGTCTGCCTCTCTCTTCCCCACATCTTTGTGTGTGTATGTTTGACATATTATAGTGTGTTGGCCTTGGATATGTGTGAGTATTCCTATCCAGTGTGTGTGCAAAGCATGAATGGTATGCAATGTGGTGTGTGTGCACAGACATCTGCGACTGACAGATATGTATAGTCCACTGTTGTTGTCAGACATGGACTTCATTTCTAAGTGTAGGAGCATGCCCAGTATAACCTTCTGTATTGAGTGTGTGAATCCTCCAGTGCAGGATTTTGTGTTCTACACTGTTTCTGCAGGATATCTGTAGATAGGTTGACAATATGGAGTCACAATGGGCAACAGATCTTGGCATACTGTAACTATTGCTGTCTGTGCTGCTTGTGTTACATGGTTGGTGTTAGCAGAGATATTCAGATATGTACTGTTTTACACATGCCTTATTAACACATGTGCATTGCCTACTATCTGGTAACTGAATAAATGTTAGACCTTCCTATTGGTTTAATGCTGCAAATGGACAAGGGATGGGTCCTTTATTGTCACATGCTTGCAATCCACATCTCCCACCAGTTCAGGAGATGGAGCAGTAACACAGAAGCCCCTCATGGTGGTGGTGGTGGTGGCTTTCTTCACAGACATGTTGGGAAAGCAAATTTGCTCATCCACATGCGGCAGCTGTATATTTAGAAATGTTTTCAGTATTCTACAGGTCAGTGTGAGAGCTATAACCAGTGTACTACTGTTTTTTTTTCTGCTAAGTCTCTGAAACTAGTGTAGTAAGAGCTACATATATCTTAATGCTCACAGGTATAGGAAGTCCATGTATTCCTCTAGTTCCACATATGTGGGCTTTGCACATCAAGCAATTTATTTATTTATTCATTTATTTCATTTTGCATTTGTTCATTAGGTTTGTCTGACTGGATTTAGTCAAATACCCCTTTTCCTCAGAGGCCAGGGAAAAAAAGCTCCAACATATTACAAACATTTTTAAAAAGAAAATTCAGTAATATACATATACAGACATTAAGTAATATACATTAACAATTATACAAACATTAATTGGATTACATTTATAAGAAATAAAGGCAACTATTTCAGTATAAAAATTACTTGTGCATTAATGGATATTGAACGTTAAGCATTTGAAGAGGTGTATTAGTGGGATAGTGCTTGTATAATGAAATCCACATAAAAGTGGTTAAGTAGCTCCTGATGTGTAAGCATGTGGGATGTTATTCTATACATGTAGCACTTTTTGGGTGCATGCAGCTGAATCACACAACTGGGGACCTCCACTCACACTCAGGAAATGTTGCTATGCTACGACTACCATTGCTCGAAGTATTTTTGCTGTTGTGGTGCTGATGATTTTTGTTAGATTTTGCCTTTATACTCATTTACAACCACCTATTTTACTTAAAAGCCCAATCTAACACCAAATAGGATAGGTTAATTCAAGCACCAAAAGAGAAACTGACTAAGCTTAAAATGGTCCACAAAAGCAGCTAGCCCAGTACTTACCCAGTAATCTTTAACATGCTTTCTGCATCGTCATTTACAGGTCATTAAGCATTCATTTTTTGTCTATCCTTTTTATGTACCTTTTCAGCAGTTGCCCTATAGAGCTAGAAGGTTCTATGAATCAATACATAGCTGATATTCCAGATTTTAGCATAGGAGCACACTACTTTACAGTCTGACAATGAGTACACCCATGGTTTTCATTACAAAAGAGGATAACATTTAAAGGAGATTTTAGGAAACAGAAATCTTGGTGTTGGATGCATGACAGGGGTCCTTTAATTGTGAAGGCTTCACCCCTTAAGCCTTTATTTATCAAAACGTGATTTTGTGCACCCTACTACTAGAAAGAAATATGGAGTGGCTCAGTATATGGAGTGTAATATAAAACGTGTAATATATTTGGCATCATATAATTTAGTTTTACTTAGGAAAGACAGAAAACTGCATGGTTATGCTATGCAAATATCATAGTTTGGAAATCATTAATACAAGCACAATAATGTCTGTGTGTTTCTCAATAAATTCTACTGACACTTCAAGGTGTTTCTCTAGCTACAGAACTGACACCTCTAAGTGTCTACTATTGTTCTCTATACTTAAATTAATAATTCCAAAACCATGATACGTACAATAAAAAAGATAAATACAAAAAATTCATCTTAAAGCTTACAGTATATGATGGGAAACACAGCTATACTGATACTTGGCTTATGTGTAGTGCAGCTAAAGTGTTATTAAACATTGTTCTTATACTGATTATTTATATTGCCAAAATTTTAATTTTCTCTAATTCTTTTAATAATCAAATGACACAAAGCAAAACTGCATAGCCTCATATGAAAGCTGGCAGACAAACAAAATCCTGATGACAGTATGTTTGTAGCTTGAGTGGTTACTGAGCTATTGCAAGGCATTTGCAAAATCTTACTGAATTAATATTTATTGCTTTTGTTGTGACTTATAAAATCAGATTTAATACCCAAAATATAATGAATACAACCAATGTAAAGAATGGTTTATGCTGAGCAATTTGCCATTTAAATTTCCTTAGAAACCCTTATAGTTCCAGAGATATGAAAACATATCTGAAGTGTAAGGACATAATTTTGAAAAAATCAAGATGCTATCATTAGAAGTAAAAGTACAAACGTTCAGAGATTTATTGGAGGGAATGAGTTAAAAAAATGCATGTTTCATGTTTTGTAGGTTTTACTTCCAGACGTGACAGATGGATGGGAATGTTAATAATAAATTAAAAAGCAAATAAAACAAATACAGATGGCAAACGAAGATAAATTCTACAGCACTGTGAAATGAGTTGACTAGTACAGAATCATTATTTAAATTCGATTACTTAAACATTACTGATTTATCTTGTTTCATAAGCTTTTTTAACTGCATGTATTAAAAATGTCTTGATTTGAACTGATTTACAATCTGAAGAAATCCTGTGGGACAAAGCTGCTTACTAGATTTATGTATCTGAAAAATATAGTATTACATCTGACCATATATGCATATCTGTTTCTCTCTCTCTCTCTCTATATATATATATATATATATATATGTACATACATACATATGTATATATATATATATATATATATATATAAATAATATACGTGTGCACGCACACGTGTATATAAATGTGTGTGTGTGTGTGTGTGTGTGTGTGTGTGTGTGTGTGTGTGCGCGTGTCCCCATGTGTAAGGGAACATGGCCGCCTTAGGCATAGGTGAACTAGGCAACCGCCTAGGGCGCCGTACAGGCCAGCCTTGTAAAGGGTGCAGTTTTTCTTTATTCGTTTATTTTACTTAATTTTTAGCAGTCCATAAAGTTTGCGTTCTCCTCAGCACCCGGTCTCAGAGTACATCCTTACTGTACTGTGGCATGTACTCCCTCCCCCCACTTCCTTAGTCCATCCCTTGAAAATTAAAGGGACAATCCCACTGTTTAAAATTTGAGTCTGAACTTTTTTGAAGGGGTAGTGACAATGCTCTTGTCAGCACCACCCAGTGTGTTCCACCATCATGGTGCCCTTGCTTCCCCTATCGGCTTACTCTAGATGAGTGTAGATTATGCCATTTTGTTTATGATTTTTATGATTTTTTTTTCCCTATGGAAAATGCATAGTTGTTTTTCTTTTGCTTGAGCTAATTTCCCCTAAAAGCCTTAGTTCTTATGCAATAAAAATCCAAATACAATTATTAACAGAATATATATTTTTTCTACAATTTATCCTTTCCAAATGCAGCAAGTTCTGAAGTGATTTTAGAATGTGCTGCATGTGTAAAAGGCAATTTACAGAAAAATGGATCAGTGAACTGTTTTTTTTTTCTTATACTGTCATGGCTTGCTGTATGTGTAAATGAAAAATGGATTGGGGTGGGGGTTGTTGAACTGTAGTCCTTTTAGTTTAAAAATGCAGTAAGCCGTGTAATCACATTACAAGTATATGGGGACTAATTTATGGAAGGACGTTCATACATCTTTTTATTTTTTTTTTGTTTATTTTTTTACAAGTCGTCTTTTAAAAATGCTGTAAGCCCTTAACCTGCTGCATTTTATAAATGACAATTTATTAAAAAAGAGATTGCTAAACTATAATTCCTAGGCTGTACTTCTTGTGAGGCTAGTGTGATGTCAGAAAAAAACAACACACATCACTGATCTCAGTGCAGCTTCTTTCAGTTTGCAGCTGTTGTACAGTGTCATATGTTTTTTTTTTCCTTAGTGGCAGGCTGATTAGTTAGTTGAAGACTTGCAGGTGACATTACTTTAGCAATTAAAAGTATGTGTGTCTCTCCCGAATGCAAATGTACGCAAATGTGAATGTGCAATTGTTCTTGAAAGTATCTGTGCTCAAGTGCGACTGTGTGTGTGTGTGTGTGTGTGTGTGTGTGTGTGTGTGTGTGTGTGTGTGTGTGTGTGTGTGTGTGTGTGTGTGTGTGTGTGTGTGTGTGTGTGTGTGCACGTGTGTGCATGTATGTGTGTGTCTTTGTATTTACATGTGAGTGTGTGTGGGCATGCATATTGTGAACTCAAATGTGCGAGTGTGCACAAGTACGGGTGCGACGTGTATATGATGATCTGCACCCAAACACATCACTCAGCATGTTAGTGCAAGAAATCTGAACAAAGCCTAAAATAATTGTTGGATAATGGCCCAAAAATAGGTACAGATTTTAAATATTGCTGTTTGAGTTAACATGTATTTTCTGCAGGATATAAAGTCTGTAACTTAAATGTATGTCATTATTTAGTGATTTCAGTCCTCCATGATTTGTCAGAAACCCATAAATTTTATGACGGACAAACTGAAAAAAAAAAAGGCAAAGGGCTTAACATTTTGCAAAAATCTGGACAGAGGTATGATCCTAAAGCATATTTCTCAACCTCTTAAAGCAAGAAATCTGGACAAAGCCACAAATAATGGGTTAGTGGAGTGCTTGTGCAGACATTGACATACCACTGAAAGGGTCGTTGAGGTAAACTTTTAACTCCATGTGAGTGAATTGCTTAGCCATACATGGGCATACTACTGCTGGGGTCATTGGGGGAATATTTCATTTGGTGTCAGTGAAATGATTTTACAAACATGGACATAGTACTAAAAGGGTTGCTGGGAGAAATGTTTAAATTGGGGTCTGTGAAGTGCTTGGTCATACATGGGCAAACTACTGCTGGGGTTGCTGGAGAAATTTTTCCACATAGTGTCAATAAAAGTGATTGTGCAGTGATCATCGGGAGAAATGTTTCATTTGGTGTTATTGAAGTGCTTGTGAAGTCAGGGGAAGACTACAAAAGGGACAGATATGAAAATGAATGATTTTGTCAGTGAAGTGTTGTGCAGACAAGGACAATCTACTGAAGGAACTGCTGGGGGAAATGTTTAATTTGGTGTTACTTTTAATTTGAAGTGGTTGGGCATACATGGTCAAACTATTGAAAGGGTCACCGGGAAATAATTAATTTGGTGTCAGAGAAGTGCTTGGACATAAATGGTCAAACTACTGAAGGGGTCACTGGGGGAATGTTGAATTTGGTGTCAGTGAAGTTGAGGAGAAATGTTGCATTTTGTGTCAGTGAAGTGCTTGTGCAGACATGGACATACTACTGAAGGGGTAGTTGGGGGAGATGTTTCATTTGATGTTTGTGAAGTGCTTGTGCAGACATGGACGTAGTATTGAAAGGGTCATTGGGGAAATGTTTAATTCCATGTCAGTGAAGTGATTGAGCATATATGGACAAACTATTGAAGGGGGTCATTGGTGAGATCTTCATTTGGTGTCAGTGAAATGCTTATGCAAACATAAACATAGTACTGAAAGGGCTGTTGAGATAAATGTTTCATGTGCTGTTAGTGCAGTCCTAGT
This sequence comes from Protopterus annectens, assembly GCF_019279795.1. Classification (NCBI taxonomy): domain Eukaryota; kingdom Metazoa; phylum Chordata; order Ceratodontiformes; family Protopteridae; genus Protopterus; species Protopterus annectens. The sequence continues at coordinate 419,100,201 of NC_056741.1, forward strand.
GCAAACATGGACAATATACTGAAAGAAGTATTCCTTGCATCATATAGGCAGAAGTGTAACACCATTCTAGAAGTACACTTATTGAAGGTTAATCTCAAGAAATGATTGCATTGGGTGGGACTAAGCAAGACCAGCATTCACTGAAATATTGCAGTTTTAGTTTGATTTAAAAAAAACGAAAGCAGACAGGATATATTGTCAGTCCAACAGTTCATAATGTCAGAATAAAACTTCTCAAAATAAATACGTGACCAGGATTTCTAAAATGTGAGCCAGTCTGCCGCATCACTAATGCAAGGCGGTTTCAAATGGATTTTTCGACTGACTGACTTTGCCATTTAGTAATTTAGCTTGCAACATGACATACCCACTCGAAATGTCAGTGTCTGGGAACTAAACGATTTAACTCTGATACATGTTTAAGCATTAAAGAGCAGCAGCAACAACATAGCAATCATTTCCTGAACAGAAACATCTCTGATTGAACCAAAGCGGCAAAGCGCTCATTTTGAATTTTACTACTGGCTCGGCAGTGTCTGGTGACTTATTTTGAGTTTTTGTTATGCACCAAAGGTAAGGAACAAATCTATGTCTCTGACCTGTTCAGCTTTTTACAGTAGACTCCAGATTTTGTCCAAGCCCCATTTATTCTGCTTCCCCTTAATGTAAGCATAAGCATACCTCTCAAGTGTCCAGATTTTTGTAGAATGTCCAGATTTTTGCCTAATAGTTTCTTTTCCTCATAAAATTTGTGGCTTTCTAGAAAATTATTGGGATGATGCGCTTACATTGTATTTGCTGTGTCCAGGGTTGTGCTTTGGCTGGTTGTTTTTAAAGTTTTGAGCTTTAGTTCTTTTTGTTCCGCTGTTTTGCAGTTGTATGATCTGATTAAAGTCACTAAATAATGATATACATTTGTGTTTCAGACTTTGTATCCATCAGAAAAATGCTGCTAAGACAAATTCTGTTATTGTAGCAACTGTCTAAGTTTATATGAGTAAAATTAAAAATCTGTCCCTATTTTTGGGCCTATGTCTCCCCATTCTGTTATGCTTTGTCCAGATTTTTTGTGCTAAGAGGTTGACAGGTATGAGTGTATGGTACTGCACACAGTGAGGATGGAGGTTGCTATTTGCTTTTTAATCACTGATATGTAAGGTTTGCCTACCCTAAGTAATTTAAATGGTTTAGTAATGGATTAAGCAACCCTTTGAAACAAGGCATAGGCATTACATGCAGAAAGCATGGGCTTCTATTTTCTGGGTGAAGAGCAGGTTTGAATACACGGGCATGTTGCAGTGCAGTGAAGTGTTTTATGTTGTGTCTCCTGAATCTAACAGCTTTGTGTATAATTTTGTACCTTACTCAGCTTATTACTTTTCCACAAAAAAGTTGAGGGTTTTTATGCAGTTACTTAGAGAAGGATAAGTGTCATATGTATAGCACTTTAGTTATAAACAGAACATTGCAGACAAATAAAAAGGTTCTTATGCTCCAATATTTCTGTACAACACCTTCACTCTGATGGGATATTGTAGATCAATTAGATTGTGTTTTCAGCACATGCATTCTTTCAAGAACTCTTCAGTGTTCAGGTTCTGGGTGGACAAAACATGTATAATTTAAGTGAATATTAATAACCTTTCAGTTTTTTTTTTTTTTTTTTTTTTTTTGTGCATTTGATTTAGCTTGCGAGTAAAGCCTGCATAAACAGTATTTATCTGCTTGCAAAATGAAGACTTAAAATATCATAATTCTTAACTTGTACTAATTTATTTGATCTCTCAACCATACATTTAAGATGTACAGAATCATACAAGTGTCTTTAATTGTCGCATTGTGTGTGTGTGTGTGTGTGTGTGTGTGTGTGTGTGTGTGTGTGTGTGTGTGTGTGTGTGTGTGTGTGTGTGTGTGTGTGTCTGTGTGACTAAGCTGGCTCCAATTTTGGCTTTTATGTTTCTCAGATAAAATCTGGTATTGGCAAATTGTTTTGCAGTCAGTCATCAGCAATACATGCGAATTATGTACTTCATAACTTTTGTAAAATGCTTGGAAATGCAAAACCTGTTACAGCAGGAACCTTTAACAGTATAAGAGCAGTATTTCAAATGTCCTTGAGCTAAGAAGTTGGGGAGGAGGGCAGGAGATTGCAGTGGTTGTACTGTGTGGTTATTTGATCTCGAGCAGGTATTTCAGTTGTTTACTCAGTCATATAAGTGTCTTCAATTGTTGCATGGCATGTGTGTGTCCAAGTGTCCCTGGGCTCTGATTTTGGCTTGCATTTTCTATCAGATATAATCTGGCAAATTATTCTGTGGTCATCAGCTACTGTGTGAACTTCAAGACTTCATATCTATCAGAAAATGCTTCCTAATGCAAAAACAGTCTAATAGTTTAATTGCATTACAAGGTATCTTTCCTTCCTATAGTATGACAAAGTGTTTTACTGATTTTCATGCATTTAAATAATTGAAGGAAATAACTGGAGTGGCTTTCATGGGGAGTGACCTACCTGTGGGTGTGGCTCAAATAGGGGTATTTCATGAGCATGGTGTGGGTGGGGCTTAAGTGGCACCAAAGCACTACTTTGCCTAGGGTACCATTTCAGCTAAGGCCAGTCCTGTAAGGGAAACATGCTTTGTCATGTGCTCTTTTGTTTGGGTAGTATAACTTCAAATCAGAAAGATTATCTGTTTCCTGCTGTCAACATGTCAGTACATCGGCACTGGCTAGTTTGCAAATTACATCCTTGTTTGCAGTTCTCTGGACTCAGACAAGAAGGAAAAGGAGAGAGTTTTTTCTACTTTTTTTCTTTAGGTTTATGTGACCTTGGAGTTAAGCTTGGGAGTTTGTTGCAAACTAGAGAATGTCACTCTTTACAGCTTGTGACCTCCCAAGGCTTTAGAAATTAAAATTTCAGATAATTGCATATGTATTGAATGACACCTGATTATTCACAGGTTATTGTATATAAATATGTACATACACAACATATAGATGAATAGTTAGAGATTCACACACACATATGTATGGTTCTACAATGAATGGCTGACTTGTTAAACAATCAAATGAAAAAACTGACAAAACATGCTAACAATTCATTATATTAACAACACAAATTAGTGACAAGTACATCAAAAAAGGATACAATTTTATTTTCCACTGTACAGCCCATAACCAGTCAACACATTCAGCTCAAATATGTCTAAATAGTGGCAGTGATATGGAAATATTTTTTCCAAGGTAAGTGTACAGTTAGGGTTAGGGACAGGTTTAGGGTTAGGGTTGGGGTTTGGCAACATTTCAAAGGTGGAATGGAGGGCTTTGCCCCCTTTTCCACCTTAGTAATGCAGGCTAATCCCAACCCTAACCCTAACCCTAACCCTAACCCTTATCCTAACTTTGCATCTTTTCTTAAACAAACTCTTTCCATTACACTACTACTGCTATATAAGACAGCTAAACACTCATGACAAACAAACACATATATACATATACAACCCCCCACACATACAAATGTCACCCACACAACACTAACTCTATCCCTTTACCTAACCCTAATACACACACACACAGACACACACACACACACACACACACACACACACACACACACACACACACACACACACTTACATGCATTAAACTTATTCCCTTATGTAATCCCTATTCTAACTCTAAAACACACGCACCTGCCCACAAACTCTCAGCCCTATCACAAAGCCAGTTACCTGTGTCAACCAACCCATACGTCATCCAATCTGCCATTCACAAAAATAACCTTTCCCACAACACGCACTACAGTTCAGTTATATATGAAAGCAATGCACTACAAAAAACTGCATGCGCTGTATACACAAAGCAATGCACACACAATCTAGCAAAACAACTTTAACCACATAGCATGCAATGCATAAAAAAACAGTACATTGGGACGTCTAATACATAATTTATTTACAGCAAAGCAACAGATAATTTCATAGATATAATTAAACAGTGATTAAATATCATGATTAGTTTATAATGAAAACAATGTCTAAGTTACAAAATGCATTATCCTACTGACACATTTTATGTACATAAGTTTTAATTTATATGATAGAACTTGATCATGCCCATGTTACTTGAAATAAGTAAATTATTTCAGCTTTAAGACTGAATTTCCATATTTATCTGCGGTGGTAGTGCTGCAGTAGCATTGTCACCTCACAGTAAGGCGCTGTCCGGCTCGATTCTCAGCTAGAGCGTCTTCTGCGTGGAGACATGCGTGAAAGGGCATACCTTCGTTGAAGGTTGTGCCTCAGGGCTGGCAACTCGCCAAGTAAAAAATCAACTGCCAAGCATTAGCGGACCGGAGTTCCGCTGTGGCGACCCCTAAAAGCCGAAAGACACAACAACTCATAATTCCTAAAGCAATGGCATGATTGATTTTGAAACAGACATTCCCTCAAGTTTTCTTTAAATCCATTTAGTTGGTTTCCATCCTTATTTCATTTAGTAAGCTGTTCCAGGTCTACACATCTGCATTTGAGAGGATGGTGTTCCAAGTTGTCTCAAGGAGTTTGGAGCAGAATGACATTTTGTGGGATATCTGTGAGAAACAAGCCAATGAGAACTGCTTTGTGGGAACAGCTTTATCCAAATTAGTTTGATGTGTTGTGTTGCTGGTGTGCAGCAGAACTGTTGTAGAATTTTTCTTAGCATATATATTTATGCAGAAGCTGTGTAGTTGTGCTTACTGATTCCATGATTCTGGTCAGTTAATTTGCTCATAAATGCGGTGGCTAAGTTGTTGTTGTACTACTACTGCAGGATTACATTGTACCAACATTTGAAAATGTAATAAAATGGCAATAATGTAGCAGCACACCTTGTTCCTAGATTCTGTATGGTCATCCTTATTGTGGTCTTCTGTGGACTTGAAGACATTGGACTTTAAAACTTGTGAGCTTATTCTGGTATTCTTTGTTTTTGCCTTTACCTGGAGTATGTTGGATCTGATGTTCTTAAGATGGGAAGAACCCTGACTAGGATTGCATTGTGTATGGAATCTGTTGGTAGACATTTAATTTTGAGAATATTTTACAATGATTTTCAAATTATCCACTTATTTCATTTATCTTTTATTGTTAGTTTTGTTTTTAACTCAGACTGCTTGTATGTTAAGTAGCATTTCATACTTGTTAAAGATTTCAGTTTTCCATTCTGTCTCACCCAAACAAATGACTGGTGCCAGAAACACTGCCTCAAGCGGAATACAAAAAAATGCATCATCATCCCCTTTGGAGAGAGAGATGTCCCCACTAATTATCACATTAATAACAGCGTTCTAAGCATGCAGTCAGTTGTGAGGGATTTGGGCACCCAGAATGATAGCCACATGACTTTTTGACCACCATGTTGCTTCCATTGTACGGAAAGCTTTCTACATGGCCCACCTCATAAGTAAGGGTATCTCATCCAGGGACAAGGAGGTCATAACATCCCTGTATTCTCCCCTTATGAGGCCCATTATTGAGTACAATGCCCCATTTGGCATGTACCTTGCAAAGCACATGCAGCAGCTGGCGAGACCTCAGAGGTTCCTCACCAGGAGAATCCAGGCCTCAAAAATCTACCATACACAGGTAGGCTAAAAGCCCTATCCCTCTACCCTGTTTCATACAGACTCCTCAGAGGTAACCTCTGTCTGGCATACAAGGTGATCTTGGATCCCGCTTGATGGGACTGCTGCATATCCGCAAGGCAAGCTACACTCGAGTAACCCGCACATGCGGCTTCAACCTAGTCTGTGACATCAATAGGACTTTCTGATGGGAAAGATTTATGTCCCAGAGACTGCCCTCTATGGAATAGACTCCCTCTCCACATCAGGCAGAGTACCTCTTTACCCCTTTTTAAGTGCAATCTGGATAACTGGATGGGAAATGGAAAATGCATCCCTGGGATTCCACCCATGCCCCTGCTGGACAGGGGCATTGGGTGCTGATTTGTCTATACATGGGCTAAACTCTTGGCTAGGCTTATAAGGGCCTCAGGGCCAATAGCCTAGTAACTTCCTATGATTTTATGATCCTATGATTACTTATAATATCCAAATAAACTCCACGTAATTGTAGAACCAAGTACAAAGTAAGATAAAGAAATCCAGTCCACCAAAATGAGGTAAAAACAGTCTTTATAGAAAGTCCACAATACAAAATGAGCTTTGCCTACAAGCTAGACTTCTTCAGATAAGAAACAAATTACTTCTGCTACCCTTCCATTTTATATTACTGCCCTCAAATTAATCAATTAACATTTTGAGAAAATTAATTAACATTTAAAAGGGGCTTTTTTTGTATACTTCATTTTCCAAATATTTACTACATTCCCATGTATTGAAAAAAGTTTTAAAATGAAATGTTAGAACCAAATGAACACTTAATGCTAAAATATATATATATATGTACTATACATGATGTGAGGTGAAAACATACCTCATATTTACTAAAACAAATAATGTGCATTAAAGAAAACCATTTAAGCTAAAATCCATGTATTTAAAAAACACATATTATGCAACATTTCATAACACCATAAAAATCATCCTATTGCAAGGGGAAAATAATCCAACGTATAATGCTAATTGTACCCTGGGGTATATATCTATTCTATATGTTGCAAAAATATTGAGAAATGGAGGTCTAAAGCCAAATATACTAGATGGTTTCTGCTTTAGATACTAAAATAGGTTTAATGGTCACATACTCATTTAGTCCAGGTGGAATAGATGATTTTAATCTCAACTGCCATTTCAATTCTTTACCCAGCAAAATGTTTTTGTGTCTCCCCTTCCCATTGTTGTCCAAAATGGAATCAATAATGCCAAATTTGAAACCATTATATGCTGGGCACACCAATGAATGTTTGTATAGGGCACTCGTCTCTTTCCCTGTTCTTATGTCATATTGATGTTCATACATCCTATCTTTTAGTGCCCTATCAGTTTTTCCTATGTAAAATGCATGACAGCCCCCACATTTGGCCATATATACAACCATCCTAGTTTTGCAGTTGCCCTTACTAAACCTTACCACACTATTCAAATCATTGTGTAACCTAATCCATGTATCTCTCAAAATCAGGTTACAATAATTACAGTTACCACAAGGAGTAGTGGCCTTTAAAACACCTTTCTTTTTCTCTCCTTCCTCAAACATTCTTTTAAAGTTTTTTCCAGTTCTATAGGTGAACAAAGGGGTGTTCCCCACAGTTTCATAGATTTCCTTATTAATTTTCAAAGTATTCCAGTTCTTTCTAATAATATTAGTGAATGATTCAGAAAACATATTGTATTCTAAAACGCAAGCCCCATAGAAATTTTTACCTTCCTTTTCTTTCTTTGTATTGACATTATTAAAAGTTTTGCCCAGAAGTGCCACATATTTATTACCCCAACCTCTATAAACTTTGTCTAGTATTTCTATGACCATAGCCGTAGGGTACCCCCTTTCTAGGAAGTTTTTGCCAAGAAAGAGAAACTCTTTAAGTAGGTCGTTGAAATCAGAGGTCATTCTAGCTATTCTAACAGCTTGGCCTTTTACAATGCTTTTCTTTTGCATCTCGGGGTGGTGACTGTTGTAGTGTAAGTAACTATTACACCAGGTGTCCTTACGATATATTTTAGATTTAAAGCCATTAGATGTTTATGATGGTAGTGTCTAAATAATTAATGCTGTCTGTTTTCCATGTGTGTGTGAAACTTAGGAAAGAGGTACTCGCATTTATGTAATCCATAAATTGCTCCATAATGTCATGAGAACTGTCCCACAAAATAAAGATATCGTCAAGAAACCTTAGGTAAAGTCTTATGTGTTTGTGGAAATGACTGGGAAATATGAATCTATTTTCCCATTCTAACAGAACCAAATTGGCATATACGGGGGCACATGCTGCCCCCATAGCAACACCGCTCCTTTGTTGGTAGTATTCCCCCTGGAAGCTGATATAATTATTATCTAATATCACTTCCATAAGTTCCAAGGTAAGCAAGATCTTATCATCAGAAAGGGCAGAATATTTATATAAGCTTCTCCCAAAATATTCATGCCCTTCCAATCGAGGAATACTTGTAAATAAATCTTTAATGTCTATTGTCAAGAAGCTGCAGCTCTCCGTCCATATATCTTTGGTAAGTTTGCTGAGAAATTCCCATGAATCTTTAATGAGATGAGGTGTTTTTTCCACTATTTCCTTAGTGTAATTGTCGACTAGTTTTGCTAATGGGTGAGTCTTAGAATTTTTTGCTGACACTATAGGTCTAAAGGGAGGTTCTCTAATGGATTTGTGAACTTTAGGCACACCAAAAAAGCAAGGTATAGAAGGATAGTTCTGTCTTAAAAAACTATGTAATTTACTATTAATCCTGTTGTCCATCAAATATTCCTCCAATAGGGAATCAATTCTCCTATATGCAATATTGATCTGGTTTTGATACTGTTGAATATGTAGTAGTGTCCAACAATATATCCATAATAGCATTCTTGTATTCCTCCATCCCAAACAGAACCACCCCACCCCCTTTATCAGGCTTCATAATGCGGCAGTTATCATGCTTTACTAATTCTTCCAATAAACATGTTTCATCCTCAGCCAAATTAGAATGTTGTGCCTTCCATATATCCCTGACATGTTCTTCATAAATCTCTTCTGTTACAATTTTTTCAAACGTTAGCAATACCGGGTGTAGGGGTGGGTTGTACGTACTACTCCTCACTAGTTCTGCAGGTGTGTTGTTATAGTCATCTTTTCTGCATTTTTTAATATCTCTATTAGTGTCTTTGCCACTATTACTATAATCATTATTTTTATGGTTAAACATAATTTTCAAATTCAATTTCCTAAGATATAACTTTAAATCAATGAGTAAATTAGCTACATCCCCGTAGTTAGATTTCACAAATTTAAAGCCTTTCGAAAAAAGTGAAAAATGTTCCTTCGTCAAAATAATTGGAGTATAATTAAATATCTTGAAACCCTTATACTCCATAACAATATCTTCCATATCTTTTATTGGTGTTATTTCCCCTTCCTCGTTACTTTTTTCCACCCATAATTCGTCCCATAAGTGTCTTGTCTTTGACCTGGATCCGAGGGATATCTCGTTTTGTTTGCTAAACGCTCCGACCTTCTGGGTTCTAAAAAATGTTCACTTTCCTCCAAAAAAGAGTCTAACTCATCCAAAGGTCTACGGGTGTCAATGCCTCCCCCTGTTTCATCTTCATTCACCAATACCCTATTTTCTAGGTGTTGATCCCCTCGTGTGTCCCTATTCTTAAAAGCAGAGTATACCTTACTGCCCACTTTTTTGTAATTATTGTATGGCCCAGGGTACAGCTTACCCGTCTCATACTGTTGTTTGTCCCTTACATACTTTTTTTGTTTCCTAAAGTATATATTAGAAGCCCTTTTGTCAATTTTAGTTAACAACCTGTGGTATAGCTGCTCAAACTCTGGAAACAACAGGTCGCTAACAATATCACTATTTAATTTGTTCACTTCATTAGTTAATGTAACCAAAACCACTTCGTTACACTTAATCAACCTAGACACTAAACCCATACCACATTCATCAAAAAATTCATGAAAATCATCAATAATAGCTTCCGTGTAGTTTATACCAAAAGGGTATTTACTTAACCTAAGTCCTGCGGTACAATCCTATTGTTAAAACAACATTTTAAGTAGCCATTATCAATTTGTAAACATTTCAGTTTGAACAGTTTTTTTTCCAATAAAAAAATCATCTCCTTTAATGTTGGCATTACTCTGTAAACTTCTCCTCTGCAGTTATCATTTAAGCCACCAACCATACCATAAGTATTACTATTAAAGTCAAATTTTTTGTCCATAACATCATTAAAGCACATAGAAGGTACCATGCCTGTACCCTTCCGCTTATCGTTGCCTACAATGCGTTGAGAACCATTAACATTAGCAGCACAATGATTTCCTGAGCCAGAATTGCGAGTAAATAAAACAGTACCTTGTTTTTCACTAATGATTGTACCACCACCTTGCCCATTTTGATCAGGGGTAGTCCGAGAGCCACAGCAGTTGCACGAACCTGTGGATAATATACCTTGTCTTTGAAAACTTCCTTTTGCAGCGCCTGCACACGCCAACAGTCCACCATTACTCGCGCACAGTTCTTCCGAGCGTGGGGATGACGTCATCATCGCTGCTGGAGGTCTCCGAAGTGCCAAGGATGTGTAATCTTTAACCACAGTGCCACCTCCTGGTGGATTTTGGCTCAAAAGCTCAATCAGCCTAGTAAGATCACCTTTCAATGAAGCCACTTCCTCCCGAACTTTAATGACTTCTTGCTCCGTTCTGACCACCCTGTCAGAACCGAAATTGTCACCATTAAGCAAGGTGGTGGAATCCGATGATAAATCTTCCATAATGGGTAGCAATAAACAGTCCAAACAACCTCAAAAGGCAAACGACTGGATGTCAGCCAAAAAAACTAAATAAACTCCACGTAATTGTAGAACCAAGTACAAAGTAAGATAAAGAAATCCAGTCCACCAAAATGAGGTAAAAACAGTCTTTATAGAAAGTCCACAATACAAAATGAGCGCTTTCGTCTACAAGCTAGACTTCTTCAGATAAGAAACAAATTACTTCTGCTACCCTTCCATTTTATATTACTGCCCTCAAATTAATCAATTAACATTTTGAGAAAATTAATTAACATTTAAAAGGGGCTTTTTTTGTATACTTCATTATCCAAATATTTACTACATTCCCATGTATTGAAAAAAGTTTTAAAATGAAATGTTAGAACCAAATGAACACTTAATGCTAAAATATATATATATATGTACTATACATGATGTGAGGTGAAAACATACCTCATATTTACTAAAACAAATAATGTGCATTAAAGAAAACCATTTAAGCTAAAATCCATGTATGTTGGATGTTGAAATGTTGCATAATATGTGTTTTTTAAATACATGGATTTTAGCTTAAATGGTTTTCTTTAATGCACATTATTTGTTTTAGTAAATATGAGGTATGTTTTCACCTCACATCATGTATATATAGTACATATATATATATTTTAGCATTGTGTTCATTTGTTCTTTCAAACATTTTTTTTTCTTTTTTTTTCTCAATACAATATTTGGATATAAATATTTGATAATGAAGTAAAAAAAATTAAAAATTAAATAATTTTCTCAAATCAAAATGTTAATTGATGATTAATTTGATATAAAAAATATAAAATGGAGTAGTAGCAGTAGTAATTATCTTTTCTAGCTTGAAGTTGTATCTGTAGACCGCCTATTTAATTTTGTATTTATATAAACTCTGCTTTTACCTTTCTTTTTCATTTTGGTGGTGGACTGTCTTTTTTTCTTTGTTTGTGGTTTGGTGGAGTTTATACGGTTTTTATTTAGTTTTGGCTGAACATTTTGTCTTGCCTTTTGAGGTTGTTTTTGGACATATTATTGGCACCATTATGAAAGATTTATCATCACCACCACCACTAATTTTAATGTCGACACTCGGTGGTGACAGGGTGTCTGAAGAACGAGCAAAGGAGTCATAAAAGTTCATGAAAAGCACCTTACTAGGCCGATTTCGATGGAGTGTATTGATTGAGCTTTTGAGCCAAAATTCCACCGTATTAGGTGGCTCCTGGGTTAAAGATTACACCAGCCCTGATGATGACCCCCCTCCAGTAGCGATGATGCGCACATCCCACCGGAAGAACTGTATGGCGCGACTATTGGCATGTGAAGGCTTGCAAAGACAAGTAAAAGGAGAAGGAGGTTAGGTATAACAGGTTCGCAACTCCCTGATCAAAATGGGCAAGGTGGTGATACAATCATTAGTGAAAAACAAGGTACTGTTTTATTTACTCGCAATTCTGGCTCAGGAAATCATTGTGCTGCTAATGTTAATGGTTCTCAACGCATTGTAGGCAACGATAAGCGGAAGGGTACAGGCATGGTACCTTCTATGTGCTTTAATGATGTTATGGACAAAAAATTTGACTTTAATAGTAATACTTATGGTATGGTTGGTGGCTTAAATGATAACTGCAGAGGAGAAGTTTACAGAGTAATGCCAACATTAAAGGAGATGATTTTTTTATTGGAAAAAAAACTGTTCAAACTGAAATGTTTACAAATTGATAATGGCTACTTAAAATGTTGTTTTAACAATAGGATTGTACCGCAGGGACTTAGGTTAAGTAAATACCCTTTTGGTATAAACTACACGGAAGCTATTATTGATGATTTTCATGAATTTTTTGATGAATGTGGTATGGGTTTAGTGTCTAGGTTGATTAAGTGTAACGAAGTGGTTTTGGTTACATTAACTAATGAAGTGAACAAATTAAATAGTGATATTGTTAGTGACCTGTTGTTTCCAGAGTTTGAGCAGCTATACCACAGGTTGTTAACTAAAATTGACAAAAGGGCTTCTAATATATACTTTAGGAAACAAAAAAAGTATGTAAGGGACAAACAACAGTATGAGACAGGTAAGATGTACCCTGGGCCATACAATAATTACAAAAAAGTGGGCAGTAAGGTATACTCTGCTTTTAAGAATAGGGACACACGAGGGGATCAACACCTAGAAAATAGGGTATTGGTGAATGAAGATGAAACAGGGGGAGGCATTGACACCCGTAGACCTTTGGATGAGTTAGACTCTTTTTTGGAGGAAAGTGAACATTTTTTAGAACCCAGAAGGTCGGAGCGTTTAGCAAACAAAACGAGATATCCCTCGGATCCAGGTCAAAGACAAGACACTTATGGGACGAATTATGGGTGGAAAAAAGTAACGAGGAAGGGGAAATAACACCAATAAAAGATACGGAAGATATTGTTATGGAGTATAAGGGTTTCAAGATATTTAATTATACTCCAATTATTTTGACGAAGGAACATTTTTCACTTTTTTCGAAAGGCTTTAAATTTGTGAAATCTAACTACGGGGATGTAGCTGATTTGCTCATTGATTTAAAGTTATATCTTAGGAAATTGAATTTGAAAATTATGTTTAACCATAAAAATAATGATTATAGTAATAGTGGCGAAGACACTAATAGAGATATTAAAAAATGCAGAAAAGATGACTATAACAACACACCTGCAGAACTAGTGAGGAGTAGTACGTACAACCCACCCCTACACCCGGTATTGCTAACGTTTGAAAAAATTGTAACAGAAGAGATTTATGAAGAACATGTCAGGGATATATGGAAGGCACAACATTCTAATTTGCCTGAGGATGAAACATGTTTATTGGAAGAATTAGTAAAGCATGGTAACTGCCGCATTATGAAGCCTGATAAAGGGGGTGGGGTGGTTCTGTTTGGGATGGAGGAATACAAGAATGCTATTATGGATATATTGTTGGACACTACTACATATTCAACAGTATCAAAAAACCAGATCAATATTGCATATAGGAGAATTGATTCCCTATTGGAGGAATATTTGATGGACAACAGGATTAATAGTAAATTACATAGTTTTTTAAGACAGAACTATCCTTCTATACCTTGCTTTTTTGGTGTGCCTAAAGTTCACAAATCCATTAGAGAACCTCCCTTTAGACCTATAGTGTCAGCAAAAAATTCTAAGACTCACCCATTAGCAAAACTAGTCGACAATTACACTAAGGAAATAGTGGAAAAAACACCTCATCTCATTAAAGATTCATGGGAATTTCTCAGCAAACTTACCAAAGATATATGGACGGAGAGCTGCAGCTTCTTGACAATAGACATTAAAGATTTATTTACAAGTATTCCTCGATTGGAAGGGCATGAATATTTTGGGAGAAGCTTATATAAATATTCTGCCCTTTCTGATGATAAGATCTTGCTTACCTTGGAACTTATGGAAGTGATATTAGATAATAATTATATCAGCTTCCAGGGGGAATACTACCAACAAAGGAGCGGTGTTGCTATGGGGGCAGCATGTGCCCCCGTATATGCCAATTTGGTTCTGTTAGAATGGGAAAATAGATTCATATTTCCCAGTCATTTCCACAAACACGTAAGACTTTACCTAAGGTTTCTTGACGATATCTTTATTTTGTGGGACAGTTCTCATGACATTATGGAGCAATTTATGGATTACATAAATGCGAGTACCTCTTTCCTAAGTTTCACACACACATGGAAAACAGACAGCATTAATTATTTAGACACTACCATCATAAAAACATCTAATGGCTTTAAATCTAAAATATATCGTAAGGACACCTGGTGTAATAGTTACTTACACTACAATAGTCACCCCCCCCGAGATGCAAAAGAAAAGCATTGTAAAAGGCCAAGCTGTTAGAATAGCTAGAATGACCTCTGATTTCAACGACCTACTTAAAGAGTTTCTCTTTCTTGGCAAAAACTTCCTAGAAAGGGGGTACCCTACGGCTATGGTCATAGAAATACTAGACGAAGTTTTTAGAGGTTGGGGTAATAAATATGTGGCACTTCTGGGCAAAACTTTTAATAATGTCAATACAAAGAAAGAAAAGGAAGGTAAAAATTTCTATGGGGCTTGCGTTTTAGAATACAATATGTTTTCTGAATCATTCACTAATATTATTAGAAAGAACTGGAATACTTTGAAAATTAATAAGGAAATCTATGAAACTGTGGGGAACACCCCTTTGTTCACCTATAGAACTGGAAAAAACGTTAAAAGAATGTTTGAGGAAGGAGAGAAAAAGAAAGGTGTTTTAAAGGCCACTACTCCTTGTGGTAACTGTAATTATTGTAACCTGATTTTGAGAGATACATGGATTAGGTTACACAATGATTTGAATAGTGTGATAAGGTTTAGTAAGGGCAACTGCAAAACTAGGATGGTTGTATATATGGCCAAATGTGGGGGCTGTCATGCATTTTACATAGGAAAAACTGATAGGGCACTAAAAGATAGGATGTATGAACATCAATATGACATAAGAACAGGGAAAGAGACGAGTGCCCTATACAAACATTCATTGGTGTGCCCAGCATATAATGGTTTCAAATTTGGCATTATTGATTCCATTTTGGACAACAATGGGAAGGGGGGAGACACAAAAAACATTTTGCTGGGTAAAGAATTGAAATGGCAGTTGAGATTAAAATCATCTATTCCACCTGGACTAAATGAGTATGTGACCATTAAACCTATTTTAGTATCTAAAGCAGAAACCATCTAGTATATTTGGCTTTAGACCTCCATTTCTCAATATTTTTTGCAACATATAGAATAGATATATACCCCAGGGTACAATTAGCATTATACGTTGGATTATTTTCCCCTTGCAATAGGATGATTTTATGGTGTTATGAAATGTTGCATAATATGTGTTTTTAAATACATGGATTTTAGCTTAAATGGTTTTCTTTAATGCACATTATTTGTTTTAGTAAATATGAGGTATGTTTTCACCTCACATCATGTATAGTACATATATATATATATTTTAGCATTAAGTGTTCATTTGGTTCTAACATTTCATTTTAAAACTTTTTTCAATACATGGGAATGTAGTAAATATTTGGAAAATGAAGTATACAAAAAAAGCCCCTTTTAAATGTTAATTAATTTTCTCAAAATGTTAATTGATTAATTTGAGGGCAGTAATATAAAATGGAAGGGTAGCAGAAGTAATTTGTTTCTTATCTGAAGAAGTCTAGCTTGTAGACGAAAGCGCTCATTTTGTATTGTGGACTTTCTATAAAGACTGTTTTTACCTCATTTTGGTGGACTGGATTTCTTTATCTTACTTTGTACTTATAATATCCATTAACTTCACTTTATGTTTTGTAAAGAGCTTAGACCCTGTGCTCTCTAAACAGATGTTAAAGTTGACGTGTCATCCCACACCACTGTTACTGGTGATATACTTTACAGGGACTGGCAGCTTGGACTCTAAAATGTTTAGCTGAGCAAGAAATTGATAAACAGTGTTAAACGCTGTACACTTTCTAACACACAGGCCATTATCTATGTAGTATATGAATATTATACCTTTCTTTTCACTTCTTACAGCTATTATCCATAAGGTTTTATCCTGTAACTTAAGTAAATCATTTACTTATTGCCTGTTACTTAAATAATATTGCTGCAATGTCCATTTACTGGTTTATCCTAAATTTTGCACTTAGCTTCTAATATTTTCCAGTTATTCTCTTAGTATCCCTCCATCTTTGGTGTTCATCAGTTAAAA
This sequence comes from Protopterus annectens, assembly GCF_019279795.1. NCBI lineage: Eukaryota > Metazoa > Chordata > Ceratodontiformes > Protopteridae > Protopterus > Protopterus annectens. Next base: position 419,116,449 of record NC_056741.1, read on the forward strand.
TTCAGTAATGTTCCTCTGGTCTCAGCACAGTATTGATGGATAATAGGGGTATCATTGCACATAATTCTTTTTGAAATGACAAGAATGCCACCTCTTCTTTATCTAAGTTTAAACGGCAAACTTTAATTATTTGAAAAAAAAAAACTGCCAGTTTAAATTTTATTTAGTGACACAGAGAACAGTACTGGAAGTCAAAATAAGTATGCGAGCATTTGTCCAGTGCATGGAGGGTTCAAACAATTAAAACATTATTACCATAAAAAAGTTCTCAGAGCTGCATTTTAAGTGATGGCAGTTATCCTACAGTGTACATTATATGCGGTACTCCCACACACTTCCATCTTCAGAACAGCTCAAGAGTCTGGAACACGATCCACTCATTTTTTAAAAACATTGCTAAGAAGACAGAGAGTGGCAAAGCATTCTGAATTGTATTAAAATGGAAGCAGCTTAAGATGGCTTTAACATTTCTGAGTATTACTGACTTTCTAATTGCTACTTCTTCATTCTACACTTTTATATACTTAGTTTAAGTGCTTACATTAGCAACCTGTACTTCATAATATGGGCAGCAGAGTTATTTTAGGCATGTCAAAATTGACTGTATCTATTAGCAGGCAATAATATACCCCTGCAAAACTAAATCTGTATCACTCTGTGCCCCACAATGGCTGTCAGTATCAGTTTGTATTAAAATTACAAATCTAAATGGAAACATAATTAAATGAATGTGTAGATTCTTTAAAACGTCAGCCTAACTTCTGAGTCACAAAAAATTCCCCATTTCTATACTGAATCAATAAATGCTAGGGTGCTAGAAAAATTTGACTGGTATAAAATAATGAGAGTCTTTCATAGGTTTATATTCTGTTAACAACTGGTAGAACCTTGACTTCCAAGATGGCTGCACATTCACTAACAGCTTAATTCTAGCTCTCCCAGTGTGAAAACAGAAAGAGCAGCAGAGAAGGCCAGTAGATTTGTGTTTATGGGTAAATTTCAGTAACTGGGTATTAAGTGTACTGCCTGGATGCCAAGAAAAAAGAAATACAGAGGACCTGGAAAAAGACAGTTACAAAAAAGTGAGGAATAAATTCTGACAGGAAAGTTCTGCAGCTGTTCAGCAAAAAGCAATGCAAGCTCCAGACATTAATTCCAGTAGCCTACAGGACAATATAAGGCAACTGCAAACAGACCTGGTTAAAATAAATGAAACACTGATGCAGTATATCAACACAAACAATAAAAGGCTGGAAAAAATGGAAGAGGCTTTAAACAAATATTCAGATGAGGTGGTAAAGCTGCAAAAATCAGAGGTTTAAGTGAAGAAAAAGCTGTCTGAATATGAGATTTCTCAAGAAGAGATGCTTAAAAATATAACAGCATTAGAGGACAGAGCATGTAGGGAACACTGAGATTTTCAACTATACCAGAGAAGCTGGAAGGAACAGACAGCATTAATTTTATGAAAGCACAAATAAGCAGCTGGACTGGTATTCCACAGAAGGAGTTGTTAGTTGAAAGGGTACATTGTGTGTATGCTCCAAACCTGGCTATGAGAAAGCAACCTAGACCTAATAGTAAAGATGCAATCCTACCAGCAGAGGGAGTTGATTTTGACAAAATGGTGGCAGAAGGACAAAGTATTAAAAGTGCAATATTTGTGGAGAATGATTACTCACTATACACCAGGCAGAAGAGAAGCACATTTCTTCCACTATTCAGGGAATGTTGAGACATGGGTATGAGATTCAAACTGCTATATCCAGCTTTCTTCAAACTATTCTTCCCTGGAGGGACATAATCATTTTTTGATGAAATACATGATAAGGAGGAAATACAAAAGTTTGTCCAACAAAAAGTGAGCTGTGAAACAGAAACAGATTTTGCTTCTTGTTCTTCTGGCAATAAAGACCCCAGAGAGGCTGTACATGTGAAACTTTTTTCAGTGTTTCAATGGAAAATGGTGGAGTGAAGGAAGAAAGCACAAGAGATGACTAGAAGATTCAAGAGTATGTTAAAAATGAAGCAGAGACAGGATTTGGGAGATGGAGAGAACACTAATAAAACCAGTAACTTAATCTGGGATTACAATGCAATAATAACCAGTAGGACCATCATAAGCCTAGCATGCAACCTAAATATATCCCATGAGTTGCTGAGCTTTAGAGTTTATTCTATTGGATATATGTTAGCTAAGGCATAATTTAATGGTTGACTCTGTCCATCAGAGACATATGTGCCAGACCTTTGGGGATATTTCAATTTCCCATCCACTGGTCCAGGTCATGCTTCAGGAGGGTTAGGGAAGGGCTCTGTTTTTTATGGATGGGAAGCCTGTTCCCAGAGAATGGAAATCCTCTGAGATATATGCCTGTCCCTCTAACATGTTCTATTTATGTTCTAAGCAAAGTTTAAGTCCTTAGATCTCATAGTTCAAAGATTCAAGATTCAAAGAAACTTTATTGTCATTTACGAAACACAAGTGTTACCTAAACAGCTCTTTTACAGGAGAAAACAAACACAAAAAGACAGACATGACAGGTATTAAAGAATAAACAATAACTACAGTATAAAAGTAAATATCTTGGTAGCTGACACACATGCTTGTACATTAATTATATATATATACTGGACAATACTGACTACTAGATGATTAACACATGAAAAAAAGTACACTATACACAGAGGTGAGATTGGGTGATATTGCACATAAGGAAGTGATTGGAATTGCACTTGAATGAGAATATTTTAATTTTAGTATGCAATAAATAAATAAATAGAATTACTGTATGGAAAAAAAGAAAAAGAATAATAGAGTATCAACCTATTATAGTCTTGATACATCCAGATTTACACCTGCATTAATGAGTCTTATTGCACTTGGATAAAACCTGTTCATGAATCTGGAAGTCCTGCAGTGGATACTCCATAATCTTGGTTACTGTGAAGGTGAATGCCTGAGGTACCAGCCAAGGTACCAGATTCTTATGGTGGAAAAAAACAGTTGGAGTGGAGCAGTTTGTTTGGTTCTTTTCTGGTGTATGAGTATATAATCAGGGCACACTGAGGCTGTGTTCTTGGCATTAGACAATGCAGCTAGGACCTGTTCTTTGTTGATAGATGGAAAGGTTAAGTTAGATTGCATTTTCAGGAAGGTGGCTGGTGGTGAGGGGGGGGGGGGTAAAGTTGCAGCTGAATTTGCAAGCCAGTACATTTGCTGTATCTCTGTGAATGTGGGTCCATTTACAACCAGTTCAGTACACTGCTGTGTGCTGCCTTTGAGGTTTCTGACATAACTAAAGAAGGTTTTATGGTTGTCCTTAGCCTATCTATACATTGAATTTGGCTTTGTCCGACTTAATTAACCTTCTTAATTGTATACTTATTTTGATGAGAGAGTTTTTATCAGTTTAGGTGTTACTTTCCCTAATTTCAACTATATATACTTTTTCTTTTGTTGTACAACCTGTAAAATTTTGGATTCCACCAGGGAGGTTTGGTTACAGAGTTTGTTTTGGGCTTACTTCTGTTAGGTACATCAGCCTCTATAATACCACTGCCATGGATGGCAGCATACATAAAGTTTTATAAGGTTGAATAAATGTGTATTACCCCTTGTAAGTCAACAATGTTCAAAGTAAATACCATGGTAATATTAAACAAAACTTAATGCTTTACAAAATCAGCCAAGCAACCTAGCAACCTGAGACATGCAATGTGAATATTACAATGAATACTGTGCTGATCCAGCATACAACAGGAAGGATCCTGTGTAAGTATTAAACTAAAGCCAAGGTTTTACAACATCAGCCATGCAATCGAGAGCATGCTAATTTACTATTAACATGGATCAAAGTTTTCCAATCAACCAGTGTAGAGCACCTGGTTATACTATTAAACTTATTCTAAAGCACTACAAAATCAGGTGTACAGTCTAGAGCATGTCATGCAACTATTAAAGTAAATTCAACTAGTGTATTACAACTGCAGAATGTACAGCATCACTGTAACTAATGAATGGGGGGTAATGTTTTACTAAATCAGGGTAATGTTTTACTAAATCAGCCTCACAACCTAAGGTATTCTATATCCATAATGAAATTACTCTTGTACTGTTCAGTCTTACAATGTATAGCATCCCAGTGCAAGCTTAAAGTCAGTCCAATGTGCTATAACATCAGCCATGCACATTTTGACATCACTTGGCAATACTAACTGTGCAAGGTGGAGCATCTCATAATGGTATTAAACTGATTTAAAGTGCTAAACAATCCATGCTGTTCAGCTGTACAATGTACAGTCACACTGTTAAACTGAATGTCAGTCACCACAAACTCAGACTTGCAGCTTAGGGTATCAAACTTCCAAATTATAGGGAGTCACATGCCATTCATTTTGTGCAATGTGCAACATATCGTAGCAATAATAAATGTTATCTTATGTAGTACAAATCAGATAGATACACATAACATTAAAAAACATGGCAGTATCAGTCTGCATTCAGTGGTTTTCACCTATGCAACTAGCAACATCTTGTGGCAGTATTATACAGAATCAAAAGCACTACAAAATAAGAAAGGCACACCTGGTGGTTTGCAGGTACACATTGAAGAGTATCACATGGTGGTACTAAATGTATTTTAATGCACTAACAAATCATCTGACCAAACATACTTCAAAATCCAATGCACTACAAAATCAGTTACACAAAATGGTTTTCGATTACACTATAAAGAATATTTTGATGGTACTAAAATTAATTCAATGCACACAAATCAGCTTCACAACTAAGATACCATATGACAATAATGCACTGAATGCAGTGATTTTTTTACCATACAATATTCAGTATGTATTGGATTTATTAAGCTGAATCTGATGTTGAGACAATTCAGTTGAACAATGTTTGTCATCCTGTGACAGTACAAAACTGTTTGCAATAGTCCTTATTCCCAGAAAGAAGTGTCACAAGTCAGTATCAAAATGAATTGTGTGTGCTATAATTACAACTGTAAAAACGAAGATGAAGACTTACTGTCTAACCTTCTGCTTGCCAACATCATGCTTTCTTATTTTACTGAACACACACAGCTTTAACTACTAATTCAGTAGAATTCTGTGCAAGCCAGCATGCGGCATTGACAATGACTTGTTTAATGATGTTTGTCATTAATTATTTAGTGGTTTGGAAAGCTTTGGGTGCTGGGCTAACAGCTGCTACCTCAGCACTAAGTGTACCTTAAGCTATAATGAAATTATCCTGATTCATGTGTCTCCTCTTGGATCACAGAAATTACAGTCATGGACTGCAGCCTCATTATTTCGATTATACCGAAGGCAGTTTCATTAAAATGTCATAATGTGTCATTTGTAACAGATGAGAATCAAGTGCTTCACTGCTAGTCTAAAAGCATGCTGCAGTTACCACTGACACTATCTGATTTAATTTAGCAGAGAGAGCTCATTTTCTTGTGAACTCTCTGCAATCCTTTAAATATGAAAGTTCACATTTTCCACTACAGTATAATTGTCTTGCACATCTGATTCTCATACTGTTCTTAAACAAAATTATGAGATCTGAAGCTTAATTTAAACTGAGGACTTTTTTATGCTTTGTGGACAAACTTTCACAATGAGCATTTTTTAACACAAAATCTTCTTTAAACAAATGCCTTCATCAGCCCCTCTTTAAACAAATCCAAGTGAGGTAGTTAGCACTACATACAACATGAGGTGCACCACTGAATAAACTCTAGTATAGTGAAATGAAAGTAAAACCACATTGTACATATTTTTTGTGAAATTCTCCATAAACATTAGGGGTAGTCTCATTCTGAAGATCACAACACTAGAAGAATTTTTTTTAACATTTGTTAACCAGCTAAGTGGGTTTGTCAAAGGACACCTTTCAGCTAAATAGGCAAATATCAAGTGCAAACAAATAAACAAACACAAAATATAACCATAAAGGTCAAATGAGAAGAGAGCAGTAAAATATGAAGATTCACACTGGCATATAGCAGTACAGTAGACATATAAAATATATCAGTACAATTTACATGTATGAGCAAAATAGACAGCAAAATGTATGAGGAGAACAGACAGTGTGAAGCTATAATTACATCAGTCAGAGCAAGTTAAGGTAACTGTGGTTGTAGCAGCAACTACACAGAATGTTTAAGGCTCAATGCACCATCATATGAATATATATATATATATATATATATATATATATATATATATATATATATATATATATATATATATATATGTATATATGTATATATATATATATATATATATATATATATATATATATATATATTAAAAAAAAATATATTAAAAAAATATATATATATATATATATATATATATATATGTGTGTGTGTGTGTGTGTGTGTGTGTATATATATATATATATATATATATATATATATATATATATATATATGGGTCTACTTTGACTCACCGAATTTTCAATTATCCGAATCACAGTTGGCCAGCTCCACATCAGCTAAAGAACATTCCTCTGAAAGTGCAGACTACCAAAATTCTTTCCCTGGGAAATGAACCCCTTGGCCATCAGGGAAAAAAAAACCTCAATGGAAGGAAACTAAACCCATCCAAGTGGGGGCTTTGCCCCATACCCCCCAACTAAATATACCAACTCTAAGATTGTACTATATTGGGAAAAGGGCAAAGTTCACCCTTGTGGCCAAGACGTTCATTTCCCAGGGAAAGAATTTTGGTAGTCCGTGTTTTCGGAGGAATGGTCTTTCACTGAAGTGGAGTCGGCCAACTGCGATTCGGATAACTGAAAATTCGGTGAGTCAAAGTTGACCCATATATATATATATATATATATATATATATATATATATATATATATATGTGTGTGTATATATGTATGTATATTTACTCAAACGTTCCCTCAGGACTGAAGGAGGGCAAGGCAACATAGACCAGGGGAGAATTTCAGGCTGCCCTTCCAATTATCTACATTTACCTTGAAGGTGGCAAGGGTGGTACACTGCTTGATATGTACTAGTAGTTTATTCCAGAGCTGAGGGGTTCATTAGGATATGAATCTATCACACAAACATGTCTTATTTGCTGACGACGGTTTAATTCCTTTAACCAAAAATTTGAAGTACCATTAGTTCTGCACTAGGAGGTCAGATAGGGCTGGATATTTCTTGGCTCGAAAGGACAAACATAGATCTCCATGTAGGACTCTGTAAGAGACTGCATACAGAGAAAGGGTTAATAGCCTCTCATGATAAAGATTTTTGAGGCCACTGATATTTTTAGTCATGACTCTCTGAAGTCTCTCTCAAGTTGTGTGATGTTTAGACAAATGCATGCCAAAAGGTGTTATGTTACATTCAATAATGGGTATGATAAGATCCAAGTAAAGGAGAATTTGGATTTCTTTGGATCTTGTGGAGATAACTTTGGAATGAGGTAAGCCACATAAAATTTTTATTTTACATTTGTTGACCGGGCTAGTCCAGCTGGATCAATGTCCATTTTCAGTGGAGGCCCGGGGAGAAAAGCTCCATTGGTTAAAACAAGTTTAGAGAATACAAATACACATAAAATTAAAAGTGGTGAACGACTTACAATATGAAATTTGATAGTATCTATACATACAGTGTATCAATACATTATTTTAAAAAAGGTAGGCAATAAAAAATATATATATGTTTTTTTTTTTTTTTTATTACAACATATGTGAGATCAGTAATATCAACAAAGATGTTATATCAGAGGAAGTCTATCAGCATTTCATAGTAGAGAAGGAAGAAGTGTGGTAGAGAAAATGAAGAAGGTAGGTTAGTCAGGGTTGGTACAAGAGCAAAGCCAGAATTTATTAAGATGTGTTTGCAGTTGTTTCTTAAAGAGTGGAAGAGAGGCCAAAGAGGAGATATTAGATGGAAGGTTATTCCATATTTTGCCAACTGAGTTAGAAAAAAGGCATTTACCTGCAGAATTAGTAGTTTTGGTACTATTAACTAGTAGTTTGTCTGAAGAACGTAGTTGTTTCAGGTTGTTATAGGGAGTCAAGAGATTACTGAGAACTGGTGTTTTAGATGGTTGATATAGAATTTTGTGAGCTATTAAGAGTTGTTGATAAATGAGCTTGTTAGGAAGTTCAAGCCAGTGTAGTTGTTTTAGGTTTAGACAGTGGTGAGTTCTAAACTGAGATCCTGTGGCAAATCGAGCAATATTATGGTAAGATGTAGTAAGTTTCTTAAGGTTACTTTTAGAGAGATTAGTGTAAATAGGGGAAGCATATAGAAGGGTAGAGATAAGGTGTGTTTGGGCTAAGGTGGTCTGGGTTTCAGGTGTAAGAAAGGGTTTGATTCTGTACAGGGATCCAATCTTTTTATTAACTGCTTTTATTGTGTTGTTAATGTGACAATCATAGTTTAGATTATTGTCTATAGTAACACCTAGAAGTTTTGTTGAAGGTTCAGGAGAAATTTGAGTATTATTAGTGGAATTAATAGAGAAGTTTATAGAAGTAGATTTACGGGTAGGTGAAAATAGTATCAATTTGGTTTTCTTAGGGTTGAGGAGTAGACGGCGGTCAGAGAACCACTGTTCAACAGTTGAAAAGGCTTTTTGTGTAAGAGACTGGAGTTCTGTTTGAGAGGAAGCAGTGCAAATTATAGTGGAATCATCTGCATATTGTATGCAGGTAGTGTTAGGGATAGCTGATCGGAGGTCATTAATAAAGATGGAAAATAGAAGTGGGCCTAGGATAGACCCTTGAGGTACTCCTAAAGAGACAGGAAGGAGAGCAGATAGTGAATTTTTCCAGAGTACTGCCTGGTGACGGTTTTCTAGATAAGAAGTAAACCAGGTTAAGGAAGAGGGATCCAGTGCAAGAGATTTAAGTGTGTGCAGAAGAAGTATATGATTAACCATATCAAAGGCTTTTGATAGGTCATAAATAGAGAAGATGTAAGTTTATTATTGTTACGGTTATAGTTGATGGTGTTGGTAAAGGAGAGTAGAGCTGTGGTAGTACTATGGGAAGGTCTAAATCCATGTTGAGTGTTAGCAAGTAGGTTATTATGGAGGAGATGGTAAAGTAGTTGTTTGTGTATACATTTTTCCATGATTTTGGCTAAGGGAGATAAAAGTGCTATGGGACGAAAGTTAGAGAAGTCATTAGACATGCCTCCTTTGTGTAGGGGAATGATGTGGGATATCTTCCAGATCTCAGGGAAAATACCTTCTTTTATAGATCTATTTATTAGGATAGAGACAGGGTAAGCAATGGCTTTTGCTGCTATTTGCAGGAATTCTGCAGGAAGATTGTCTGCAGATGGGGTGGTAGGTTTAAGTTTTTGGATTAGAGATTGGATATAGGAGGTAGATACAGGTTGTAGGTGAAGGGGAGGAAGAGTGTTTTTTAAAGTAGGAGAGAGTAGTTTAGAAGTGTCAGGAGATAGGTGGTTTGCTAGAGTTTGTATGGAATTGGTGAAGAAAGAATTAAAGTCATTGGCTTGTTGTGTGGGATTGTCAGAGTCAGAATCTTGAGGGTTGGGTGTAATTGCTTTGCCTGGGGTTAGAAGATTATTAATACTGTTCCAAAATTTTTTTGGTTCCTTTTTGGTAGTTTTCTGTAGTTGAAAGTAATAGTTCTTTTTATCTGTCAGAATGGCTTTTTTGGTACTGTTTCTAAGTTCTCTAAAGTTTTGGTGGTCAGTTTGGTTTTTAGTAGATCGCCACTTGTCCCATGCTTTATTTCTGAGGATGATATTTTGCTTAGTATTCTTGGTTAGCCAGGGCGCTGTTTTAGTTTTGGTTCTAATGGTATGACTTGGAGCATGTTGATCTAGGATAGATAGGAATGATGAATTGATGATGAATAGAGAGTGATCACTGAGGTCATCAGGAAGGGTACCTGATTGGTAGGTTTGCAAGGGGGTATTAGTAAGAATCCAATCTAATGTGGTTTCCGTATTGTTTTTTTTATTGGTTCTGGTGGGACTATTTATGAGTTGTTTGAACCCAAAAAGGTTGATATGGGATGTGGGGTTGGCACTGTTACAGGAATGCCAATCTATGTTAAAGTCTCCTAAGACTAGTGTTTCTTGAGGGAGTTTGGTAGAGAGTTGGTTAAGGATATGTTCTAGGGTTTTGATATTATTTCCAGGAGGGAGATATGCACAAATGAGGTTTATGGATTTAGTAGTATTGACTTGAAGTTTAGAGCTGATTACTTCAGCATTATCGTCTTGAGTAAGAGTCAAGTCTAGAGGGATAATTTGGAGTTTTGTTTTATATAGAATAGCTACCCCTCCTCCCTTTCTGGTAGTGCGATCTAGTCTAATAATGTTATAACCAGGTGGGGTAATTTCAATGTCTTTAATTGAAGGCTTCAGCCAAGTTTCTGTTAGGCATAAAATATCAAATTGCTGGGTTTCTAAAAGGGCATGGAGTTGACTAATTTTGTTACAAATACTACGTATATTGAGATGGGCAATGTAGAGTGAGTTGGAGGGTTTAGAGAATGAGAAAGATAAGGGTTTGGTTAGGTTTTGTTGTGTTTTGGTTTTATTATGATGTGGGCCTGGATTGGGGTGAATATCTCCATCTAGTAGTAAGTGGAGGAGTGTGAAATGTTTTTTTGGATAAGTTTATAGAGAGAGTCAAATGTTTTCTTGGATTTAAGTTTTTGTAACTTGCAGTGAACTAGTCTGTGGTATTTAGCTAGTAGGTAGATGGGTTGTGAGGGTGTGTGTAAGAAGGTTGGGGATAAAGATGTTGTAGCTGTAGAGGTGTATTTTGAGGGAAGTGAAAGAGAAACATTCAGGGAGTATTCATAGGAGGTTAGGATGTGAGTAGTTACAAGAGAAGATAATAGTAAAAGGGAGATAAGTATTTTCAGTATTGGATGGATGGTTAATATGGGCATCTTGGTTTGAATGGGGGTTTGCAGAGAAGTGAGATATAGTTTGGAGGTGTGGAGTAGGGTAGTAGAACACTGGGAAGGTAGGGCTATGATGTAGTAGGTATAGTGTTAAGATAGGGGAGGAGGTAGTTGTGTTAAATTGGTGGGTGTGGTTTTGATAAAGAGGGTTGTTTAGTTTGAGATGTTAGGGATTTGATTGGAGTGGGTGTGAAAGGGGTGTGTCTACATGTGAGATAAATGTAGGACTACTGGGGGTGGGTGGGAATTGGGGGTAGGGTAGGGGAGCGGAGTGAGCCCGAAGGGCGAATGGAGCGGGAAGAGCCAAAGAAGTAGAGATTCAGGAGAAACAATCAGTGAAGTGCTAATAGTACAGGTGAGTAAACCGAGGGAATATTAGTTAGTTTGATAGCAAGAGTTAGGAGTGAGTTAATGCTAGAAGTAGTAGAGAAAGTAGATAGAGGCAGTGGAGCATGAAGGGAACTAACAGAGGGAAGATAAAGAGAGTTTTACTGGGTAGAAATTGTTTACAGAGGGGAATATCCCTAAGAGAAGGGAGCCTCCTAGTGGCCACAGTAGATACTGCAACCGTGGCTACTTACAGGGCTTACAGCTTACAGGGTGAGGCAGGTTGCTGGGGATACTAATGGGAGTCTTTGGTCCGTTGGTTGGGAGAAGCAAAGTATGGCTGCTGGCTGACCTGGCTTTGGGTTTTACAGTTACACTGAGAGAGAAGCTTACAATGTTATTTAAAAATTGCAGGAACTGTAGAACGTACTTTCTTGTATCTTTCCAGGAGAAGGCTCCCAAAAGTGGTTTGGCTTTGTTCCCTAGAGTAGTGTAGGAGGCAGCAGTCCTAGTTAGGATACAAGATCCCAGACCTAGAAGTGGTCAGGAGGTGATACAGCTGGGAAAAGAGGGGAGAAGGAGATGATTTAGATATAGGGCAAACAAAACCTTGATAAAGCTCTACTATAAATACAGTAATCACTTTTCTAGGAATACAGACAAATTCAGCCTTTCAGAACTACTGTGGAGACACTACACAAAGAATATTGTGACAAGAGTGCCTAGATCCCTTAAAGCAGTATCTCATTAGAGGAGTGCATCACCTTTATGGCAAGTGAAACTGTTTTGTTTAAAAAAATAAATCATTCTACATTTTTTTACATTTAATTTGGTATCATTGTTCTCGCAGCTATTGTTAACATGGTCTAACCTGTGTTGGAGCAATTGTCAGCCAGTCGAAGATCAAATAACAATACTCAATTTATAGTCATCTGTAAACTTTGTTAACCATAGGCCAGGAGTGCTGGCCTAAACATCTGAGAAACTATTGTCAAATAGGAGAGGAAGGGGCCTAAAACTGAACCCTGTAGTACACCAATTTTTACTTTTTTCTAGAAATGATTAGCTAAAAGGTGTCAAGACAGAATGTCAGAGATCATGTTTATCCTGGCAGTTAAATATAACCAGGGATTGTTATACATGGATTTTCGATCCTTTAATAAAACATTAGCAAAAATATAGTTTTATTGTTACACTCCAAGTGGTACCATCAGAGTAAAACATTGCTTTGCTATTGGTAGAACTTAATCTTCTAATAATCCCTGAAGAGGCATATCAAAATGTTAAGGAAGTATTTATCATTAACAGAGATCAAGTCAGCTATAGATAGTTTTGCCCCATGTAAAGCCCATAGTCTTGATATGGTTGCTGTAAATTTCTTTAAGTAGTTTAGATTTTTATTGGAAACTCATCAAATGTAATTGTTTAAGGAAGCTACAAAGTGGATTTTTTGAAGGCCATGCTATTAATGTCCAACAATGATAAGACTTTATTTGATAAAAAATGGGCCTTAGTCCTTTGCATCAGAAAGAGGTAAAAATATTTACAAACATTTTTGCAACAAGGTTGGAAGACGTTCTTCCCTGTTTATTAACTAATGATCATTTGTGCTGTGTTAAAGGTCATATTGGTGGTCTGGAGGTGATACAGCTGTGGTTATATCTACAGGTGTTCAACAGACTACACAGGTTTCTTACTGACTGTCATAAAGTATTTGAAGCTGTACAGTGGTCCTTTTCTTGGAAACACTGGGGAGTGCTGGAAAATGTCATTATTTTGCACATATTTCTTCATATAAACCCTATCTAATGCATATTCTCTAATGGGATACTCTCCACTCCAATGTCAACACTCCCCATATTTATTTATGCTTGTAGCATTCACTACTGATTCATGGTTACATACCAAGTATAGGGATTTTGATATTAATGTCCACATTTTAGGTTCCTAATTTAGCACATGGTTTGCTTGACTGTGTCATATGACTCAGTAATCCATGACAACTGTTACTAGTGGTATTTGATGAACTGAATGATCTTTCTTCTTATATGGGCTTAAGTCGATACTAATAAATTTAGTATTTTTTTATTATCTGTCAGCACATTTGATAGCCTGCTGATGTCTCATGAACTACCTATCATGACTATTGCTGAGGCTACTTATTTAGATATGGAATTATACTTAAATACAGAAATTGACTGAAGGTAATGTGAAAACAATTGACTTATATTGGGTCCATGATGGGATTACATTTTCTGAGCAAAATCTAGGTTATTAAGATTTTGTTCTGCCAAGAGTATTATTTATTCTCAGGCATTTACTGCAGATGATTTTTTCAAGTCATGTTGGAAAGCTACAGAAAAATATTTCAGATTATTTGATGAATGGTAAACCATGTAGGACTAATAGGAAAAATATACCAACGGTCTCCAGAGGGTTTAAACTACTGAACTGTTTTGGATATATATAGGATAACCTCAGCTGTTTGGGGCTTTTATAGAGCCAAGATTCCCCTGACCATTATGGTTTACAGCAGAACTGGTGATATGATTTCTGCAGTCTGTGGTAATTATTTGCACTGCAACATCTAAGACTTGGTATTTAGATGGTATAGAAATACGGTCTGAAATGGGCAATGAGGGCAAAATATGCATAACTACAAGGTTAACATTACATTCATGCTTTTCGAATAATGTGTTATAAGAACAGGATAATCAGCTTATTTTGTAGGAGAACTACGTCAAGGCTGACATTATATTGGTATATGATGTCTTGGGTTACAAATATAGTTAATTGTGGTCTGTAGCTAAATTATAAGTGTAATCTAGTGGTCATAAGTTATAATGGCAATACTTTCAGCTCAGGGTGTGAATTCTTAGCTGAGTAAATGATGTGGAGATCAATGTCCAAATGCTGCAAATAGTCCTCTTTTGGCAGATGGGTACAATGGTGGATATAATTTAACCTGACGTTGAAGTATATTTACAGTTGTTGTTGGAAGTATTATGACTTTTTGCCAAATGAGTTGCTTAATCAGTGCAATAATACGTTAGCAGATCTGATAACTCGTGAAGATGGTGTGACTGTTTCAGGATTTTGTCTGACGGTTGTTGTCCAATACTTTCCAGTTTCAAACATACTGAGATGTTAATATACATTTGGCATATTATGCCTCTACAGCTGTATAAATCAGGGTTCAGACCTCATCATAAAAGCTACAGCTGTAAACAATACAATGCTTATCATTTTTATCTGCTCTGGTTATGTAAATAAATCCTAACCTTTGGGCAGAAATGATCAATGTTATTAACTAGACACTCAAGTGGACTTTATTTCCTACTAGTAATATAAAATGCTGGCTTACTTGGATAAAATTCTGCTTGCTTTCAGTTGGATAATGTAGAATGTTTGTCTCAACAGTGTTTATATATATATATATATATATATATATATATATATATATATATATATATAAATATATCATATTTGCTTTCATTTTCTTTTGTAAGAGAAAACTTCCAAAACACTGTATATAAGAACTGCATTTCTGCAATAGATTAAAATTACAATAATGTAAAATGATAGCCATAACTGTTTAGCAAGAGTATTGGTGCATTTTATTTAAACTCTTGTGCTAAGTCGTTATTGATACCAGCTGTATTTTTGTATAGTTTGATATCATCAGTGTTTGACATGCTTATATTTGGTTTGTTTACAATAAAGGTGATTTTATAGAAAAATAAAATTCACCATTAGTATTTTTCAATGAAATGAATGTAAAATGTCACAGTATATTATATTGCTTATGGAACACATATTTCCATTCTAATAAGTTTTGAATGGACTTGTCTCTATTTCAGCAAAGTAATGAAACAGATGTCCCGAAGAATTTCACACAAGATGAAGCCACACCTGGAAACAATATGACTTCCCATTTCCCATCTCAGAAATCTGTGACCATTGCAGTAGGTAAGTGAAAAAATCCAGAGCAGACAGGTGTACCTGTAATTGAAAAAGCAGTATCTTTGTTCCAAAAGTATCCAGTATGGGTCTGATAAATCTGTTTTGAACCATGGGCTGTAACTGCCAAAACTTGGAAAAGGGAAGTGAATTTTACCTTTTGAGTATATTTTTAAACTGCTACTAATTGCTGTTATACATCCTGAATGTCAATTAAATTAATGAATTAAAAGTAACAAATTATCTAAAATCATATTAAAAGTAACACATTATCTAAACTCAATCCATTTTTTTTCTTTTACTACATCCCTCTAGATCAGAATTAGTTTTTTGTGTGTATCCTTGAGGAACTCATGTTGATGTTGGTCTTCATTGGTGAAGGCAGGAATACTTTGGTTATGCAGCATTGTTTGGTAGTATTTGAGTTTATACGTGTGAAAAAGAGGGTATAAAAATGTAGTGAAATCTTGTGCTACATATACAGTATGTGTTTGGGCTTTTTTTTCAAGAATATGTATTATATTCAAAAATGCATGTATTCTTGAGTAGAAACAGGTGTTCTTTTGCTAATTCATTAATATGGTGGTGCATCTGCATATTTACATAGACATGTGCTTCATTGTATAAGCATGTGAGGAAGACATGCCCCCTCAGCTTCTGTAGACAGTAGAAACTTCAAAACATGTATTGGTGGGCCACAACAAGAAAGACACATTTCAGGAATGCCAAAGCAGTTGAAGAACTAGAGGGATTTTCATTTGTTAGAATGAAAGAAAATACTGAAATCAATATCTTCATACACTAAGGTATTAGTTTCAACTTTCTAAGCATTACATCTACTGCCTTACGTTAAGTCCCATGTACTCTTTCTTACATGCACACATACACACACATGGGCATGCATACACCCACATGCACACAAGCAAGCACAAACAGCACATGAGCTTGCAAATATACAAACACATGTGCTCGCACACATATGTGTAAGTACACATGCACACAAACACACAAATACACATGCCTGCACTCGCAATGCACATACCCACACACGTGCACACAAACACATACATTCACACACATACATACACACAAACGCATGCATTATTTATTTTTCTTTTGCTTTTGCCTGCTTTCCATTTCTCAGGCACTGATGCTAATAACAGCATAGCTGTTCAGTAAAACATGAGGTGTCTGCAAGTTTAAAGAAACACCAAATCGAGTTTTTAAAGAATTTACTATTCTGTACCATCATTTAGACCATGATAGCACTTCTAATATAGGAAATATGGTGGCACCTTATGGTGATATGGATTCACCAGCCCAGATACATATTTATATATATGGGTCCGCTTCTAAATCTTGAAAGCTCATAATCTTGAAATTCAAAATACTGAAGCCAAAATCCTGAAAGTTCAAAATACTGAAAACTCAAAATACTGAATTTCATAATATTGAAAAAAACTACAGGATACTAACACTATACTCCAGCAGAAGTACGTAGAAAAACAAATAAAAGACAAAGCATATTAGTTTACTTCAACTATGACCAGGGGGTCAAGCCCCCCTGCACCCCCCATGTGGGGGCTGCGCCCCCACACCCCCTACTACTTAAATATATCAACTCTGAGATCATACTTTACTACACTAAGATGAGTTATGTTGTTGTATAGCAAATTAAAAAGGAACATGACTAAGGTTACAACAGGCAGTCATGAAGCACGTAATGGTATGTCTGCCATTTTCTTCTGTGGAGTGTGACCTTGGAGTTGATATATTTAAGTAGCAGGGGGTGTGGGGGGTGCAGAGGGGTTTGTCCCCCTGCTTATAGTTGGAGAAGAGCAATATGTTTTGTTATGTCTTTGTGTTGGAATATTGTAAGTGTTGGTGTACTCTGTTTTTTCGGGACTATATTACAACATCGAAGTTTCAAAACTTTGAATGTTCTAATATCGAACCCTATTCAGCAAAAGCTGAAAACATCGAACATACAGAACAGCAAATTTTTTCCTAGGGAAAACAATTGCTGTTCCAAAACACATGCACACCAAACAAACAGCAATCCACACACATACACCTAAAATCTTACACCTAACCCTACACTAAACTATACACACACCACTAACTATCCACTTACCTTAACACAAACCCTGACCCTAAGGTCTGTCACTGTTGCACACTCACCTCACCCGTGCCCTAACCCTAACTCACCTACCCCACCCTAACCCTCATGTCCACACAATCGCACACTTACCTAACCCGCGCCCTAAGCCTAACTCACCTAACCCACCCGAACGCTCATATTCACACAATCGCACACATACCTAACCCGCGCCCTAACCCTAACTCACCTAACCCATCCTAACCCTCACATCCACACAATCGCACACATATCTGACCCACACCCTAACCCTAATTAACCTAACCAGCACTCAATCGCACACTTACCTGAACCCGACCCGTAGCTTTCTACCACAGCGCTGAAAATACCGAAGCAACAGAAACGGACAACCTGGTTTTCTGTTGCTTCGATATTTTCAGCTTTCGCTGAATAGGGTTCAATATTAGAACATTCGAAGTTTTGAAACTTCGATGTTCTAATATAGACCCATTTTTTCAATATTATGAAATTCAGTATTTTGAACTTTCAGGATTTTGGCTTCAGTATTTTGAATTTCAAGATTATGAGCTTTTAAGATTTAGAAGCCGATCTATACATATATATATATATATATATATATATATATATATATATATATATATATACTGCAAGCTACAGTTAATTCCAGAAACTGCTGGTAATGCTGTATGTAAAATAACCATTCAAGCAGGAGTGTTATCTGCTTCTGAAACAATATTTTATTTACTTTTGTTTTCCATTAACACCTAGTTAGATGATGACTCTTCTCAGACTCAGATAAAAAAATCAGTGTAGCAAATCTAGGCAATGTTGGATAAACTTACCTTGTTTGATATTTTCTATACTAGTAAGCTTGTGAAACAATCCATTAAATTAGGATATGAAAGATTTTCAGCAGAAATGAATGCTTAAAAATAAATGGCACAGGAGCTTACCTTTCAAACTGTTTATCTTCAAGACAAAATTCAAGAAATCACAACACATAATACAAAGCAGTATGCCAGACTTTTGAATCAAGAAATGAGTCAGAAAAACTTTTGTATTCTGCGTCTAGCAGTAAGCTGTGTTAATATGCAGTCCCCAACAGAAAATATCACTTTGGCTGCACTCCAGAATAAACCAGTCAGATTTAAAGAACAAATGTCATTTTGGACAAAGCATGTCAGTTTCTTAAAGGAAAAAAATCTCTAACCCACTTTCTGCCTTCAACTTTTAAAGTTAAATTTCAGAAGTTGACAGGAAATAATTTTTGATACTGCTTTAAAATCATTTTTCAGTTCTGGTTGCTAACACTTCCATTGTTTTAGGCCTACAATCCCAAGCAGTTAAGTGAAGTAAAGTATATACCTTAATTGAAATACAATTATAAAATGATTATATGTCTACAGACAGAACCAAACTGATTAATAAAGTATATATAATTTTTTGACATTACCACATTTAGCTGATGCTAAATTAAACCTATTAGGCTTACTAAAGGAAAGCACTTAAACATTTTGTATTATATCTTTTTCAGGTTTATTCCAGAATGCATATTATATGTCCTTTTGGATGCTCCCCATGCTGTCTTTCATTTTTTTTTTAAGTTTTGCACTATTTTCAGAGAGGTAGTAGCAATCCAGGAGAGTACCTAATGAATATTAGCAATGGGTTGTCCCCCAGAAATGGTAGCAGCTCCCAATTTATTCAGGCAAGTAATTCACTCAGCTGCAGAAAAGTTCATTGCTAGAGGAAAAAAGTGAACTCTGTCAAAATGTAACGGTCATCACCCATCCACTCCTATGGAAGCATTTGTGGTACAAGTAAGTTTTGTAAAAACGTGGGGGGTGGGGGTATTAACCTGTGCATGCATGTGAACATGTCTGTAGAGGTGTGATTGAAGTTGTGCGTGTGTGTGTGTGTGTGTGTGTGTGTGTGTGTGTGTGTGTGTGTGTGTGTGTGTGTGTGTGTGTGTGTCTGTGTAGGGGTGTGTGTGTGCGTCTGTGTGGGTGTGTGTCTCTACTTGGATGGTCACACTTGGAGGATTAGATAGGGACTTGAGAGTGTGTGTGTGTGTGTGTGTGTGTGTGTGTGTGTGTGTGTGTGTGTGTGTGTGTGTGTGTGTGTGTGTGTGTGTGTTTGTGTTTTGGAGCATATGTGAATGGGTGAGTGTATCCATGGCCGTTATTAACTGTTGGGGCTTGATTGATAAGGAGTGGATGCATGTGGGGATTTAGGGGTGCCTTTGCCAACAAGATGCATGAGCCACTAGAGAGACTACTACCACTGTTATGTCTAACAGTGCTGATGTTACCAAGACTGTGATACAGAGACATTCTAATGAGCCAGAAATTAGGTCTTTCAGATTATGACCATAACTGCCTGTAAATAATGAAGAAACTTCAGGAAACTTCCAAATACAAAAGTACTTTCTTCTTTTTTTTGTAGAATAAAACAAGAAAATACAGTTAACCAGACCAGAACATGAAAAAGCAATAAAAATAGCAGTCTGACCATGAAGAATTAATGCACTTTAAAATTTATGGAGCACTTTCACCTAAATGAAAAGACTTCATCAGAATAACAATACACACAGGAAATGAAACATTTATAGAATATAGACCAGATCGTGTGATCAAAACAGATTAATAAAGATTATGTCACTCTACTGTGTTCCTCTTACAAAATATGTTTGATGCACACATAATCATTTAACTCTGGTGGTCTATCAGCGGTTAATTCCAGTTTCCAAAATAGATTTTTTTATAAGTAAATTATTTGCCAATCACCTCCTCATTCTTGTTTTGAACCTTCACTAACTCAAAAAAGAGAAACTTATTAAATAGTTTTACACAGAGCAGCAAAATTTCCCATATTGTAGCATTTTTTATACCTTTTATCATAGGTAGCACAGTGCTCTGACTCAGTACATGTTGTGCATTCGCAAAAATTCCACTCACACTGTTTTTCGGCCAGTATGAATTTGTCATTTTGCATTTTACCTTAAACACATCATTTGTTGCAGTCATATTAGCATTTTGCCTCTTTACTAGTTCAAACTCTCATGCTCTAGAGAGAAGAGGAATGAAGGTCAGCAGGACTAAGACAGAATATATGTGTGTGAATGAGAGGGAGGATAGAGGAATGGTGAGGATGCAAGGAGTACAGGTGGCAAAGGTGGATAAGTTTAAATATTTGGGATCAATAGTTCAGAGTAATGGTGAGTGTGGAAGAGAGGTGAAGAAGAGAGTACTGGCAGGATGGAGTGGGCGGAGAAGAGTGTCAGGAGTGATTTGTGACAGACGAGTACCAGTAAGAGTGAAAAGGAAGGTCTACAAGAGGGTAGTGAGTCCAGCTATGTTATATGGGTTGGAGACAGTGGCATTGACAAAACGGCAGGAGTTAGAGCTGTATGTGGCAGAGTTAAAGATGTTAAGATTTGTACAGGGTGTGACGAGGGTGGGCAGGATTAGGAATAACCCAGGTTGGAAGATTTGGAGACAAAGCCAGAGAGGAAAGATTACATTGGTTTGGACATGTGCTGAGGAGGGATGCTGAGTATATTGGGAAAAAGATGCTAAGGATGAAGCTACCAGGTAACAGGAAAAGAGGAAGGCCTAAGATAAGATTTATGGATGTGGTGAGAGAGGACATGCAGGTGGTTGGTGTGACAGAGCAAGATGCAGAGGGCAGGAAGAAATGGAAACAGATGATCCACTGTGGTGACCCCTAACGGGAACAGCCAAAAGAAGATGATGATGATGATGATGATGATGACGACTAGTTCAAACTCTCTAACAATATGAATTGTATTTCTGGAGTTAAATTCACTTTTAGCTATAATTTTTGGGACACTTCAGCACTGTCCAGCTCAGTCACTATTCTATCACTAATTTATTCATCTTTTGTCTAGCCAATCCAACAAGTTTTAGCTTGTTCATATGAGTGTCTAACTGATAAAATTCTTACATTTGACTATGCTTTGCCAGAGCATTGTAGTTAGCATTTTTTTCTTATACCATATACATGTTGGCATATCCTGTTGCTAAGACTTTTCTCCCTCTTCCCCACTTAATAAGATGAATATGAGGTACGTCGCAAGACACACCCTACCAATACCATCGCAATTAAAAAATCCTTTACTATATATAGTTCTGTCACTTACTACAACATATTTATTAACATTGATGCACCAACTTTGCATACAGGTGCCACAATCTGTCATACCAACCTGCAGGTTAGACGTTTGATGTAGTTTATCCCTCACTAAGCAGGCCTTAAATTTCATACCACCCTTGTAATAAAATGTGGTTAAGCACCCACCTTAAGTTTTTTTTTTCATGATTTTTTGATCATGCAGCTTGGTGTATATT
Source organism: Protopterus annectens (assembly GCF_019279795.1). Classification (NCBI taxonomy): domain Eukaryota; kingdom Metazoa; phylum Chordata; order Ceratodontiformes; family Protopteridae; genus Protopterus; species Protopterus annectens. The sequence goes on from NC_056741.1 coordinate 419,138,176, forward strand.
CTATAAATGTTTACTTTCCTGTGTGTGTCATTCTGATTCTTTTAATTTATATGAAAGCATTCAATAAATGTTATGCTGAATTAGTCCTGTGTGGTCATGCTGTTATTATTTTTTTTCTGAATAGAAGTTCTTGAAGTACTAGACTCCACAGAGTCAGTGACAGGGAATCTTTGTATAGTGTTAATTCAGCTACTTAAAACCCTACTTACTCTGAAGTAGGTCTACCTTCATGAAGACCATCAGACAATTTAGGAGAATCAAGCGGAAATATTAGGGTAAAAGTTGTAACAGAATGCTTAAATTATAGCAGCTAAGAGGTATGCATGTGGTACCCATTCTAACAGCAAACGTTACATTATCACCTACCAGAGCAGCCGCTGTGTTACATGAACATCAGTCTATATAAAATCAACACAAAATAAGCAGCTTTGACTAGTACATAGTCAGTGAGTGAGTGCCTGACAAGCCAAGACTTTCATCTCTGTTTTTATACCGAATGCATTGTAATTTTTGTACGTTTTCCAATTAAACTTCTCTACTTGAAATGGATTGTTATATTACAGTTCTAACTGTGAATGCTATGTTTTCTGTGAGTAACAACATGGTAGAAATGTGCTCATATCATGCCAAACTGTAGCCAGGATTTTCACTGATGTGTTAATACAATTAAGTGGCAAGTGCAGATATTATTAATGAAACAATGTTGTTTTCTGTAATATGCAGATGGAGATCTGTACTCAGCTGTTTCTTCTACGACAAAACAAGTTGGCTTGATACTGAGAAACTCTTCCAAGGGAAGAAAATCATTAAAAACTGAAGACAAGTGGCTACTCAGTAAGAACCCTTTGTTATTTATACGATTTGATTCAACACTAACAGCAATGAATTTTACAACAGACTTTTATGTATATTCATTTGCTTTTAAATGTGCTTTAGGAGCCATTTTAACATTTGTTCTTCACAAAGTTGTTTTCACTTCTAAGTTCACTTTCACATTTTATCAGGCTTAAAATAGTTACTAAAAAATTACAAAATGATGGCTATAAATCTACCACTACCTTTCTTCCTGCTGTGGAAAATGTCAACCATTTAAGAGTTTTATGTAATATCAACACTATTGCTAAGTGACAATTCTACTATTTAACCAAGTGAGCATCTTAGGTTATAGACCTATTTTCTGTCACACATGATTTAAAATATAGTTTTCTACATTTGCGTTAACACTCTGTGCTATTTTGTAAAGGCATAAAAATATGTTGATGATTACATTTTAATGAATATCACATAAAGTATTTGGGTATCATAATTTACAGCTGCAGAGTCCTGTGATTAAGGTAAAATAGCAAGTGACAGAATTAACCCTTGATTTTATTTTTCATGATCGATCACATCATTAAAAACTATGGAGCACATCAATGTTCTTTGTTGTTTTTACCTCTTTTCTTTCAGTTTGCACCATGTGTTCAATATTATTAACATAAAATGTAATTTAAATACAGAATTGGTTTCCATTGTGTGTCTTTAAAATACATTTAAAAGGGAAAGCACCAGCATTATGCATTTGCATTACCTTATATTATTCATGTTATTTTGTGCATGTTTTAGAGTGTTTTTAATTATATAGGTTCATGGGTAAGTACTAGGCTAGCTGCCCTTGCAGGCCATTTTAAGCATAGCTAATTTCACTTCAAAGGTAAAAGTCAAATATCTACCTTGTGTCTGTGAGATAAACACTGTAATCATTATGCAAGCCCTAACCCCACAAATATAATTGTTGAGAATTAGTTCCACATTTTAAAACTACAATGAGTAAAGGTTGTCCAATTTTTAGAAACTCTACCAGAAACTTTTTTTCCCATCATATCTTGATGTTCTTTGCATTATCAATGCTTCAGGTATCTGAGTGTTTTGTATTATTTTACAATCTGCTATATGTTAAAATGACCTGATGTTGGCTGCCACATTAACATGAGATTGTTCAGTTTATTTCTGTCGCTCCCACAATGTATGTTGTATTTGCTGTTTAGTTTACTTTTGACACTCTGACATGTGCTGTGTCCCCATAGTATGACACATCCCAGACACAACGTTTGTCATGAACTTATAATGACAACACTATGTTTCAGTTGCTTCTTAGAATTCCTCCAGAAAATGGTCACTGTTTTCGTTTTACTGAACTACTCTGATCTGTGCCAACATTTCATGGTGTGTTTAATCTTAGATAAAGTAGGTAAATTGTATGGTAGTTAGACAATTGAAGCTGTTGTTCAAGCAAGTCTGCATATCATCACACACAATGTCTTAATTAGATATCAATTTTAGGCTGCATTGATACTTCACATGGATAACAGGAACACTTCACTTACCAAATAGATTATTCACCAGTTTTATGATTAAAGTATAATTCATCAAAATAAAATAAATAAAGAAATAAACAAAATACAAAAAACAGAAATAAAAAAAAAAATTAATTAAAAAAAACAGAGAAACTAGTGGTCTTAAAACTTCGTTGATGAGCTCAGTCACAATAATTCCCAAAAACCATGACAACCAGGTAGTGTTACAAAGCAACAAGCCTTTATTTATTACAAACAAGCGATCCTCAGTAACAAAACTCAGAAATATTTTACAATGTTAAACATATAAGCGTTTGTACACATAGAAGTAGGTGTGGAAAATATAAATATTGTTTAATTTTAAACCAGCTTATTCAAGGCAAACAATATAAACAGGGCCGTAAAAATTGCATTTTAAAACAGCAAGTACCCACACCACACACTACTACTGATTGGGTCAAGCTAAATCCTAATTAAGGAAAACACTACCTATCTATTTGCATCCCACATTCCCACATCAGGTATTAAGAAAAGCATAGCATACACATAGAAATACTTATTTTTAAATAAAATCGTTTTCGACTAAGTAATGCAATAAAGTCTTCATCAGGTCTGTGACAAAAACTAAAATCATATACCATAGATAGAAAAGTAAAAAGTGTTAACTAGATTGATACAAGAAAAAACACATATCTATCAATCCATAAACATTATCTAACTAGAGCACTATAAATGTAAACATATATATATATATATATATATATATATATATATATATATATATAATTTGCTTAACCATATCTAATATGTATTTGTGTGTATAAAATCTAAGTTATTAATAGCTCAAAAAATATTATTTAGAAAAAATATTTCAGAAAAAAATTATTTTATTTACAACTCAGAAAAATATCAGTGCTTTCCAGTTTTAAAATTGTCATATCAGTGTTCATGTTTACAGCCCCAAAAACATGTTTATTCAATGAAAACCAGTAGAAAAAACACACAAAAATAGTGGATGAACTAAACTAGTAATGTACAAGTGTGCAGGTGAGTGCATGAGTGTGCATGAGCATGGACCAGTATGCTAAATGGGGAACTTATACCAATACTTCATGGTAATACTTCATGATAAGAGTGACATGAAAAATGTGTGTTTTGAATTTATCACATAAATCTCTGGTGTAATAAAAGAGTGTACTAAATTTAATCAAAGCAAAGCTGAGGTTAAAGTAACTAAACATATATACATTTATACACATACTACACATCATTTTTTTTATTTTAGAACTTAAAAATATTTCCTGAAAAATTCCCTAAAAAAAAAAACTTTTACAGTTTAACTAGCTTACATAAATTCAACACACTCTTAATATACCGATAGTAGTTAAGTCCTGGTTTTCTGAATGCATTTAATTTCAAATGTCAACATAATTAATTTTTCTCCAAAACACCATTGATGTCCTTTCAAGCTCATCCATCTCCACACAGTCCAGAATTATAAATTTAAAACCAGAATGTCTGAGGTGTTCTAATAAGTGTTTGGATAAGGCATTCTTCTGGCATTTACATCTGATGGCAGAAATTGACTGAATGCTTGGGAAAGCTAATAAAAGTGTTGCTGAGTTACAGTTTTTTTTTTTTTTTCAATTTTAATGGCCAAGCTTACAAACAGATGAGGGGAATAGGCATGTAGTCTTAGGCAAGTGGGAGGAGGAATTTGTACTGCAAAGTGAATACCGGAGATTTATGACCAGCTACCTTTGCTTTATTTATGATGTGTTCATAGTCTGGCAAAGTGAGAAATCTAAACTCAGTGAGTTTATCCATTATATCAGTAACTCCAACTCCTTCCTGAAATTTATCACTTCCATCAGCTTGGAGTCTGTGCAATTCCTTGATATGACTGCCAGTATTGATAAAGACAGAGGAAAATGAATTAGTAATTTATATAGGAAACCAATGAGAGTGAGAATGTATGCATTCAGTAAAAACTAAACACAATGTAATAAAATCACAAGGCTACGTATTAGCACGCACTACCATACATTTGGCCCCTTTTCTCAAATATATGAATGATCTTGAAAATGATTTCTTAACCAGAGGATATGAATCAAACATGTTACATATGATTCTGGATCCCATTATAGATTATAAAATTAACAATGGCCCTATATGGCATAGGCCTTTTGGTAGAATTATGCAACAAGGCCACCCTAATCCAAAACAAGAGAAAAGTAAGGACAGCTGAATTCTAACTTACACCTGGGATTTCAGTACAATTAAAGTCATTATTAAGGAGAATTGGGGCATCCTCATTGACAATCAGCAGCTTGTAAGGGGTTTAGGAGATCACCCTAGTTTTGTATATAAAAAGAACAGAAGCATACGTAGCTATGTGGAAAATAAAAATAAGAAACACCAGGATGACATGAGCACTAAAATCTGTGGGCCACCTGACTGCACTTTCTGTGAGTATTTGATGGGGTGTTACTCACCCCTATCTTAAAAATGATGGTAAAAACCTCTGCAGGTAATTTGTATATAGAGCCATATGTAATGACTGCCCTGCATTTTATGTGGTAAGACTATGAATACACTGAAAAGGAGGATGTTGGGTCTTCTTTCTGGCATCAGACATAAATGCCAGAGAAATGCCTTATCCAAACACTTATTAGAACACCCCAGACATTCTGGTTCTAAATTTATCATTCTGGACTGTGTGGAGATGGGTGAGCTTGAAGGGGACATCAGTGGTGTTTTGGAGAAAATGAATTATGCTGACAGTTGAAATGAAATGCATTCAGAAAGCCAGGACTTAACTACTATTGTCTATTAAGAGTGTGCTGAATTTACGTAAGCTGCCACACAATCTGTAAAGGTTTTTTTAGGGAATTTTTGAAAAAATATTTTTATGTACTAAAAATAAAAAATGATGTGTAGTATGTGTATAAATGTATATGTTTAGCTACTTTAACCTTAATTCTGCTTTGATTAGATTTAGCACACTCTTGCATCACATCAGAGATTTAAACTGTAAATTCAAAACACACATTTTTTTTAATGCCACTCTTACCATGAAGTATTAGTATAATTCCCCATTTAGTGTACTGGTGCACACTCGTACACACTTGCACTCTTTTATACATTGCCAGTTTACTTCATCCACTATTTCTGTGTGTTTTTTTCTACTGGTTGTCATTTAATAACAATTTTTGGGGCTGTAAACATGAGAACTGTGCTAACAATTGTTTGTGTGTTTTAACTGCAAAGCACTGATTTTTTTCTGAGCTGTAAATAAAATACTTTTTTCTGAAATGCTTTTTTCCTAAAGGGCTATAAATAACTTAGTTTTATTCACACTAATACATATTAGCTATGATTAGACATATATTTATATGGATAGCTATGTTTTTCTTTTGTATCAGTCTAGTTAACTCTTTTTACTTAATTACCTTAATATGTATATGATTTTAGATATTGTCACAGACCTGATGAAGGCTTTAATGCATTAGTTAGCTGAATGTGATTTTAGTTAAACGTCAGTCTTTTTATATGTATGTTATACTTTTCTTAATACCTGATGTGGGAATTGTGGGTTGCAAATATATAGGTAGTGTTTTCCTTTACTAGGATTTAGCTTAACCCATTCAGTAGTACTGTGTAGGGGTGGGTACTTGCTGTTCTAAAATGTACTTTTTATGGCCCTGTTTATATTGTTTGCCCTGAAGAGATGGTTTAAAATTAAACAATACATATCTTTTCCACACCTACTTCTAAGTGTATAAAAGCTGATATGTTTAACATTGTAAAGTCTTTCTGATGTTTTGTTACCAAGGATCACTCGTCTGTGACAAACAAAGACTTGTTGCTTTGGAACACTATGTGGTTTTCCTTATTTTTGGGAATTATTATGACTAAGCTCATCAACAAAGCTTTAAGACACTAGTTTCTCTTTTTTTTTTAATTTTTCCTCAACACTCTTAGTGGTGGGGTTAGAACTAGAATGTGTAATCGATCCTTACATTTAAAGATTTTTTTCCAGCAGAAACCTTATTGGAATTTAGTTTAACTTCATTTATGTTTTGCAGTACTTCAGTGACCTCATCTAAACATGAAGGCAGCATCACACATTTAATCAGACAAAGAGCTTGCATTATATTTAGAAAGATCAAATTGTTTTTCCAGTAAATAGGTTACTGCATTTGGATGGGTAGCAGACTTTTCTGTTCCACCTGCAGTCCAGCCTACACTCATAGACCAGACTATTAGGGTATTAGATGGCAGGAGATAACTTAGTTGTGAGAAGCCAACTGTCCTGTTTTGTAGAAGAAGACCCACAAAGTCAAAATAGGCACCTCCACCTCCGATAGCAGAACTGTCACTAGTGGTGTTCCCCAGGGATCTGTCCTGGGACCCCTACTGTTTGGCTTCTACTTTTCTGAGGTCCAGGCAAAGGCAAAAGGCCTGTGGCTGACCAAGTTTGTGGATAACTGTAAGTTGGGTGCTGTCATTGTCTCCCCAAATGATGTTAACATACTGCAAGATGGTCTCACAGCAACAAATGATCGGTGCCAAACTCATGTCCTTAAGTTAAATGCAAAAACAATGTATTATCATACCATTCGGGAAAAACACAGCCCCTACTATGGTGAGAGACCTGGGAACACAGGTTGACAACAATCTCACATTCACCCATCATGTAGCAGCAGTGGTCAGAAAAACTTTTTACTTGGTTCACCTCATAAGTAAAGGGATTGCATACAGAAAAAAGGAAGTTGTTACCTCTCTGTACTCCTCCCTCATTAGGTCAATAATTGAGTATAACACCCCATTTGGTATGTACCTCTTCAAACACCTGCGCCATCTGGAAAGGCCACAGAAATATCTCATAAAGAGAATCCATGGCCTCCAAAACCTGTCCTATGCAGACAGGCTCAAATCACTATCACTCTACTCAGTATCGTACAGATGGCTCAGAGGTGATCTGGTTCTTGCCTACAAGGCAATCTCAGACCCTGCCCTACTTGAGATGCTCCATATCCATAAATCTAATTCCTCATGCATTACCCATTCAAAAGGCCTAAATCTAATATGCAACATCAAAAAAACCTGCTGGAGAGACAGGTTTGTCTCTCAGAGGCTGCCCTGTCTCTGGTATAGACTTCCCATACACTTCAAACAGAGCACCTCGCTGACCCTCTTCAAGCGCAACCTTGATGAGTGGATAGGTGACCACAACTTTGTCTCAGGGGTTCCACCTGTGTCCTTCATTGACAGGGGTGACAGGAGCTGACTGAGGTTTCTTTTTTGGGGATAAACTCTGGCTAGACTTCTATGGGCCCCAAGACCATTAGCATAGTAACCTCCTATGATCCTAAGATGTGATTAAGACATTGTATGCATAGCTTCTAATAGTGACTTGGAGATTTGACACAGCATTATTTCATGTATTAAGGATACATCTAGAGGTATACAACAAGACCAAGCAGAAAGATGCATACATACTTGCTCCACACGGTTAGAGAACTGATAAAAATATCATTCTTTTCTATGAGTATATAACATGCATCTATTTGTTTAAAAATGTTATATGCATTTTATGTTTATTGGAACCTAAATAAACATATTGCATTTAGGAGAATGACTAATGCTGATCATCCATGACAATGGAATTGCAAAGATACTTAAATGAAATACTGCAGGTTATCAAATGTCTGTGATAAAGGGGGAGATTTTATGCTGAAAGTTAGTGGTGGAGTCCATCTCCCTAGTAACAAATGAAACACAAGGTAAGCCCCATTTAGAAAGATACCCTGGAATATGGAACTATTTTATGGAAATTAAGTGATAACAACCGAGCATATTATGCACTTTAGACCATTAGATGAATTACCTTACATATTTTAATTTAGTATATAAACAACTAGCATCAAATGGTCAGTAGCCTGTGTCTTAGATTAGGCTATAAAATCCTTCACCTTTATGTTATTCTGTACCACCTTCTTGTCTCCAAAATCCATAACAACTCATGTAACAGCCTTTCTACATAATGCCTTATGTAAGGAAAATTGCTCATTTTACCTTGTCTACCATTACCAATGAGTTTGAATTTCTTACAAATATTAACTGCACTGTTTGCCCACACACTGCAGTTTAGATACGTAATAAATAAATACCATACTTCCAGAGGACACATGCGTGATTTTTCTATCATGGACTTACTACCCTCCTTGTTGCTGATACCAGCACTATATAGGGAGAGCCACCCAGCAAGGGGTTATACTGTGTGAGCTGGCAGCAGTGTCTATGAAAGGGGAGCAAATAAGATGCTAAAAAAAAATCAAGTCACAGGAGGTTAACAAGAGGGGTCAGAAAATGGAATAATAAATAAAGTTGTAAATTAAAAAGGAAGAAACTTCTATACTACTACTGAGGAAATGTCACATTTTAGCACGCAAACCTGACTTGCAGTGTACAGTATAGAGCAGTAATGAAAAAAATGCCATGTTGGTCTAATGACAATGGCAGCGAAACCAAACATGAAATTTAGAGCGCATGTTTGATAGGGTGTATACATGTTTCTTTACTTGACGCTAACCATTACACATAGGCATTCGGAAGTCTCTGCATTTCATCTTATGATAAATTAGTCAGCATTCAAGTGGAGCTGAGTAATTCTGAATCTGTGCTGAGCAAAGAATAAACTCAGGGAGCTAAATTGTGTATCCTTGGATAACACTTGACACAGGAAGAATTTCTTGCCAGTGTGAGAGTTACAAATTGGCTTAAGCCAAATTAAGTAAACCCAATTTTTCCTTACCATGGGCATCTTGCACTAATGGAAGGGTTGGATTCAGAGAAGTTTGTAGTTAGCTAGGAGATATAGTACCAGCTAAGCTCAAAACAGAATGCCGAAATCTAAACAAAAAATCTAGCAACCAAGGTAGCTGGATACTGCAGTGCATAAAAACCCGAGGAGAAAAGCTCCAAATACTTATACAAATTTTATGGAAATAAGCAAAGTAAAAATAAACAGATACAAGTGTCATACAATAGCAATATATAACAGTTTGCAAATTTGAGAGAAATCCAAAACAAATTATAAACATTATTATGGTAAGTACAATAGACCATCACGTGAAATAACTTTTTACATGTTCTTATTACATAAGGATTAGGGAGTAAAGCTGTTTAAGCCTTAACCTCCTAACAATGTTAGCAGGTAGAAGTATTAGGGGAGCAAATAAGTAGTAGAAGGAAAATTTAAGGGTTTACATGGGGTCATGACAAGGCCACGTCCAAAATTTAGCTAGACAAGTTTTAGTTCTTTTTTGAAACTATTGGAGTATGTAATGCCTCTTATGTTGATTGAGAGTTTGTTCCAGTTATGAGATACTGAATATTTCTATAATCCTTTCCCAATAGTTTTATTGGGTTTGTATATTTGACAAAGAACTTGGTCTGTGCTGCGGAGTGGGCACATATGGGAATTGTAAGATACAAGATTTGGTAGGGAGAGGCAGGCTGAGTATTTGTTGAGTAAGAAGTCAGTAAGGTGGAGTTGTGAAAGTTGAAGTTGATAGTGGAATTTGAGCCACTGTAGATTCTTTAGTGCTATGCAATGGTGAGAGGAATGTGTAGGTTTGTAGCAAATTTTGTGATTTTTATTATATGCCTGTTCCATCTTAGTAATTAAGGAAATTGAAGGTTTGTAAGGATTGGGGCAGCATAGAAAAGGCTCGGAAATAAGTGAGCTTGAGCCAAGGAGAGTCTAAAATTAAGAATTTTTTGTTCCTATAGAGGATACCCAGTTTTTGGTTTATTTGTTTTTTTAATGGATTGTTGGACATGAAAGTCAAATTTTAATTGATCATCTATTATCATTCCAAGTTAAAGATGTTAAGATTTGCACTGGGTGTGACGAGGGTGGACAGGATTAGGAATAAGTATATTAGAGGGTCAGCCCAGGTTGGAAGGTTTGGAGACAAAGCGAGAGAGGCAAGATTACATTGGTTTGGACATGTGCTGAGGAGAGATGCTGAGTATATTGGTAAAAAGATGCTAAGGATGAAGCTACCAGGTAACAGAAAAAGAGGAATTCCTAAGATAAGATTTATGCATGTGGTGAGAGAGGATATGCAGGTGGTTGGTGTGACAGAGCAAGATGCAGAGGACAGGAAGAAATGGAAACAGATGATCCGCTGTGGCGACCCCTAACGGGAACAGTCAAAAGAAGATGATGATCTATTATCATTCCAAGTAGCTTTGCGTGGGATTCTACATTAATTATGGTTTTATTTAAGGAAAAGATAGTAAAGGTGGGTTTAAGATGTGAAAGTGATTTGGGGAGAAAGAATAAAAATTTAGTCTTTTTAGGATTTAAAATAAGCTGATTTTCAGTAAGCCAACTTTCAACAGAGACAAAAGACTTTTGGGTAAGAGTGTGATGTTGAGAGATACTTTCAGGAAAGGCGATGAGTGTAGAACCATTAGCATACTGAATAAGAGATAAGTGATAGCAGGAGGTATAGTGGTCATTAGTGAAAATGTTGAACAGAAGGGGTCCAGGATGGCACCCTGGAGAACAGCTGTATGGATGGGTAGGAAAGGGGGGGCATAAGGAATGCCATCTGACAGATTGTAGTCTGTTTGAGAGATAGCTGGAGAACCACTCGAGTGGAAGCTGAGAGATTAAGGTTGGCTAACTTGGTTAATAGTTTAGAATGGGATACCATGTCGAAGACTTTTGACAGGTGTAAGAACAGACTTGAGATAAATTTGTTATTATCACAGGCTTCAGCTATTGTATGAGTGAAAGATAAAAGGCCTGTAGTAGTACTATGGTTTGGACAGAAACCATGTTGGGTGGGTGTCAGATGGTTTTCTTTGAGAAGAAATTTGAGAAGCTGAATGTGTATATATTTTTCCAGGATTTTTGATGGGGGGATAGTATAGCTATGGGTCTAAACTAAGATGAATCAGTGGAGTTGCCTCCTTTGTGTAGGGGTATTGCATAGAAAGATTCCCAGATATCAGGTACAGTGGCTTTACAAATTGATCTATTGATAGTATTGAAACCAGATAGGCTATAGACTCAGCTGTAAGTTTGAGAAGGGGGGGGGGTAGATTAACAGCAGAAAGAGAACACGGTTTTAGTTTTTGGAGGAGAGATTTTATATATGTGGTGGTTATAGTTTTAAGAGAGAAGGTTTGATTAGAAAGAGTTTGGGGAGGGATAGTAGAGTTGCAGTTCTGGTCAGTGTTGGTCAGTTTATGGATAGTATCAATGAAGTAATGGTTGAGGAGGGAGGCAGTGTCCTGAGCTGAATTGTTAGTGTAAGGATTAGGAGTTTGAGGGCTTCCAGGGTAAAGTATAGAGTTGATAATTCTACAGAAGTTTTTGGGATTAGAGTGATGGCTAGTTTGGGCATTATAGTAAAAGTTTTTCTTGTCATTGTAGATATTTTTTTGTTCGGTTTCTGAGTTTTTTAAAACTTTGATGGTGAGTAGGGGATTTGGATTTTAGTCAAGTTTTCCAAGCAGAATCTTTCTGATGCATAAGGGAATGAGCGTCTTTCGTAAGCCAAGGAGCATAATTAGATTTTATTCTGATTTTCCGAAGGGGTGCTAGGGTGTTAATAATGTCTAAGAAGATGTTGTTGAATTTTAGCACTGCATCATTAACTCATTCACTGTAATGGAGTTCAGGAAGTTTGCACTGTAACATCCAATGGGCAGAGCCTAAGCTATTTGGCAGAATCAAATTATGTCCTCACATTTCAAACAAAAGTTCATATCTCTGGAACCATAAGGGTTATGAAAAAAAGTATAAATGCCAAACACTTCAGCACAAACTATTTTTATAATGGTAGTATTCTTTTGGTTCTAAGTCTTAAACTGAATTTTATAAGTCACAGTAAACACAGTAAGTATTGCATTTGTAATATTTTGTAAACAACTTACAATATCTCAGCAACCACTCAAGTTGCACACATACTGTCAGCAGCATTTTATTCATCTAGCTGAGAGCTTTCATATGAGGCTAAGGCATCCTGTCTGTGTTACTTGGTTGTTGAGATATTTAGAAAAATGTGAAAATTGTATCTATATAAATTAATATCATAAAAACAACAGTTAATATCTATTTACCTGCACTAGACAGTGGTCAAATATTAATGCAGTTGAGTTTGCCATTATGTAAGCTTTAAGATGAAATCTTTTAAAACCTCATACATTCCATGGTTTTGGAATTATTGATGCAAATATGAACAAGCAATATTTGATGACTAGAGGCGTCAGTAGGAGTTAACCACCGATGAACCTGGAGGTGTCACTCAGATGTAATGAGTTAAGGGGAAGACTATGTAGGCAGGACCTGTTTATTGATGAGAGTTGTTCATTAAATGTTGTAGAGTTGAAGCTAGAGAGCTTACAGCAGGCTTTGTAAAGATGAGGTCTGTGTAGTTGTGAAGAAGGGTCTATATTAAAACACTGAACACTTAAAACAGCGAACGAGGTTTCATCGACCCTATTTCAGCGAAAGCTGAAAATGTCGAAACCTTAGAACAGCGATTTCTTTCCTAGGGAAATAAATCGCTGTTCCAACCAAAAAAAAAAAAAAAAAAAGTTCACAGTTCCAAACACATACACACCTACCTTAACCCTAATTCTACCCCCCAAAAAAAGTAAACAGCTGAAAACACATATGCGCGTAACTCAACCATATATCTAACGCAAAAAAAAGTAAATATTTTAAAACATATGCACTTACCTTAACCCATACCCTAACCCTAAGGTCGGTAACTGTTGCATATTTACTTAAACAGTTCTAAACACATACACACTTACCTTAACACTAATGCTACGCCCCCAAAACAAAAGTAAACAGCTTAAAACACATATGCACTTAACTCAACCATACATGTAACACAAAAAAACAAAAAAGTAACCACTTTCATATATATGCACTTGCCTTAACCTGCACCCTAACCCTAAGGTCAGTAACTCTTGCACATTTACACTCGGGAGCTATACCGGAAAAGGGAATCTCTGAGACCACACTACAGTGCAGAACACGGCAAAGCAATGAAGCAGTCACGCGACTTCTTTCCCAGGGAAAAATTCGCTGAACAGCCACTTTGCTGTTTTGCCTGTTTGCTCTTTAGGTGTTGATGAAAATGCATTCGACAAAATGCGTTTTCGTCATTCTAACAGGAACCGTGGAGAACGTCTTAGGGTATAGATGGGTAGGTGGTCACTTAAGGTATCAGGAACTGTACTAAGGTTGTAATCGAGGTATGGGTCAGTAGTCAATATCCAGTCAAGGGTAGTACCAGACTTGGAATGTTTATTCAAGCGAGTAGGGGTTGTGATGAGCTAGGTAAATCCACACATGCGTTGGACAGGGGAGTTTGCACTTAGTCATTTCCAGTCAACAGTCACATCACCCAGTATTACAGTTTCATGAGGTATGTTTTGTGAAATTCATGACAGTATATTTTCAAGAATAGGGATGTTTTTGCCAGGTGGGATATAGATGGAAGCATATACAATTTTTTGTGGGTGTTTATGTGGCAGTTTAGTATTAATAGTTCAGCAGGGTAAAACTCAGTTGGATGAGTGGATAAGGGGAGAGGTTTAGTTGTTCTAAGTAGAGTATGGCTACACCACCACCTTTTGTTAAGATTCTATCCTGGCGGTAAATATTGTAGCCTGGGGTAAAACGTCATTGTTTGAGATATGGGGTTTTAGCCAAGTTTCAGACAAGGTTAAGATATGTAGAGTATAATGGGAAATACATGCATGAAGTTCAGTGGTTTTGTTTAGCAGACTTTGTATGTTTATAGATCGAATGGATAAGGTTTTAGGGTATGAGGAGGAGGAGGAGAGAGTTGAAGAGGGGGCTGAGGAGATGGGGATGGAGGAGAAGGATGTTTGAATAGAAGTGGGTAGTAATGTGGAGGGACCTGGATTATGTCACCACCTAGAAGCAAAATTCTAGCAAGTAAGGTAAGTTTGGGAATGTGGGAGCTGATGATCTGATGTTTTACTTTTATTCTGGGAGAGGTAGAGGAGATAAGAGACAAGACTTTAGTTTTGAATAGTTAGAGAAGTTAAATAGAGAGGGAAAAATAGAGCATGACAAGGGAAGGTTATGGTTGCTCAATGCTTGGTGGGAGTTGGTGATTGTTTAGATAAGAAAGGTTGGTGTGATAAGAAGTCAAGTAGGAAAGGAGAAGTAGAATAGAGGTTGTCGGTATGGTGAGAGGCATGGTTTGTAAGGTAGGGATCGGGAGAGGGTGGGCTACTGTGAAATAGGAGGGAGGTATTAGGAGAGGGTGGGCTACTGTGAAATAGGAGGTAGGTAGAAAAGAAAGGAGATGTATCTGAGAGGTAAGATGTGGATGAAGCAGGACAAAAGAGTGTAGTATTAGAGTAAATGAATGGTGGAGGATTGGTTGAAGATGATGTAACACTAGAGGGAGGGTAGTAAAAAGGACATAATATTTGATGCACTGGAGGAGTTTGGTTGGGTTAGTGGGAGGAGAGTGATTTACAATAGGTTGATGATGATTGGGTGATTGGGGTGGAGGTCAGATGGAAAGGGTAAATCTTTAAGGAGTTTGGGAGAGGGTGGGAATGGGGGTAGCGTAAGGGAGTGGAGTGAGGCTGCGCCTAACAAGGGTGAATGGATTGGGTTGAACCATGAGGCCAACTGTCAGAAGTAATCAATCTTACTGTGAGAAGTTTAGGACAAAGCCCTAAAGCAGAAGATTTCCTTTTGATATCTTTTTATTTTACATGTCTTGGTATATCTTTATCTTTTACTGAAAAACTTGACTTGAGGATCAGCATTAGTTTTGGGCCAAGTACATAAAAAGCTGTAGCAGAACTAAATAGCTATATGTCTGACAGAGAGGGAGGATTAAGCTGGAAAGGGTCCGAGTAGTGTGCATGCAACTAACAGATTAGCACAAGTAAAACAAATGGATAAGTTCATTGAAAACACTAAGAACACACACTACAGGTTCTTTGAGCTAATTAGCTGTTTTTTTCAGGCTATTGTTGGATCTGTGAAGGGAGAGCATCCAGATAGGCTGGGTGTTTAGTAGAAGCCTCTCTTCTTTCAATGTATTAAGGGCATTGCATGGCAGACACACTACTATCAGGAATGCCTAGGCTAGCTGCCGTCCTACTAAGACTATTTATATATTCAGTTGTATTATTCCTGCTTTGTGGCTAGACTACATAGAGAAAATGAATACTGCAGTTGTGGCTGTTTTTTTTATTTTTCAGAAAAATTAAAATAATAATGGGGACACCGTGGGATAGTGATCAGCAGTTTGGTTCGCAGCTAGTGTGCCTTCTGTGTAGAGTCTGTATAGCCATCAGTTTTCATACAGATTTTCAACAGATGCTCAAGATTTCTCCCATATCTCAAACACAGGCATGTTGGAGATCTGCAACTCCATTAAAGTCTTTGTAGGTACTCGTGTAATATGTGTGCATGTGTATGTGTGTGTGTGTGTGTGTGTGTGTGTGTGTGTGTGTGTGTGTGTGTGTGTGTGTGTGTGTGTGTGTGTGTGTGTGTGTGTGTGTGTGTGTGTATACCTGTCGGTCTGTCAGTGGGGGGATCATGAATGAGTGTAGTCTTTGTGTGTTTGCATGTAGGAGATGTACATGTATGTGTAGGTATATGTGTGACCATCATGTAGTACACTGGCACCCTCGCCATCCAAGATTAGTTTTATAGGGTGCACCCACTGAATATGGGGGTCTATATCAGAACATTGAAGTATTAAAACTTCGAATGTTCTGATACTGAACACTATTCAGCGAACGCTATGAATAGCGAAGCTGCAGATCAGCGAATTCTTTCCTCAGGAAAGAATTCGGTTGGCCGTTTCTGTGGCTTCGCTATTCTTAACACTGTGTTGGAAAATTACGGGTTGGGTTCAGGTAAGAGTGCAATTGTTTGTACATTAGGGTTAGGGGCAGTTTAAGTGAGTTAGGGTTAGGGCGCGGGTTAGGCATGTGTGCAATAGTGACAGACTTTAGGGTTAGGGGCGGTTTAAGTGAGTTAGGGTTAGGGCGCGGGTTAGGTGAGTATGCGATAGTGACGGACCTTAGGGTTAGAGTTTGGGTTAAGGTAAGTGAGTAGATAGTAGTGTATGTTTAGTTTAGTGTACTGTTAGATGTAGGAATTTAAGTGTATGTGTCTGGTTGCTGTTTGTTTGATGTGCTTGTGTTGTGTGTATGTGTTTTGGAGCAGCAAATTTTTTCCATGGGAAAAAAATTCACTGTTCTGAATGTTCGATATTTTCATGTTTAGATGTTTTGGGGCCGATGAACTAGCATTCACTATTTTCATCTTTCGATAACGTGATATAAACGCGAATATGGCACAGGCTTCTGATCCCCAGACCCTACATTGAATAAAGTGAGTATTAAATAGTGAATAAAGGCATAAATAAAATAATTACCTTATTGTTTTCATGAGAGCTCCATTTAGAGCCGTCTATGCAAATTATTTCTGCAAATCTTAGCATTGCAGCTTGTTGCATGCCTTTACCAAGCTGTACTGCTCACCTTCTGTGTCCCACCCCAAGGTCCTCTGTTTGCTCATATATTTCTTCATTTATTTATCTACTCGATGCTTATTTACTAATTTAACTTGCACAACCTGCATTACATCTTTCTGGCTAAAACATACTCTTACATGCTTGCCACAGTTTTACCCACAGAAATGTACTTTAATAATGAATGGATTCAATGGTACTTGGAAAGTAGGTTACCAAAGTCTTAATCTGCAAAAGAGCCTGTAATAACTATAAGTTGAAAATCAAAGTCTCAGCTACATCCATTTGTGTTATAAAGCTGCCCATGACCTTACATCTCTTTCTTTTCACCCTGCACATCTTTTGTATCCAGTGTTTGCAAATATCTGATTTGCTACTGCACTTGTGCCTGTTCATTCTCTGTAAGCCACAAGATGATCAAAGTGTAACCATCATCTAGGCAGCAAGCAGGACATTTTTGCAGAAAGCCCTACCTAGTCCTTTGCAGATACCTTTGTAAATGCCCAAAAGATAGATTTGCAACTGGCAGTCTGGGACAGAGCCTTAAGACTAAGTGCCACTAGACTTGGCTATACCTTCCAGCGGTCCTGAGTTTAACTCTCACAGCCTCCATATAATTACCATGTAACTCTGAACAGGTCACTTTACTAGGCATTGCTCCTACTTCACCCCTGAAAATGGATTATATGTTCAGTGGACTTAACTGTTAACAAATAGAATTATTATGTGACACTTACTCAGGCAGGTGAAATAAATGCTCAGCAGTCCTACCTCTGCTGTAAGCTATTAAAGACAGACAGGTCCCTAGTCTTCAGTGTAGGTGCATTGACAAGGGTCATGCTCCAAGATATGTCTTCGCACCTATCCCACCTCCACCAAGAAGGGCAAGCCTCATCAATCCTGTCCCTGTCCAGCTAGCTTTCTTCTCATGCCTAGGCCACCAAACAAACCAAGGTCACTTTTGTCATACTCAGTGATCTATCCATTTATACAACAAAGCCATCCCTGCATCTTTTACTTTGTTTCACTAAGTTGCAGCTGTCAGTCAGTAATGACTTTCCAGGTTTCTTAGAAGAGACAATTGCATGAGTAAATGGATCCTTAATACACATTAGTTTGGAAACTATTCTTGCAGTATTAGTAGTAGTAGAGTCCCTGCAACAAGTTACCCACCCTTATGAACCTAACTGGATTATAAATGATCAGAAATCATCCATTTTATTTCTATATAAAATGTGTGGATATTCCTGTAGACATGGAACACTTGTAGCAGTTCAACAAATAGCAGTGGATAGGGGTATCAGGGACCAGGGGAGAAAAACATAGGAGCAGGACAGGTTAACTGCCTCCAGGTTTGCCATAAATCCAGATTAAAATGTACTTAATGTTTGCCTCATTTGATTTCTGTAAGGAAATTTGGCTGTCATTGATTCATTCAGGGATTAAATAAAATTAATTCAAACATTACAATATTCTGTCAGTCTTGTGCTGCTGGAAGAAAGGTCTCATTAGCTAATAAACTACAATTACCAACTTTTAATCTCATATATAATGTAACAGAGTTCAAAAATGAAATGACCCTCTGCTAAATTCCCAATCTGAAAACAGAGTGTTATTTTCAAGATCAAGACAAAACGTAGAAAATGTTCTTATTTCCGTGCTGTAGCAATGTTGGCATTATTTATAAGCAGTACTTGAGCAACTCAAAGTAAAGCCTGTTCACCTAAAGAGGAAAAACACTGCTTCCTTAGCAAAATACTGATTTCTATGGAAAGTAGCATTGTGAGTTGTGATTGCCTACGCAAAATAGTACTTTCAGTGAATTGTAAGATTTAGTCAGTTCAAATTGTCCTAAATTCTATAGTCAGTGTACAAAAAGTGTCTTGTCTCTTTCTAACTAATAAAACATTAAATTTGTGTGCCAGAATGAAAGGCGTGACACTGATACAAGAAGAAAAATGTTGGTTGCATTGCTGTTAGGTGCTTTGGGCTGATTTACAACATATGTTTCAAATTGTAGAAAGCCCTCTAAATAGCAATGTAGGATCTCCATCCATTTTCATTAGTGCTCGGTGAAAGGAAGAGTGAAAAGCAAAATAAAAAAAACATTGGCAGCTGCAGAAGAATGAACAAACTGAACCAAAATAACAATGAAAAGCATTGAATTTTTAAGTGAAGAAGTTGACTTTATAACTTGTTAAGTACATAGGCCCAAGCGTTATGGATACTACTGCACTTCAAAGTACCATCTACATATACTTTCTAACCCCTTAGTGCTTTAAGTTTACAGCTGCCAAAAGTATTTGCTTGCTAAAACCACTATGTCTTGCTTGACCATGCTTATAGATGCAGATGAGAATTATTTTTAAACTACCCCATTAATGGAACTTAGGTGCACTTACAGAGTTAGTTTCTGAGCTAACACTCAGCTTTGCCCTTTATAATACAACAAAGATCTCTTGTAACCGAAGAGTGCAGGGCTCCTGCCAACTAAATTTGCCTACTGCATGACTCTGGGTAAGCTATTTAACAAAACAGTGCTCCAAGTTGACCCTGAAAAGATCATTTATATCCAGTGGACTTTCTCAGTTAACAAATGTGTAAAAATAACCTAAAAAGACAACCTGAGTTCATCAAATTTACCTTTGAAGCAGTTACTTTTAATGATACTACAAATTTCTCCCTCCTACAGAGAAATGCTCCTCTAGTGTCCCATGGAAAACCCCTTAAACATACTAGGGGATATTCTGTTTCCTTAAATTCCAATTATTTTTGTTTGGAAATTTATGGTTTCTGCCTTGGCCTGTAAACAAATTGCTTTGAGGAATGTTGCCTGTTTGCTTCTTTGCAGCTGTTCTCAGTCTCCATAATCCAATGTCCGTTTTCATTTTAATTTTAATTGTAGTCATTTTAATCCTTTAAATCCGTCGGTGCTATTTCCTAAACAGGCAATGTTCCAGCTGCCAAACTCTGCCAAAGTAATGCATTTTGAAATATTTGTCTTTGTTACAATTATTATGCTGAATCTCAGAACTGTGGCCTAGACAGGTGAATACTAATTTATTTAATTTATGGTTTAATGGTGATTTTTTTTATCAATGGCTCTTAGTGGCTATTAAAAGCATTCTCAGGAGGTCTGAAGAGATAATTATTGCTCTCAGTAGCCTGCAGTATTTTATGTGCTGCTTCCACTTTGTCATCCGTCCAAAGTACAGCATTCTGCTTGAGAGATGGAAGGCCTGTTTATGGGGAATTGGCTGCATTTTGATTCAGTTATCTTGGAAAGTAGCTTGGGGCCTGGTCAGTTCTTCAAAATAGTTAATTGTATCTATGGTTATAACCAATATCTGATTCTTTTACAGAAAAGAAAAAGAGATCAGTATAAACACAAGTAAAATAAAATAAGGGATCCAAATGAGCAAAATAATGAAATGCAAGTTTTATGAGCTAGAATTCTGGGCACTATAAGAGAAATTCATTGCATTTTATTTTCTGTCATTAAGGGGAATTGGTTGTCCCTCTTTGACATGGCTATAAATAAATAGAATATAATGTATAGATTCCTACTACAAAGCACTAAAAAGCACACCAGTACTTGACCCACTAGCAAAGTTTAAATTTCTGCATTTAATGAAAAAAAAATACAGGCTCTGATGTTGTCTTAAATCACTGGCCGCTAAGTTGATTAGGGACAGTAGAGACAGGACAACGTGTTTCATAACATATCTGTTTTCGTGGGACAACAGAGGCAAGAGTCTGGATGCCAGGGACTCATAGTGATCACAGGGGTCACTCCATAGTTGCGCATGTATATGCCCATGCATGTGTGAATTAATGCATTCTGGTCAGTCAGGTGGTTTCTGTGATCACAGCACTTTTTGATTTCCCTCTACAAGCCAGGCTCACAGAACAAGGAATTTTAATACCCTATGCCAATGGCACTGCAACCCCCCCCCCCACCCAATATACAGAAAAAAAAGAAAATGGATGTTCTCAGAGTGCTGCCAACACTGCACCCTCCCCTGTACAGCAAAAAGAATGGAAAAGGATGTTCTCACAGTGCCACTAAAGCTTCACCCTCCCCCTTACAGGGAAAAGAAGGAAAACGGATGTTCTCACTGTATAACTGATACTATACACTCCCCCAGTACAGGGAAAAGAAGGGAAAAGGGTGTTCTCGCAGAGCCACTGACACTGCACCCTCCCCCATACAGGGAAAAGAAGTTAAAAGGATGTCCTCACAGTGCCACTGACACTGCACATTCCCCCATACAGGGAAAAGAAGGGAAAAGGATGTTCTCACAGTGCCAAATAGATTGCAAGAAAGAAAATCAACCATTTCCAGTTATTATTTTCCCTGCCTATTCTTATCTTAAATAAATAATGTACACTAGCTCTAATAGTTGACTTTCTAGGCAGAGACAAAATGGCAGAGAATTTCAATTGTCTAATTTGTATCTTTTATGACACAGAAGCAGAGTGCCACATTTACATATTGATGAGCCTATTTACTTGCTTAGTCAGCTATCCCTAAAGAACTGTGTAATTGCTATTTTTATAGCCCTTGGCCTCCTGAGCCTGGGAACAGCCACATATCTTCTAAATACATAGGTCTATATTAAATCAGCGAACGCTTAAAGCGAATGCTGATTTATCAACCCCATGTAAGCCAAAGCTTACAATTCCGAACACTTAGAACAGTGATTTTTTTCCCAGGGAAAAAAATCGCTCTTCCAAAAAAGAAAAAAAAAACTTTAAAACATTACATAAAGTGAGGGGGCTTTACCCCCCCAATGTGGAGGCTATGCCCCCCACCCCCTACTGAAATATGCCAACTCCGAGATCGCACAACAGTGACGAAAATGGCAAAGTAATGAAGGTGGCCAAGCAATTTCTTTCCAAGGGAAAGAATTCACTTATATGCCGTTTCGGTATTTTGCCTTTTTATGCTTTCAAGTTCGATCAAGACGCATTTGAAAGAATGCATCTTTGATCATATAATAGGGAACCAAATACATTTTCATGTCCTCTGTATAATTGCTGTAATTTCCAGCAGAGTAAGTTACCAGTTTACAGCTTTTCCTGCCATAAAAAAGAATAAATATTGCAGATTAAATTACATATTTTACTTTATCTTCTGCAGATTTTACAAGACTTCAGTGCAGCTCATTTATCTGTTGCATTCTGATTAAGAAAACAGTGTCAATTTTATATATACACCTCACAACTCTTTCCCTTCTAGACCTGAAGCATGTTTTCTTCCAATATCTTCAAAAAATGAAGCTTGAGATGAATATTTACTCTTCTGGTATACTATCTGTTTCCCATTTTTTATAGACCATCTGCACTGGAATTGGTAGTACCTTTCCCATGCTAGATAGTAAAGTTATAGGACTGTGGTGCTAAACTCCATCTAAGAAGCTTTCCATTTTGCTTGTTCAACTTGTGCAACAGATTTAAAGGATGATGGTCTTTAACCACAGTAAGCTTTTTGCCAGACAAGTACGTATGATACTTTTGTAGAGCCTAAACTATGCCCAAACATTCCTTTTTATACCAGCATATTGTTCCTCCCTGAGAAAAAGTCTGTGGCATAGATGCAATATGCGGACCTCTTCTGCCTCTAAAAAAACCTCTCTAAGTTCAGGCCTACCCTATGGTATGAAGTATCAATATGCATAATAAATTATGGATTCTAGTCAGAAATGGCTAGCACCAGAGGTCCTCTTAAGGCCTCTTTAAACATTCTGATTGACTGATCACAAGTTGGTGTCCAGACAGCCTTATATGTTATATTCTGTCTGGTTAGGTGTGTAAGGGGACTTATAGTGGGGGTAAAAGCACTCTGTAGAACCCTGTTATCCCTATGAATACCCCAAGTGCTTCTTAGTAGCATTGATAGGCCATTCCTGAATGGCCACCACCTTAGCAGGCTCTGCATGAATCTTACCACCACCCTCCCTATAATCCAAATAAGATACTTCTGACATTCCTACCTGATACTATTTTTGCCTTAATTGTTAACACTCTCCTTTTTTGGTTTGTCCAACAGCTAACTTTGTTACTAGTTTTCACCTACTCTCTACTTCTTCCAACAAGCAGTAGACAAAAAAATGTAAAACCATACCTTAAAGCAAGCTATGCATAGTCAGAACCTGTGTCAGGTGTGTAGTTCACATGGCCTACTACTGACTGTACAATGGTCTGCAGCATCCCCATTTATCACCTGTCATCTGTAGTGTTCACCATCACCAGTGCTGTGTCCTGCCTAATACCTCATGGACCAAAAGGCATACTATAGTAGAAAGATATAGCATGACATTTGCTGTTGCTCAGACAGTACAGAAATATATGCACAAGTTGGGTTCATACACCATATATTATATTTGTGCTACAGCCCCTTACAGACTCCATTTCCCACCTTATTCAGGTTCCAGAATGGGATAAGAATGATTACTAAGCTGTGGTATACTAACAAAATATTACCTGCTACTAAAGATATGTGCATGAATGGGCATCTGCTGTTTGAAGGAAGAACTTGAGCATACTATGCCACAGTCAACAATAAATACACACACACACACACACATACACATGTCCATCCATCAATCCACAACCCCTTTTTCCCATTTTTGCATATGGGGTTGGGGTGTCACTTCAACACTGAAAGTCATCTAGAACCAAGGTACACATCACCAGGTGGCTAGCCCTGCCATGGTTGGTCTTCCACACTACACACTCCCACAAGCACTCAGACCTATTGTCAGTTATGAGTGTGTTTTCCACCTACTGCATGTCTTTGGAATGCGGGAGGAAACTGGAATACCCAGAGGAGAGCAACATGAACACAGGGAGGATATTCAGATTCTGCGCAGAAGATACCCCTGGCAAGAAATGAACCAGGGAACCTCTTGCTGTGAGGACACAATGCTATTCACTGCACCACTGTGCCACTATATATATATATATATATATATATATATATATATATATATATATATATATATATATATATATATATATATATGTTTGTTTGTATGTATATATGTGTATGTATGTGCTTTTATGTGTGCATATACACACATTCAACAATGTAAGAACACTATTGATCCATCTAATTTAATCTGTAATGAATTAACCACGTTAACAGTAGATGCTACTTCCTTATATACTTCCATTCCTCAAAGTGAAGGAGTGGAGTTTGTTGGTAATTTTTTACACAAATATACTACGTGGAGTGATTCCAGCATCAAATTATATCTAAGTTTGCTAGAGTTATTATTGGAAAACAACTAATTTATTTTCAATAAAAAATATTATAAACAATTAAAGGGAGTAGCTATGGGGGCTACAGTAGCGCCGGCCTTTGCTGGATTGGTTATGGGATGGTGGGTAAAAGATATCCTACCAACCCTGATGTTTTGTCCAAAGGTTTTATTTTATTGCAGATTTATTGATCTTTTTTTCATTCTGAAAGGTGAAGATATCATGGCAAATAACTTTTTGGAAGAAATCAATAGTAGTTGTAGTTTTTTGAATTTAACTATTGGTGACATAGGAAAGAGAGTTTGTTTTTTGGATGTAGAACTAATTTGGAATGTAATGGAAAAGAAGTTTTCTAGTAGAGTTTACAGGAAGCAAACATATGTAAACAATTATTTACATTTTCAAAGTAATCACCCAAATTTTATAAAAATGAACATTCAAGGGGCCAATATATAAGAGCTTCTAGGATGGTTAGTAATGAAACTGATTTTAATACAGAGATGGAATTTATTACCCAATTGTTCATTAATGGAGGATATCCCATTAAGTTATTAGACGAATTAGCTTCTAATATTAAGGCAAGGAGAGACAATGATCTTCCACCTATTTTAATTAAAGGATTAATTGTTAATAAATGATATCGTGTTGGGAAATCTTGTGAGATGTTACCTAGATGTGCCATAGAGATGTCTGTAGATAGTGAAAATATTAAGTTTGCTATACAAAATAATTGGAAAATAATTAATGGCAATAATGAATTGAGTGCAGTGTTGGGAGAAGCACCTAAGTTTGTTTATAAGAAGAATCAAACTATTAAAAATATGCTTCAGCGTGATGAAACTTTAATGCTACCTCCAGTTACAAATAAAATCAAAGGGATGTTTAAATGTTATAGCTGTAGTGCCTGCAGATACATTTTGGAGGGACCTTGCATCAACTTATTAATGGAAGATATAATTATCTGACTAATAATATTGTATACATTGCTTTATGTTCAGGCT
Organism: Protopterus annectens; assembly: GCF_019279795.1. Classification (NCBI taxonomy): domain Eukaryota; kingdom Metazoa; phylum Chordata; order Ceratodontiformes; family Protopteridae; genus Protopterus; species Protopterus annectens. The sequence continues at coordinate 419,163,358 of NC_056741.1, forward strand.
GTGCTGCTTATTATGTAGGTATGACTACAAGAAGCTTCAGCAAACATATAAAGGAGCACTGTTATGCCATAAAGACTAAAGATATAAATAATGCCCTTTACAGGCACAGTGAAATGTACATTATAAAAAAATGTATGTTCTCGATTTTAGAACATGTTAAAAGTAATTTAAGGGGAGGTTGCATGAAAAATAAGGTGGAAAGAAAGGAAACTCTGTGGCAATTAAAGCTGGGGGCAGATGTTTCCCCATGCCTTAATGATATGATAAATATTAAATGTTTTTTAGTCAACAATAAATTGAAATTATAAGTGAATGATGTTCATATTAAAGTTATTATTTTTTATTGTTTTTAAAATATTTTTAACTAAGTAGATAATGAATGAATTAATTATATAATTAAATTGTAATTGGTTGCTAATGAATGTATTAGTATAAATACTTGTGGTTTTGTAGATAATTTTATTCTGAAGAAGTCTATCAGACGAAAACGTTGAATAAACTATTTTACGTTATTTCCTTGGCTTGTCTTTCTGGAACACCAGTGTTGTTAGTTGTTTGGAGTTGGTTTCGCTGGTTTTGGGTTTTTCTTTGGTAGTTGTAAGAATTATATTATTGCCAGTAAAATGCTTTTTTTTATATGAAATATAAACAATAAGTACAGTAATTTATAATTAACACTTCAAGGCATTCAAGGCATTTCTTAGACATACCCCTGATAACCTTCAGGAAAGATAAGTGTTTTAAAAATTATTTAGAAATGGGGAATTGCACGTTCCCAGTGAGCAGTAGTTCCAACGGGGGCGGTTAGAATGTTTAAATGTGGATGTTGTTCTCAGTGCCCTTTCATTTTAATAGGAAAATATGTGTCAGTTAATGGGAAAAATCATACACGCTAGGGGCCATTATTCCTGTGAGTCGAAATGGGTGGTATTCCTAGCTATGTGTAAATTATGTCATGCATTTTATATTGGTAACACCAAAAGGAAATTGAGAGAACAGGTCTACAAACATAATTACGATATAAAGAAAAGGAAGAATGCTAACACCTTATACAAACATATTGAAAAAAATGCAAGGCATGAATTTGTATTTTTTATTGGACTGAAGGGGCGATTTTGTGGAAGAATTTATTGAGAGCTATAAATTGTGGTGGTAATTGTTTATCAATGCAATGAGATTCCCAGGGTTGAATGAAATATGTTCTGTTAAATGTATTTTGAAATTAAGACATTAATTTGACATTAAGACATTTAAGTTTTTTCATGTGATTACTTAAAGTGTGTTTAACATTGGCAATAGAGGATAGATGTTAAGTAATGGTATTATTTTTCAAGCTTGTGTAGCTTTAATGTGACTTAAAAGATTTAAACTAAATGAGTGTTTGTGATTGGCTGTAAGGTTGCATGTGATTTTGTGCACAGATTTTAAAATGAACAGGAAGTAAGTTTTTTACTGTTTTGATGAAGTTTCTTCAAAGTGGGAGCAAATGTGCTTAACTTTTATTAAACTTTATTAAACTTTTCTGTTTGTTGTTGGTGTTGATCCATGGCTCTGCTTCTTCTTACTGCAACAAAGTGGATTCTACAACTGGTTTGTGTATCCTTTTGCTGGATTTTAATTTCTCAGTACTCTATGAATACAGTATTCATAGAGTTTTCAGAGAATTTTAAGGCAGAGTCAGTAGATGGATCATAATTACATTGACAACACCTGCTCTCATAGTGTGAATCATGAATTTTATCATGAATTTGCAGGAACCCACCAATAAAGGAGACTTTATATATAATGGAAGATTATTCTAGAGATGAGGAAGTGGTGCGTGATGTTTTTCCCATCTGAATGTCTTATTTATTTGTTGACGGAGATTGCAGTCTTTATTATGAGTGTTTGTGGAGCCATTTTTTGTGAAGGTTTAGGATATCAAAGAAGGTTTGGTCCTTAAAGAACAGAATGCCAGACAAAACTGATAGTAAAGGAAGTTATAAGAGAGAGAATACAGGGAGTGAGCTTCAAGCCCATCTTGGTAGCTGAGGGCATTTTGTCTAATAGTCTTTTTAATTATGAAGCACTGGTATCGTTCTAGATGTAGGACAGATAACTGACAACATATTATATACTCACCTAATGAGGAATGATAATGTATTCTTACCGGAATGAGATACTTTGCCTATAAATTTGGCTAGGTAGAAGGATTTTCTGATTATTATTGCCATGTACTGGTCAAATGATGGTTATCTGTCTATAAAGCTGTCAAGATCTCTAATGCCCATATCAGTCTGGAGTGGGGTGCTGTCTATACTAAAAGCTGCTATCAAAATTTGTTTACCAACAGTGGCAATGTTACACTTCTATGCATTTAATTTAAGCCCATTTCTATGACAACATTGGTCTGTATGGTTTTACCTTTAACTGTAGTACACAGTATCAAATGTTTAATAAATAACAGCACCTAGGTTGCAGTCATTGATAAATCTAATTAGCCATATGCCTGTGTTAGTGGTTTATGGATCCAAGAAGTAGATGCCAAACAGAACGGGTGCCATTAGTGAGGCACGAGGAATGTCTCTAGTCATCTTTCTACTTTCTGAGGTGGTACTTAGTAATTTAATTATTTTGTTTCTGTTTGTCAGCCAGTTTTCTACCAATCTTGCAACATAACAGTTGACATTTAAGTTTTTTTCCATTTCCGGCACAGGAAATAGTGCGAAAGGCCTTAGTCAGATCTAGGTACAATGTGTTAACTGCAAAGCTGCTACCTCAAAGAAATTGACTAAATTAAGTTGACCTGATCTTCTTTTGATAAAATTACATATTGCAGTTCTACAGCCAAAGATTCTTTATATCAAAGCTTATAAAATCAGATATAATATGTGCCATTGCTTTTTAAATTAAACTTAGTGGGCTAATGGGTCTGTAGTTCTTAGGATCTCTTTATGGAGAGACAAAGCATTATCAGTTTTCCATACATCTACTACATACCCTGTGGCTGTTATCTATGATCAGAGTTGACAAGAGATGTGATTATTATAGCAGTACTGCAGATAGGTGCAATGCTAGTAAAGATGAGGTATAGAATATTTTGACCTCTAGAGAGTTAGTTAGCATTTACTAAGTCTGGAAATCTTTGGATATACCCAAACTTTGTGATGAAGATGCTGCAGATAATCAATGAATAGTTGAAATTACACATAAAAACATTTTTTTTTTGGGTAGTTCAGCAAGTACCTTTAGAAATCTTTTTTGGACTGCTAGGGACATAAAAGATTACTACAGTAGGGTATGAATTTAGAATTTGTCTTGTTAATGATAAACAATAAATGCTGTTTGTGTTCATGGGAAATCTGCCTTGAGATAATTGGGTCATTTAAAAGTATTAATATTCCCTCACAGTTTCCGACAGGTCTGAATGCATGATAGGTAAAGGGGGAGTGCTGTCTTTAAACTGAGACCATGTTTCTGTTACAACACATATAACAATGTGTTCAAGTTGCAAAAGAGCCTTATGTTCTGGCAGTTTATTGCTAACCACAATGTGTCAGGAACGGAATTTACTGTAAAGATTTTTGTTATTATGGAATGTGCAGAAGGTGCACTTTCCCAAAAAAACAGCATTATGTGGCAGCAAGTACTTTGGCCAGTATTCAAAAGTCCTGGAATGAAAAGTACAGGACATCCTTGGCAAAGCAAGTGTAGCTGGTGATCATCTTGCCCCAAGCTGACATGTTGTGGATACCCCTAAAACACACCAGCATCTTAGAGAATTGTTAAAGCCAATTATCTTTTCTTTGTATCTTGGCATCATTCTGGGTGAGGATAGGATACCACTTAGGTACAGAGTCCTACCATCATTTCACACATGCATCACAAGATTCATTTTGTCTTTTTGCAACTTTTTTGCATATCAGTGCATTAGGATAATTACGCACCACATCTGTGACTGTGGGTTATTAAAGTAGGGAATTTCTGAGGTAAACTGCAAGGATAAGATTAGGGGCAAGGCAAGGCATGGCATAAACTCCCACAAACACCCACCCATGATGTTGAAAACTCCAGTATACCTGAAACTTTCCGCATTAGTATCCCAAACCACACTTACATTATCCACACACATTCTATGTTCCTTCATACGATATCTTCATGATTCATTGAATGGATCATTTGACTGCATTTCAAAGTCATTCACAATGTCAATAAACTGCCAATTTGATAGAGTAAATGACACTCATATATAATATACACATATATAAATTTTGCAACTTCTGTACCTTGACGTAGACAGAATACTGTGAGATACTGCAGACACGGCATTATTATATATTCAAATTAGTTATGCTTGCAGCCTTGTTGTGCTGAGTATTGCAATTACAGTTTTTGGACATGCAGTGGGCACCCATACATAGTTCGTCATGATTTAGTAGCATTTAGCTTAGTCACAGTTATTAGTACTGTACTGATGGCTGACTTTAGTTGTCCACTGAGTTGAGTCATAAAACACACCAGGTTGACTTTGCCACCTATTATTATATAACAGTCAAGGGCAACCAATAGTGATGCCATAAATAATTCATATGCAACATATCAACTAATACCATCAAACTATCATACAGCATACAGCTGCCTGTTCCAGCTGCCACTTCAGAGAAAACTTGGTGTGTATTCCTAGCTACCTCAGACCTGGTGGCAAACTCATTTAACTCATACTTACAGGCCACATATCCCTTGATGCGACCACTGGTCAAAAATCTGGGTACAACTTGAGGAGAGCCGAGTCCACTGAACAAGAACAGGGTGAAACACAAGGGTGGGTGAAGCTGTAAGGCCACAGCCTAATCCTGCATAGAGGGTTGGGAGGGTCAATGTGCCTGCTGATGGATTCTGCAGGTAGAAACAGCAGCAGTCCCTTAAATAGGGAGTGCAAGTCTACACCTGCCCTCTGATGATGACTTGTGACTTGTGGACAACGAGCCATTACTGTGGTAAGTCATCATTGTTTACTGAGCTGAGTCATAAAACACATCAGATTGACTTTGCAACCTTTTATTATATAACAGTCAAGGACAACCAGTAGTGATGCCATAAATAATACGGACTCAACTTGAGGACAGCTGAGGCTGCTGAACAAGATCAGGGTGGAACAAAAGGGGGATGAAGCCGTAAGGCCACCAACCCGATATACCATGCCCTCCCCCCCCCCCCATCAATGGCCTCAGAAATAAATTCTGAGTTATGAAAGAAAACAAGTTAATCTTTGGAAACTGTTTGAATAGCAGTAAACATATCCAAATTAAAAAAATCAAAACCCATATTATTCAAATGAACATTGTCTAAATCATAGAAATCAGGCTCCAGTCTGTCAATATCACTCTGTGTTTGATAAAATGCCTGGCTCTCTGAATGGCACTAGTCCTTCTAGCGCCCTTCCAGTATGGTCCAAGGAAGATGGCAGACCAGAAGTAAACTTCATTTGGATATAGCAAATGGTCCATATCAGATAAGATTCTCACCAACAGTATCTTCTCAGGGGATTAACCCAGATCAGTTCCCTCGAGGTGAATTATCACAATGCTGAGCAAGGCATTTTCCATGGTAATTTTATGCCAGACTTCCCAAAACTGAAATCAACTAAGACCAGGGAAACCAAAAGAATGAACTGTCCACCAGTTACTATCAAAGGAACTTGACTGACCAGCTGGACTCGGATGGATGCTCTCTGGATAAAAGAATGGCCGAATAGACAACTCACCTCCTTCCTTGCAACAGAAATAAAAATTAATGCCTGATGTATGACAAAAAAATTCATCGGAGACCCACCTTCAATTTCTTTGAATGACCTGCACAGAGTGCCCTTCCATGGCCAAATCCGAGTTACGACCTAGCTAAAGGAATGCAAGGAATAACCTTGTGGGTGAATTCCTTTCCCTGCCAAGGCCTGCATAAGCAATGCGTTAATCTCTGATAGGCAAAGGCTTTCCCAAGGCCCGCATGAAAACCAAGCCTGACCTTTTCTCTGAGGGGGTAATATTAAATAGCAAACTGACCCAATGCACAGGGCAAGTTACTAGCCCACTGGTCTAGTCCAGCCGCACCTGCTGTCCTTTACCAACTTGATTAGTCTTAGATTTCTTTAACCAAATTATGACAAACTCCGTGTAGATGACAAGATCCTTTCAACAAAGGTAAAGGTGTAGTTCATTAACACAAAAATCACCCGCATACAAAGTGGTGAATAAAGCAGCTATAAAGACAAACAATTGAAATTCACCCATGGTCTTATAAAGACCTTGAATAACAAGGAGAAGCAGTTGTCTCCCAATAGGTTTTCTGGAATCCTGGTAAGGTCCCCACATGTTCTCTAGGCCCTTAAACATCCTCCCTATAATTCAATATCCTCAGACAGCCTGAAGGTCTAATAAATGCTCCAACCATCCCAAAGCTGCAAGGTGTACTCTGAGAGTTTTAGGTGAATCCCCCACAGCGGACCTAGCCAGTAAAATTGCAGCAACGACTGTACTCTCCATGGCCTAGAACCAGGGATCTAAGACCTGTAGAATGCCTTAAAATTCTGGAGGCATGATGAATAAACTTTCCTAGTGTTGCTGGCCCAAGAATTTGACAAAACTGATGATGCTAGTCTTTTTCAATTAGCCAGACTCCAGCAGCAACCAAGGTACCCTTTGGATCCGAATGCTTGCCCAAGAGGCGACACCTGGCAAACAGAAACCAGGATAGACTGTCCACTAAAGGATTAAGATAACCAGGGATATGATCACATAAAAATGACAAATTAATCTGTAGACTCAGCAAAACTAAAAGCCTTATGACCGAGTGGACCCTGCTGGAAGAACATTTTTTGAGAGTGTGAACCACTGTAATATTATCTGAGTGAAAAATGATCCTCTTATCATGCAATCTATCCCTCCATGCTAACACTGCCACCCATATGGGAAAAATTTCTAAAAACATAATGTTCCTCCTCCACTCCCCAGACCAGCTTTCCAGCCATTGTTCAGCAAACCAGCTTACCATGAGATAACTCCCCATACCGGACCCCCAGCTGCATCAGCAAAAGCTCAAGGTTGGTGCCAGTGGTTCAAAGGGGCTGCCAAAACAAAACTCTATTAAACCAGCTCAAGAATGAGAACCATAGCCGAAGGTCATCCTTAACTCATCTGGTTAGCCAGACCAGGTGTTGCCTTGAACTGTTACCTTTCAAGAAGTCAGATATGGACCATAGGAAAGTTCTTCCCGGAGAAACCACCCTATAGGCAGAGTTTTAGCAAACCATGTAACTGCGTGACGTCTCCTACCCAAACTTTTCTGGAACTATAAAATCTCCAAAGTAACTGGCAGAGTTGTTAAAGTTGGGGTGGAGGAATCTTGAAGGAGTTATCAGTGGTGTCTACATATAAACCCAAAAAGATCAGGACTCATCTTGGTCCTTCTAACTTGTTGTCAGCCAAGGGTTCCTCCTAACGTGGTGCAAAGCTGCTTGAAAATGGACATCCCTTCCAAAGCACCATCCTGACTCTCCCCCACTATAAAAAAAAAAAACATCTAGTTAGTGTACTGCTGACTGGTAGGGGTGCCATTTTTGCCAGCATTAATTTAAAGCTGTGCTAAATGTTTTGAGTGTTACACAAGCTACAGCATACCCCATTGGCACTGTAGTGTTGAAAACTATTTTCACATTGAACTGAAAGCCTAAATAAGGCCAAACTTCTTTTCTCACGGGAAGCAGATGGAAAGCAGATTGGATATCCATCTTGCAGAGCCAGGGGTCAGTATAGCCCATAATGACCTCCACTGCCTGATCCAAAGTAGAGTAGTGAACTTTGGTCAGTTTGGTGTTAAAAAATCATTGACTGAATAACCCACTCTGTGAGACAAGTAATTAATTAACCTGAACTAACCCTCCTGTTTCTTGGAAACCAGATTGATAGGTGAAATTTAAATAAAAAAAAACATGGAGGGGATGAAAAGGGTCCAATAATCCTGCCAGGTCATTGCTCTTTTTCTATTAGCTTTACAGCAATGTGTTCATGTCCTTTGATGGATGACAAATTTTTAACTAATTTGAAATCTAACAGGGTTGTGGAGTAGATAGGAAAGCCTTTCATAAGGGTGGCTGCTGCCCTTTCATCTGGGTAATCTGACAGTAAACAGGATAACTTATCTAGAGATATGGGGGAATAAGCCCACTGTTGCACATTCAGGTCCTCTACCAAAGCCCTCCCGTGTCCATGAAAGGTTGGCTTGACACAAAAGGAATTGTTGTGCCCTTTACCAATCTCTCCATCTGTCTAAGATGTAGAAACAGTCAATCTGTCCCTAAGCAACAAGCCCCAACACCCACACCCAGAAGCAGGATGGCCCTTCCCACATCCTGAATACAAGTAGTTATATTTGCAAGCTGGCCAGACACAATTACCCTGATTGAATGACCAGTAAAACTTTGTACCTTTTCTATTAACAGCCCCTCCATCAATACCCATAGGCACCCCCTTATCCATTGTTGCAAGGCAGTAAGCCATATGTCAGAATGCCTTGACTCCCATCTAAGGGAACTATCGAGGGCATTCAGTTTCCTGAAGCTCTGATCATAATTCAACCACCCCAAACCACCTTTTACATGGTGGGCTTCACTTATGGCTACAATATAATCTAATACAGGCAGTGCTTGTATGGTATCCTTCTAAATGATTATGTCCATAAATACCACAAAACCCAGAAACCAAATATCCCAGTTCTTGACCGGTGTCCTGGCTGATGCCTTCTTCCCAATGGTAGCTAAAGCTGCCATCAAGTCCTTGTTGGACATGTTATCAGTGTCCAGTATGCATTTTATCCCCTCATTATCCACTAGATCAAAGCTATCTACAAACCCTCCTTTTATAATCTTATCTTTGACCCTGGTGGGAAAATGTGCTGTGATATGAGAGCCAGATGATTTGGAATATGTACAGCCAATAGTAAACATAGGGGAAAAGAATGGGGGTACACTCATCTGTGTGAGGTGGGACCTTCCTCTCTGAACCCATAACATCCTCAGACCCCCCCTGCAAGTTGGGTAAAGATAACTGCACCACCTGGTCAACATCAGTACCTGCTCCCCCTCCCAGACCCAAAGTTGTAAAGGCATCAATGTTTCTCTCTAAGGATAAGTCAAACAGCCTAACTCTCCCCTCTTCTGTTAAAGAATTTATAAAATCATCTAAACAATTATCAGCATATTGACCCCTACCACTAATATTAAGCTCTGTAGACCCAACAGAGATGTTACCTTGTGCATCTGTTGGTATGTCGGACGAGCAGGAAGGTGTGACCTTTGGCAAGAAGCATCTATGATTCTCTATTCTGAGTTAAAGCTATTAATTAAATTAAAATTATTAAAAAAAAAGAAGCACCTGCACTGTATGAACAAATGACTAAACAGACACTGTACAGCCAATACGTGCTCATGCTGACAGCTGGCTCCATCTGCAACTGGCATGTCTGCTGATGGATTCTGCAGGCAGGAACAGTAGCACTCCCTTAAACAGGGAGTGTGCACCTGCACCCACCCCCAGATGACAACTTGTGGGTCATGGACAATGAGCTGTTCCAGCGGTAAGTCATCATTATCACATTCATCATTTCTGTAGTTCATTAAATGCTTCCCCTCCCCTTCCATAAGTCTAATGTCTAACAGAAGGCCACTCATAGAGAATCAGGCCTTATGGTGCTTTATTAATGGCCTGAGCAGGACAAAGAGGAACCATTATCCCCAAAAAGAGTCTTCCATTTGGAGCTCTGCCATCTTTCCACCTACATTTGTAGCTGTGGAGAACCTGACTGGTCACCCTTTCATCTCCAGAGGTGGTAGTGGTTGTTCATCCCACTCAAGGTATACACTGACTTATTCATCTTTCTCTGGGTAAGGATCAGTCCTTTTTTATTCAGCGATACAGTCATCTAGCCTTCTTTGGATGTGGATCTTGTAAGCCATCTCTCCTTGCACACCTGTGATCAGCCTTTTCCAAGACCATAACAAACTAGACTGGCACTTTCCCTGTATGAACTAGTGTCACTCTGTTGAAAATGTTTGAAAAATGCAGAGAAGGTCATGGAAGGTCAATCAACAGCCATACTTTATGGAAAGAATGATTCTAGAGGAAGATCTAATAACCAGGTACCCTTTGGTAGCTGCAATCACTGAGGAAACTCTCTACTGCTAAGGGAGTGCCTTTCCCCATAGGTGATCATAGAGTATTCCTAACTGAAACTGGCTGCATAAGAAGAGTCACTCACTATGATTCTGGAAGCCCGGACATAGCTCCCAACCTAGAAACATCAAAAATCTGGACAAATGCCCAAGAAAAACAGGTACAAATCTGTACATGATTAACATAACATTTGCATACATAATTGTGTAACCCCTCCCACTCCAATGGAATTGTGGAATATCGACTTTCAAATGCAAACTCAAGAACAGACAACCAAAATATGGCCCCAGAGACCCAGACCCTGTAGTAAATGGTAACCAGTTTCTTTTAAATGTCTAGCAATGATGTTCACTGGGAAGGGAGAAGATTAAGAACCTTAGGATTTTGTTTTTGGTGACTTGCAGTATGTGGGTTTTATGGTAAAAGTAGGGTATTTAATGATAGGCAGTATTCTAATCTTAGCAAAATAATATTATAGTTTGCTAGGACCACCAAAAGTCATTCTTCATGGCCTTCTAATCAGTGGCGTAGCTACAGTTTGTGCCACCCGGGGCAGTCTTTGAGTTTGCTGCCCTTTCCCCCTCACAAAATCATGGTCAAATGGGGCCTCCTCATATACAGTCCTCCCCCCCTCCAGCCATTCCAATGTCCCATTACTTAGCTATTTCTCCCCATTTACCATAAACACTGTAATGTGCATACCACTTTATTTCTACGAAAATTTGGATTTCATTTAAAAGTTTTATTTTATATTTTACAGCACAAACACTAATAGACATCTGCTAAACAAATCAATGCAGTCTCACAGTGAAAATAAACTTAGCATTAAAACTTCTCTGCCCTTGAAATTGAAACTCACATTCATTGAAACAGCATTGAAACCCACATTCAAAGAAAATACATCTGGCCAGTGGCAGATAAAGATTAACTTTAGGCTGTTTTCAAATCATAGGCCCCTTGCACACGAAACATACATGTGTTCTTTGATTCACCTTCCTGACTGTATTAAATTATATTCCCTGTATAATACAGCACACTTGTTAGAACACATTTTAAATTTATTGTTTTGAACATTTTTCCAGTAAGCAATGAAACAAAATGCATGAACCACTAATGACAAAACTGCCCAATTCAGAACATTTCCATCATAAAAGTCTACTCAAAATTCTACACTCCACTAGTATCAGTAAATATGCACAATCTCTGCAGAAAACCACAAATTTTATTTTCATTTAAAATTTGTTTACCAGGAAAGTCCAACTTGGAACAAAGCCAGTTTTCAGAAGAGGCTCCAGACACATGCCTTTGTATCATGGGATGGGAGGAAACCAGAGCAGCCAGAGGAAACTCACACAAACACAAGGAGGGCATGCAGACTCCACACGGAAGGCACTTCAGCCGAGAATCAAACCAGAGAACCTCTTGCTATAAGGCAACAACACTACCACTGCACCACTACACCATCTGAATTTTAAGAGGAACATTTTACACACAAACATACACACACACACATACACACTTGTGCAGTAATTCACTTCAATGCTTGTAGCTTGTCCGGACCTTAATTCAAAACACTCCCACACTTCAACATTTGTCAAATATCAACTAACACTTGGAAATAACTTCAATGCTTTACTTATCAAATAGTGCCGGACTTGGTTAATTCAAATGCTCACGGTTCACTGAGGAAAAAAAGAACCATTGACACAATCACTTCAATGCTTTGTACAATTCAAATCACTTACTAAATAGTGTGGACCTGGTTAATTCAAATGCTCACGTCGCAGCATCACTTCAATGCTTGCTCATGGCAGAAAAGAACCATTAATTGAGGCTGAAAACAACCATTCACATTGACCGGTAAACACTCCCCCACTTCAATGCTTTACTTACTAAATAGTGCCGGACCTTTTTAATTCAAATGCTCGCAGTTCATTGAGGCAGAAAAGAACTGGTCATTCACAGTTACTTCAATGCTTTGTACAATTCAAATCACTTAGTAAATAGTGCGGACTGGGTTAATTCAAATGCTTGCGTCGCGCCATCACTTCAATGCTTGCGCATGGCAGAAAAGAACCATTCATCGAGGCAGAAAAGAACCTTTCACATTGAGCGGTAAACACTTCCCAACTTCAACGCTTGTCAAATATCAACACTTGCAAATCACTTTAATGCTTGTGCAAATCACTTCAATGCTTTACTTACTAAATAGTGCTGGACCTGGTTAATTCAAATACTTGCAGTTCATTGAGGCAGAAAAGAACCATTCACCTTGAGCGGTAATTGAAATGCAGGCTGGCAGGCTGTTCACAGAGCTGACGTCATCACGCACACAATGACGTAGCCCAAAAGCCAAAGAAAAAAAATTTAAAAAAAGCCAGGAAATTCGGAAATTAAGGGGTGCCACTCAGGAATCTTGGGACCCCATTATTTGGACCTTAAAACCAGTAAAAACCGAGAAATCCGGTACGGTTGAGAGATATGAGCCCGGGCAAGGAAGTGCATAAGTTATATTATGTAGCTTCCAGAAACTGATCAGCTCCCTGTTCTTTGCTCTATATAGGAATCCTGAGCCTGTTTTGAATTATAATATTCTGTAATTTTCAGTTAGTTGCAGTTGACTTTTCACTAAAATGCTTAGAAGAATATGATGATCTCATTCAATAAAGTAGACTCCTGTTATTAAAATGTATCTAGTTCTGTATAGTTTTATCATAGTCCTTCAAAAACTCCAAATAATCTCTACAAATCTCCCAAAACAACCACAGATCCCCACCTATAACTATTACTTTCTGTGCATAGAGAGTTGCACAGAAATGGCAGCATGAAACCTAGTGAGTAGGAAAGTAACTTCAATCACTGAAAATTAATTTAAGTATGGGAAGAGGATTTTTTTGCTGCTTGCTCCTGTTGTAGGAAGAGAAATTACAAAACAAAGTTGCAAGTGAGAAGGACAAAGCTAAGTGATATTTAAGAATATTTTCATAAGACATGGACACAGAGGGTACCAAAGAGAAAAAGCTATAGAAGAGTACATTTCTCATACAATAACAAAGATTTATGTAGCAATCTTGAATATGACAACATTTGTTATATAAACTCACACTGGAGGAAGTGGACAGCCAGAATTCATAACTATGCCATAGTTTCTACAGACTCAAATATTCAAAAGACCTTGGCACATCTGTTTGAATTTTTCTACTTGTTGTTTTATTTCTAGAGACTGTAACATAATGGTTAAACTATAAACTCGTGCACTGGTCTTTAATAATGCAGTCAAGTAAGCATAAAAATAAATAAGTACTCTGTTGCGCAATATAGATCTGACTTTACTTGAATGTCTAATAATGCTGTAGTGTTGCAATATATACCTGCAAACTCAACATCTGTAATCTAAAAGGAAAGGCCCAGATTTGTGCCGAACTGGTAGTAAATGATACCACATATACTGTACCTGTGGAAATAGCTAACCTGTTGGCCAAAAGGTTCTGTGAAAACATCACTCCCCTGTCACCACCACACGTACACCATGACATCCCTACCACTTGTCCCCTACCTAGTATCTCTAATGAGCAGGTCACAAATGTCCTCTCTAAGACCAAAAATACAGCTGGACTCCAGCAAGAATTAGCAGCACCATTGGGTAGTCTTTTCAATCATAGTCTAAGCACCGGCTTCATCCCAGCTGAATGTAAAACGGCCATCATTATTCTCTTGCACAAAGGTGGTGCTTCCACTGGCCCTGGGAACTATAGATCTATTAGCCTGAGTAGCCTTATCTGCAAGGCCAACAAAGATATAGGTAATATCCAAACAATTGACCCTACTCTATTTGGATTGTCAAAGGGAGATCATGTCTGTTAAACCTGGTGGACTTCTTAGAGACAGTCATCAAGGCCCTGGACGAGGGGGAAATCTGTGCATACAGCCTACGCTGATGCAGCCAAGGCATTTGACACTATCCCCCCACTCAGGCATCATTGACAAACTCACCCAGCTAGGTATCAACTCTTATACCGTTAGATGGGTCACTAACTGGCTCACTGATAGTCAAAATAGGGGAATCCACCTCCAACAGCGGATCTGTAACCAGTGGTGTTCCACAGGGATCAGTCCTAAGACCTCTACTGTTTGGAATCTATTTCTCCAAAATACAAGCAAAACTAAAGATCTGTGGCTGAAAAGTTTGCTGATGACTGCAAACTGGGAGCAATCATAGAATCTCCAAATAATGTCAACATCTTACAAGAGGGTCTTACACAAATAAATGATTGGTGCCAAAGTCATGGCCTTAAACTCAATGCAAAAACATGTATCATCATCCCATTTGGTAGGAGAGATGTTCCTGCTAACTACCACATCAATAACAACACCTTAAGTATGCACTCAGTGGTGAGAGACCTGGGCACACAGGTTGACAGCAACCTTACCTTTCACCACCATGTCTCCACAGTGGTAAGAAGGGAATTCTATATTGCTCATCTCATAAGTAAGGGCATTGCCTCCAGAAAAAAAGAAGTTATAACCTCCCTGTACTCTTCCCTCATCAGGGCAATAATTGAGCACAGCGCCTCTTTTAGTATGTACCTTTCCAAGCACCTGCAGCAATTGGAGAGACCGCAAAGGTTCCTCACAAGGACAATTCAAGGTATTCAGCATCTGTCCTATGTAGATCATCTGAAATCACTGTCACTTTATTCTGTTTCATACAGACTACTTAGATGCAATCTTTGCCTTGCATACAAGGCAGTCTCTGACCCTGTTTTACTCACTCTAAAGACCTTAACCTGGTATGTGACATTAATAGAACCTGCTGGAGGGATGGTTATCTCTCAGAGGTTATCACACCTTTGGAACAAACTCCCACTTCATGTCAAACAGAGCACCTCATTGGCCCTTTTCAAATGCAATCTGGATGATTGGAAGGTGAACCAAAAATGTATCTCAGGGTTCCACCTGTGACCTTCTTGGACAGGGGCAATAGGTGCTGATTGTAGAAATAAGAGTAAAACTTGGCTAGGCTTGTAAGGGCCCTAGGGCCATTAGCCTCGTAATTTCCTATGATCGTATGATCCTATGATCTGGATTGTGGATAAACGGGGACCTATGTAAGGTAATGAATCAGTCCCCTTCCAGCTATACCAATATCCCATTACTTGGATGTCTCTCCCCAATTACCATACAACGGTTCAAACCCGTCAGTGTACATACTATTTTCTACTTTCCTTTTACCATACAACAGTTCACACCCGTCAGTGTACATACTATTTTCTACTTTCCTTTTACCATACAATGGTTCACACCCGTCAGTGTACATACTATTTTCTACTTTCCTTTTACCATACAACGGTTCACACCCGTCAGTGTACATACTATTTTCTACTTTCCTTTTACCATACAATGGTTCACACCCGTCAGTGTACATACTATTTTCTACTTTCCTTTTACCATACAACGGTTCACACCCATCAGTGTACATACTATTTTCTACTTTCCTTTTAACATACAACGGTTCACACCCGTCAGTGTACATACTATTTTCTACTTTCCTTTTACTGTTATCATGGAGATTTAGATTTCATTTAAAATGTTTATTTCAAATTTTACAGAAAAAACTGATGACAGGCATTTTTTAAACAAAACACTCTTACATTCAAAACAGGCTTAGCATAAAAAATATTAACCTTCTCTTCCCCTGAAAATCACATTTAGTGAAAATGCATCTGACAACCCATTAAACTACAAGAAAAGTATTCGGATTCATCCTCAAACAGCATTTAGTGAAGTACTAATTATTGTCCATATGAAGGAGGCAAGTATTCAAAAAACAAACGTGTAATGTATCTGCTAACAGCTTGGGACAGCTCACTGGACCTAAATGTCCCTTTATAGGAGCAGCCTAGGAGTAGTGACTAGTAAAGTAACTCGGCTGAGTCACACAACAGACAAATGAAAGCTGAGGAATTCAAATCACGTACTACAGGAAGCAGACCTTTAACAGCTCATAGCCATACTCATCTGCACTATTATAGCCCAAACTGTGAAACTCTATGACTGACTTTGACAGACTGTAATTCTCAGAGATTTACAAACATTAACAAAAAAAAAAAGAGTTAAAGGAGGCCTGGCAGTTGGTATGAAGGATTAATGATCTTACCTCCTATAGTCAAGGTTCAAGGTCTGACTCTGAGCAAGTGATTTAAGCAGACAATTCTTGCTTTGCACGCACTTGTAAAAGAAGATGCTGCCAGAACAGTTGGGATTGCACATTAAATCAGGCTGGTACTGAAGGAATTACATTATTCCTGAGCAACTGTTCAAATCATGTGTACTGATGTATGTACATCCTGGTTGTTCATTAGAAGCAAAGCATGCAAACTTAGACTTCCACATGGTGATAGAAAGACGTATTACCTTGTGCTGGATCTGGTTCTGGGCCCATCTTTGGTTCATTTGTACACAAAATATAAGGGTAAAAATTACCATGAGAATGTAAAGATGGGCCTGTTAAGAAACCCACAGTACTACCTATGAATCTATAAGTGTAAACTTCCTTCTGTCCTTGTAGCACTTGGCTTATCACACACAGATGTTCTTATAAGCCTCCCCCAAGGGGGAGGACACCACGTAAAAATGGAAAGAAGAATACATGGCCCATGAATACTTAGAACACCCAGCCAAAACCAAAAATCTGCACTTGGAAATATTAACACAACTACATTGTCTACAAAGGTTCAGCACAATTACTTAAAAATGTAAAGTAATACATAGATCTTTAATATATAACTCTACCCAAATATCATGAATTTTCTCATCACAACAGTTTTTTTTTCCTTTTCTTTGGTCCAAACTATTGTTTTTTTTTTTTTTTGCAAACCAGTTTGACTTTTTATATTTTCACATGACTTGCATCTGGTATGTGTCACTTGATTGTTAATATTAGCTAGGCAGAGAAGGCTAGTTGCATCTTTGGCTTTTATAAAATTAGGAAAGCAAAGCAATAAGGCAGGTCACTGATTCTACATACAGAGTGAATACAAAGTCTTAAACACAGGCAATGACAGCATTCATCGTTATGTCATCTCTCAAAGATGACCATACTTCAGCTAGAAAATGTTGGCATATGATTCTGAACAAAACCACTAAGCTACTTTTTTAGCTTAACATTAGCACATACCACAAAATGTTGTGTATAAGATGGCCACTAACAAACATCAAAGGACATCACAGCAAAAGCAGACTGACATTCTTGCCAGAGACTGTAAAATGTAAGAAAGTGGAATACTCTAACTAGTATTTATTGGAGAGAGAGCCACAGCAAATGTTCTTCTCATCACACTGCACACTTTGTCCCAATAAAACTGCATCAGTGAGGCAAAATTGTGAATGAAAAATAAAATAATGATTGACGGTGTTGCAGAAAGTATCCAGATATGATGAAAACACTTTTTTTCAGTGTCTGTGAGTGTCTGATCTTTAATAATGCAATCAAGTTAAATATCTTGACTCTGCTAGATGCAAACACATCTGATTGTTATTATAATGCATCAACAAACACAAAGTGGAAGATGAAGACACTCTACTGGTGTCAAGGGATAAACATGGCCTATAACCCAAGTGACCCAAATTTGATTAATGGTTCAGGCATCTAGTGGAGCAGCAGAGAGAAATGGGCATTACTATCTCTGGTGAGTGGGTGGTTCCATGAGCATCTCCTTTGATGATATTTAGTATAGGTTGGGGACATCATGCCGGGAGGTCTATGTCAAAAGGAGGAATAGAGTGTGGACACAACTGAGCTTCTACAGAGGTTGAGCAATATGCTACACATACCCATTTCCATGCCCACCCTTCAGACATAACACAAAGGGGGGTAATAGGGGTAAGGCATAAAATAAAACCCTACTGGTAGATGTGAACTGCCAGACCCCCAGGAAGCCCTTAAGTTCTATGTTGGCCCCAGCCATATGGAATTAATCTGAGAGGTTAAGGAGGAAGACCCAATGATGGACATGGAGCAGTGGATAGGGAGCATTAGGATAATGCATTAGGGAGAAAAAGATCTTCCAAAAATACATACCATAAGTAAAAGTTAGATATAAATAAGAACATCTGGTACATAACAAGTAAATGCTCTTATTACTCCAGGGGTTAGTATGCCAGGCAAGGATAGAAAGAATAAAGCATGACTTCTTAAGCAGACACGTAAGACAGCCAGAAATGTCTTTGTAAACTGCAGAAATGTGAATGCAAAGAGATTTACTAACCTTTCTGTCTCTTCCAGGGCATCATGCAAGTTACGTAAATCGCCCATGTAAAAACAAAAAATGTTTAAGCACAATGGCTCCACAATTCACAGTAACACAGAGATCTTAATACAGGCAAATTCCAAATTGAAGCATTTGGCTTATTTATTTGGCACTGTCCTTCATGCATCAGAGTCTACGACTACTGCATGTAATTAAGGGTACTTGTATGTATTCTTAATACAGCAGCTGACAGCATGATCTGGATCAAACAGGCATTCATGAGTCAGGAGTCAGCATCTCAAGTGCCTTATATCCTGTGTATGAATCCTGCTATGTAAGCTTTGCCAGCTCTGGAAACAAGGAGTATTGTGAAATGTCCAGTCTACAAAATGTATCATAGTATGATATGTCATAGTATCTGGATTGCTTGTTGACTTTAACATTCAGTATGATTTATAATAAATACCAAAGGCCCTAAAATTCTATGTTTTTATACATAAAAACTGCATGTATAGATTCCATTTACATAGGCATTACATGTGTCAGTGCTGTAAAAGTCAAAGTCATTAGCCATCTCTGACCTTAACAATCTTATTTTTGATGAAGTGAAGGTCTACCTCTGTTTATGTTTGACTGGTGACAGTAAACGATAGCTTAGCTAGGGTAAGACTGCACATTAACCACATAAATAAATCACCCATGTTCCAGTAATGAGAAAAGCTGTTGCTATGAAATCCAAGGAGCCCTTGAAGAGAAAAATAGGAAGGACATGTCATTGAGTACTATGAATCCTGGATTTACCTCAAGGGTTTTTACAGCAGTAAATATGATGCAGTAACGTTGACATCCTGTGTCCCATTTGTGTGTCTTGCAGGATTTTAACCCATATTAACAGATATTTTGCAATAATCTCCATCACCTTTTTAAATGTATTGTTCAATGAATAATTCATTAACACACAAGCTTAGTTTAACATTTGTTAGAAAAACATACTTAAAGCTAAATAAATGTGATAACTGTAAGGAAGCAGAACAAACTAAAACCTCGCTGTGCATATATGAACTTCATTAAACAAGGTTATGTTTTTCTTTCTGATGAAAACATCAACCACTGCATAAATAATTTCACAGCAATAGTAAATCCTTTACTGTAAACTGGTTAAATTGTTATAATCTGCCTATCATATATAAGTAATATAGCTATTTATTAGCAATTTGTTTTCTGTCAAACTGATTGGTATAAAATATGTCATCTTTTTAGTCAAGTATAGCATTCTCTATTCAATTTCTCCTTCTTAAGTAACTGCTAGTCAGTTTAGAAGTATGTTTTTATCTGATCTAAATCAAATCAATTGCAAATGGCTCAGATATCCAGGTATGTTGTTTACTCACATTTGTGGTGTGGAGGAGTATAAATCTGTTGAATATGTGTTTTACCAGCAGGTGTTCACACTCACAAATATCCATTAACTTTGCCCCATCCCTCTTTGTAGGAGGCAGATATGCAATGACACTATAATTCATTTGTTATAGAAGTGCTTTTAGTAAGTAATATATGTTATAACATGCTATTGATATTAATTGGATGCATAGTGCAATATCCTAAGGATTGAAACAGTCCATGTGTGTCTGAAAGTATGAACCCTGCCCCATATAGTATATGTCTTGTTGTAAACATCTAACTACATAACTAATGTAAGTCACTGGCTTCCTAACATGTAAATTTGGCACTAGTAGCTGATTGCACCCATCCAGCCACCTGACACACTGCCAAGGATGCAAGATTATAGTGAGATGCATAGGAGCAGGAGAGGGTCAACAGCCTGTATTAATGAATCCTGTATGCCTAAAATTAATAAATCCCAAACACAAAAAAAAAATCCCTTTATAATGTATGGTCAAAAAAAAGAAGTTATGTACTCACCATAACGTTCCATGTGAGTTGTTCATCTCGCCTTCATTCTTACTGATGGGTTCGGAGCCGATCCTCGGCTCTGACTCGGCCAACTGCAAAAGATCTTCAATCAGCTCAAGGCCATCTCCCTATCCCATGATGCACCATGATCTTCCCTCAAATCTTGTTTGCTGCCTGACTACCTAGTAGTATAAATATGCCACTCAGAGAGCTGGATAAGAGACAATGCACCATATAAGAAAGGTGATGGACTTCAAGTAGACTGGATGGAGGTTGGAGGGTGGGACGAAGAATGAAGGTGAGATGAACAGCTCACATGGAATGTTATGGTAAGTACATAACTTCTTTATGTGAAGTTGTTCTATCTCGCCGTTCATTCTTAAGGATGAGTAGCATCCCAAGCACCATCTTTCTCAGGTGACTCATGGGTGAATATTCCTCAGAACTGTAGAACCAAAGGAGGTCCTGTCCCTGGAGGCCTTGTCTACTTTGTAATGAGTGATAAAGGTATGAGGTCTTGACCAGGTAACTGCTGCAAAAACAGAATCTAATGGTAACCTTGCAGAAAAGGCTAATGAGGCTGAAACAGCTCTAGTAGAGTGGACCTTTATTTTTTGTTGCAAGGGAGCATTCTCTGAACTATAAATGAAGGAAATCCAATCAGATAGCCATCTTGACAAGGCTACTTTTGTCACTGGGGCACCCTTTTTTGACTCTGAAAAGGAAACAAAGAGCTGATCCGTTGATCTAAATTGTTTTGTTCTATCTAGATAAAATCAGAGTTGTCTATGAACATCAAGTTTGGGAAGCATGTGTTCCATCCTATTTGTGTACTGAGGAAAGAAAACGGGCAACTCAATGGACTGGTTAAGATTTGTCTCTGAACAAATTTTTGGTAAAAATGATGGATTAGTTCTGAGCAAAACTCTGTCATTATGGAAAATTAGATAAGGAGGTTTGATGGTCAAGGCCTGCAACTCAGAAATCATCCGAGCAGAATCTTCCATGAAAGGAATTTCAAAGGACAGGATGAGGCTGGTTCGAAAGGAGGTAATATGATCCTGGAGAGAACAACATTTAGATTCCATGGTATGACTGGAGCTCTGATTGGTAGCCTCATATGAATGGTACCTTTAAGAAAGGCTTTAGCGAGTTGATGTGACATGACATTGGTGCCTTGAAAGCCAAGATGAAAGTTTGAGATTGTTGCTAATTGAACTCTGATGGTAGCTGCAGCAGCTCCTTAATTGAAAAGTTTAGTTAGAAATTCCAATATAGATGGGATCGGAGCTAGATAAGGATCAACATCATTCTGAGATGCCCATAAAGAAAATCTCTTCCATTTGCTAAGATATAACTTTCTGGTGGATGATTTATGGGAGGATGTTATAATATGCTGGACCTCAGCTGAGAGGTTGTAAATCCTGGCTATTGTGGTAATTGGAGCAGCCAAGCTGTCAGTTTGAGGGAATGAAGAGAAGAATGAAGAGCCCTCGATGAATGGGTCAACCGATCTGGAACTGGGTCCAGGATCGGATCCAGGGTTCTTCCAAGAGATGAGGCTGGAGGAAGGGGAACCATATCTGCCGAGGCCAGTAAGGGGTTATTAAGATTATGGTCCTTCCCAGAATTTTTGCTTTCTGTAGTACTTTGGAAATCAGAGGGAAAGGAGGAAAGGCATAAAGGAGACCCAGGGGCCAATTGTGCACCAGTGCATCCCTTAGGGCATCCCCCGGCGGGGGAATCAGGGCAAAGTAGCTACTGTATTTCATGTCTGTTGGGGTTGCAAAGAGATCACAGCAAGGCTGGCCCCACCTGTGGAATATCCTTTCCGCTACTTGTTTCTTTAGGGACCACTCATGAGGTAGTAGAATTGCCCTGCTTAGCTTGTCTGCTATCACATTGGATTTCTCCAGGATGTGCGATGCTTTCAGAAAGCGCTGGGTGGAGATTTCCCACTGCCATACTTTCATGGCCTCTCAACACAGAGGGTAGGATTTGGATCCTCCTTGTTTGTTTATGTACCAGACCACTGACATGCTGTCTATCTGAATTGCAATTGTTCCAAGAGGCAGAGAGTCTTGAAAGGACTGCAGAGCTAGAAGTACCGCTCTCATCTCCAGAACATTTATATGCAGATGAACCTTGTGTTTCTTCCATGTGCCTTGGGCTGTTCTTTACTGATAATGCCCCCCCCCCACCCCCACCCAATCAAGGAATCATCCGTGGTCACTGTGGCTATGGGATTGGATAAAATGAATGGATGTCCTCGAGATACATGATGAGACATCAGCCACCACTGAAGGTCCTTTTTGCACGTATTAGTTATGATAATTTGGTGTGACATTGGAAGCTCCTGAAAGGACCATTGAGAGAATAGGAGCCTTTGCAGAACTCGCATGTGCATTCGAGTGAGCGGAATGGCAATGATTGCTGCCGCCATCGATTCTAGCAATTTGAGTACCATTGAGAGTGGAGCTTTTTTCCTTGGAAGCAAGTCTAATATTTGTTTTAGTAAGAGACAAATTCTTTCTGGAGGCAGACTTAATGTCATTGAAACTGTGTTTAGTTCTGCTCCTATAAAGATGGTCTGTTGCGATGGTGATAAGGCAGATTTTTCTAAGTTGATGGTAATCCCCAATTGACTGCAGAGATTTAAGGTTATGTCCCTCACATGAATAAGTTGATGCTTGGTGGTGGCAGTGGAGAGCCAGTCATCTAGATATGGAAACACCTGGAATCCCAACCATCTCAGGTGAGTGGTGACTACTGCCATACATTTGGTGAACACTTTGGGGGCTGTAGTGAGACCAAAGGGCAAAACGCGAAATTGATAATGCCTGGCTCCCAGCCGGAAGCGTAGATGATACCTGGATGGTCTGTCCATCTTTATCAGGTAGTACGCATCATGAAGCTCTATAGAGCACATCCAATTGTCTTTCCCCAGAAAGGGGAGTATCAACTGAAGTGTGACTGTCTGGAACTTCATCTTTTTTAGTGACTTGTTGAGTCTGCTTAGATCCAGAATAGGTCTCCAGTCCCCTGCTTTCTTTGGAATTAAAAAGAACCTTGAGTAAGTTCTGGATCCTCTCTGGTCTGCTGGGAATGGCTGGATGACTCTTTTGTCCAGCAATCTTTGGACATCTAAGGCTGCTTGGTCCATGTGACTGGGTGGAATGTCTGGGATTTTCTTTACTAAAGGGGGTGGAGTGGCAAAGGGAATTGAGTATCCTCTGGATATTATACTTTGTAACCAGCTATTTTTTGTCTGGGGACTCCCATGCCCTTTGAGTGAGTAATTTGAGCAACTCATTGAAGGGTGGAGACACCCAAGAGGTGGAGGGTTGAGACCCAAAAGCCTTCAGGTCTGACTCATCATCAGAAGGGTTAAGGGATTTCCAGCTATCCCTCTGTTTAAGAATCTCTAAGATATCTACAAAGGAGATATCTTCTGAGGGGGACTGTGGAGACCCTTCTGACTCATCCAAATCAGTATCCGAAGTGACTGACTCCTGTGGGGAGTCCAGATTCTTCCTCTTGCAGAGTCTCTTCTTAGGCACTTCTTCAGTGGGAGCTTCTGGAGAGGTTTCGGAAGAACATGGCTCACCCAATGAGGCTTCCTGAGGCTCAGGATCTCTACGCTTCAACGGAGCATGTGTTGAAGATGCAGACACCGGTGCCTTCAGGGAGGGAGGGAGCTGCTCGAACTGATAGAGTGGTTGTCAGAGCAGACAAAGCCCTCATTATAGCCTGGAAAGTTCCTCAGTCCCAACGAGAGGAATCCCTCAGATCCAAAGATTCGATGGAAACCGTCTGCGCCGGTACGGAGGGCTCTGAGTCAGAGGTCAGGGCCGAACTCACTCGAGCCGAAACCCCAAGAGGTAAAGTAGGCACTGACAAGTCAGTCCTACTATCCTCCTCGGACTCGACTGGTGAGTGTCAGCCGCAAGATCCTTCGGTTGGTGCCGAAGACATCAGGGTAGTCAGGGCCGAAAAACCTAAAGTAGTTGTCAGACGCAAGGGTTCCACAATCATGAGTTCCATGCTCTCCGGCTCCAAAACTTCCATGCAGATCGGAGGAGGAAGAGAAGATGTTGGAAAAACTAAGTTCAGCTCTGAAGCCCCCGGGGTCGGTGCTGATAAAATATTTGCTAGTGCCGGTATCTGTAGAAGCTTCTTCACCACACTGTCCACATCCAAATCAGACAGTCTACTTGAGGCCTGATAAGAATGTGATGAAGCCACCGACTGCAATATAGGAGACTTCAAGGTAGGAGATACCGTCTCCAAGGTTGGGGACCGGCTCCTAACCAAAACAACAGTCAGTTCTGAAGGCTGTGGAACTGATATCGAAGCTTTACTAGAAGCTGATTTTGAAGTAGATGGGCTTTTTGTTGGTTTCAATCTCTTTTTGGAGTG
Source organism: Protopterus annectens (assembly GCF_019279795.1). NCBI lineage: Eukaryota > Metazoa > Chordata > Ceratodontiformes > Protopteridae > Protopterus > Protopterus annectens. The sequence goes on from NC_056741.1 coordinate 419,188,142, forward strand.
CTTGTCTGACTTATCCAGCGACTCTTGAAAAGAGAATTTCAGCAGACCCTTATCCATAAGCTTTCTTTTTCTCTCATGTAGCACTCTGGAGCTAAAGAAGTAGCATATCGCACAGCTTTCCTGTAGGTGTACCTCACCCAAACAGTGGACACATTCAGTGTGTCCATCAGTTTTAGAAATCTTTTGCCCACATCTTGGGCATTTTTTGAAGCCAGACTTGGCTTTTTCCTTCTATTCAAAACTTCCAAAGACAATTACTAAGAATAGTCAAACACAGCAACAAAGCCCTATAAAAAGAGAGGGCTCTAACAATAGTATGCACACATAAAGAACTAGTAAACAATTAAGAAACAAAGGCTCTAATAAATTTAGCTTATAATGCAAATATTTATCTGCCCTATATAAAAAGAAGGGCTGTAATTTACCAACTAACACACACCACACACAATAATACAATAGAAAAGACTTAAAGGCCTTAAAACACAGCCACTAATATTTAATTATAATATTAGAAATGACAACTAGGAGCCCTAAGAAAAAAATGGCTATAATCTAATATAAAACACTCTGTATGAAATACGCAAACTAAAGAGAACAAATGGGCCTAAAATCATGGCCACTGATTAGAAAGACCACTAAATGCCCTGTAAAAAAGAAGAGCTATACTCTAATATAAACACACTCTCTATATTATATGAAAATAAGAGAAAAACAGGCCTAAAAACACGGCCACTAATTTCTCAGTAATTAAGCTGAGATAGGGAGAAAAGAAGGCCTAAAAAAACAGCCCTAATAACTAAATATATTAGCTATAGTAATATCAGAAAAGACTAAACACTATAACTAACAATTTAAATGACTAATAAGCTAATAAGATAATTTAACAGCTATAATTTGAGAAAAATAAATTAATTCACTGGCCAGATCTGGTGAACGTCCGATCAAGTTGCAGCGGCAAACGAGATCTGAGGGAAGATCATGGTGCATTATAGGATAGGGAGTTGGCCTTGAGCTGCTTGAAGATCTTGAGCTTTTGCAGTTGGCCAAGTTGGAGCTGAGGATCAGCTCTGAACCCATCAGTAAGAATGAACGGCGAGATAGAACAACTTCACAGCAAGCCAAATGATGTGTGTGTCAGGGGAGGGAGTGAAAGTGGTGCACTGCCACCCTATCCTCAAATGAAATCCTACAGGTATCACTTTTTAAGGTCCTCTAAGTTTAAATATTTTTGTCAAGCTACCAGCTTTTAGAATTTTGGGCCATAAATGTTTTGTGAGTCCCAACATACTCAGTATAATTTGCAAAAGGTGTAGCAGATGGCCAACACCAGATAACACTAAACATATCTTAAGTCACAACATGGTGCCCAAAATACATAAGTGTCAGGCAATTTATCTCAGAGACTCAGGATATGAGCTGCTAATAAGTTTCATCCTACAGTCCTGATTTTGATTCTCTGAATTTCTAAGTGCAAATTAAATGATTCTGAACAAGTCATTTAAACAGACAATACTCATAGGTTCCCCCTCATAAGGTGCAGTTTTGCCTAGTGGGCTCAGCTGGTTAACAAAGTATAAAAAAGAATTTTCAGTACAAAAATAAACTACACAGTTCTATGATCTACACTTTAACCAAATTACATATATAGCATACGGGTTAAAGGTTATAATCTGCTAACAAAATACATCTTGTAGCCATGTGTTTTATTTACTCAGTTTCAGCTTAGATAGACTCTGACTCTGAGCAACTCACCTGGCTAGACCAGCATTCCCAGGTCACCTCTAAAAGATTCACTCAAATCTGGTATGTTTACCAGCTAATTAAAAAAACTGTGGCATGATAGACAACCAAATTCTCAACAGTCACCATGAAGAATGTAGAGTAAAAGGCTGGGTCAAATCTACATCTATCAAGTATTTGCACTCGACAGTTCCAATCAAAGACATCAGTACTGACTGCTGGGGTGCAATGAAACCCCCATTACTGAGGCAGCAGTAATTTCATACATTCATTAATGTTAACATCAACCTTCTGACCAACTGGCCATTGAGAAAGATTCCTGTCAAAAGTATGAGGCCAGTTTCATTAAGCTCTGACACATCAACATACAAATTGTGACTCAAATAAGAAGCACTGAATTCTGAAACTTACTCTTACGTATTTAAAGCCTTTTTGCAGGGATGTTTCACTCACCCTGCACTCCATAGCATAGCACTTCTTTTTATGTAAACTAACTCCAAGATCACTGCACCTCAGAGTTGGGGAAATGCTCTTAGATACTGCAACCTCAAACTTAGTACATGTGCATTATTTGAAGGATCACAATTACAGCTTTCAGAATTTCCTCAGCGCCTCTTCATGAAGGTTCTGTGGTTCAGTTCTCAGCTAAGGTGAATTCTGTACAGAGATTGCATGTCCTCCCTGTATTTGCATGGACTTCTCCATGTGCTACAGTAGGTGGATTGGACACAAAACTGGCAGTAGGAGTGTCTGCATGTAGAAGTGCATGGTATGGAAGAATGACAATGCAGGGCTAGCCCCCTGAGTGTGAGCATTAGCTTTAGATGATGGTCACTGCTGATGTGACACCCCAACCCTATGTATAAATATGGGAAAAAGAGGGCAATTGATCGATGGTATTTCCATTGCACATGTACTTACCAGTGCTGATTCTGAATACTATAAGCAAGGTGTTTAACTTTATTGTAAGTAGTAATTCATTCCATAGTACTGATACTCATTGGAGAATGAAGCTTTCCCTTTTCTGTTACTTATGCAAATTTTAAGTAGTAGCTTACGGGATTTTTCATTGCAGGCTCTCAGTAAAGAAGTCTGTAGGAATAAGAGGACAAATAAGGTGTGCATTCAGTTGCTTGTATATCATATGCATGGCAGCGCAGTGGTGCAGCAGTTACATTGTCACCTCACAGCAAGATGTTCTGTGGTTCGATTCTCACGTGAAGTGCCTTCTGTGTGGAGTCTGCATGTCCTCACTGCAATTGTTTGGGCTGCCTTCGGATGCTCCAGTTTCCGCCCCCATTACAAAGATGTGTCTGAAGCATTTCTCCCCAGGCCACCACTGAAAATTGGCTTCATTCCAAGTCAAACTTTCCCAGTAAATAAATGTTAAATAAAAAAAATATAATTATGCATCACATTGGTTTGCATCAAAGTTGCTTTGGTATGAGCTCAAATTGTCAGTTGCTTGTGTCACTGTTGTTTGAGATGCATAAAAGTGAGATGCTATTGCTCACTGAAACTCAAGCATTCTTCATGGTGACAATAAAATACACACACCTGGAAATATAACATGCATGTTACATGCATAAGCATGTTCACAATTTGGTGCAGTTGGCAATTCAGTAAATGCAATGGGATTACTTGTCCACCACTTGTCTGCAGGTTTTTTTCTTTGCTAGAGTGTATTTGCCCTGAGAAATCTGTCTACGCATTTACAGCTAATGCAAAAATTCAGACTGATTGTCTGACTGCTCTTGCTAATGTTGGCATAAGAGCTTCCATTGCACTCCATTACTGGACAACACAAAAAGTGAACTATTGCAGGATGTCCTGCAGGTTCTGGTTGATGAACAACTCCTGGACCCTCAGCACAGCTATATTTTTGTAGAGGACAAAAACAGGTATCAGACCATTGTATCTAAGAAAGTTTCTCTTCATTCTCGAAAAATTGTACGGATCTAAGGCAGATCTCGTAGAAGACACTTGAAAGATCTCCCTCAAAATTTTTTTTTTTAATTTTATAAGTATTGTTAAAACACTCTGGAGAAGAAAATTTGCTGCTGTTTAGTCCATTGGTTTAGACTGCTCTAAAAGCCATTTGTTAATGTGCTAAAGTGAATGTGTTCCTGCAATCCTCCCTCAAGTCTGCTAATGACAGTAAAATAACAGTTTCATAGTTTCATAGTATAGTACTAGGCTATCTGCCCTGGGGCATTTGTAAGCCTAGCCATAGTGATGTGGCATTTGCCACTCCATGAAATGGTAAAAATGTACAGAATAAATTAAGAATACTGTGTCTAGTAGTGACACAATGAAGGTCCCCTTATATAATAGAATTAGTTTACTGTGCCCCTGTCTAGCAGTGACAAAGATGTGACCCCTGGGGTAAACTTACGATCTCCCATCCACTCATCAAGATTTCTCTTGAAGAGAATCAGTGAGGGGCTCTGCCTAATACGAACTGGGATCTTGTTCCAAAGCATGGGAAGCCTCTGGGTTATGAATCTATCCCTCCAGCATGTCCTATTCATACTTGTGCCGAGGTTTAAGTCTTTAGCTCTCGTGGTCCTGATGGACATGGATTTTTTGAGGTGGAGCATGTCCATCAGATCCTGATTGGACATGGCCTTGTACGTCAGGCAGAGATCACCTCTGAGCAGGCGGTATGATACTGAATAGAGCTGAAGTTTCTTTAGTCTGGCAGAATAAGACATATGTTGGAGACCCTTGATCCTCTTGGTGAGGTATTTTGTGGTCTCTCCAGCTGTTGCAAATGCCGGGTGAGGTACATACCAAATGGGGCATTGTACTCAATCATGGGTCTGATGAGGGAGGAATATAGGGGTACAATGACATCCTTGGATCTGGATGTGAATCCCTTCATGATGAGGTGTGCAAGGTAGAATGTTTTTCTAACCACTTTGGCAACGTGGATATCAAATGAGAGGTCGCTGTCGACTTGGGTCCCTAGGCCTCTGATTACTTTTTCAGTACTCAGTGGGTTGTTGTCTATGTGATAATTTGTGGGTACTTTGTTTTTCCGAAAGGGGATGACTATACATTTTTTGGCATTTAGTTTAAGGCCGTGACTCCGGCACCAGTTGTCCGTTTCTGTGAGGCCTTTTTGTAGGATGTGTGTGTCTGCTGGTGTATCAACTATGGCGCCTAGTTTGCAGTCATCTGCGAACTTTGTCAGCCACAGCCCTCCTGTGTTTGCTTTAACATCTGAGAAATAAATGCCGAACAAGAGGGGTCCCAGGACAGATCCCTGTGGGACACCACTTGTGACTGGCTTTGAGTCTGACATTGCTCCAGCAATTTTAACTTTATGGGCTCTGTCCTTTAGCCAGTTTGCAACCCATCTAGTGAAATAAGGGTTTATATTTAAGCTGTTGAGCTTATCTATGATGCCTGAGTGGGGTATTGTGTCGAAGGCCTTAGCCAAGTCCAGATATGCTGTATGGACTGCTTTGCCCTCGTCAATGGCTCTAGTGACTGTTTCGAAAAAGTCAACCAGGTTTAAAAGGCAGGATCTGCCCTTTACAAAGCCGAACTGGGTGGGGTCAAGTGTCTGTAGGTCCCCTATGTCTCTGTTTATGAGTTCCATAATGATTCTTTCCATAGCTTTGCAGACCAGGCTGGTTAAGCTTATGGGGCGGTAGTTTCCAGGGTCTGTAGAGGCACCCCCCCTTGTGGAGTGGGACCACTGTAGCTGTACGCCAGTGTTCAAGTACATATCCCGAAGTAAGGCTAAGGTTAAATAGCATTTTTATGTGTGGGTTTAGCTCCTCTTGGAGTTCACGTAACACGCAACCTGGGATACCGTCAGGTCCCATTGATGCTGTGTTTTTTGCTTTGTTTAGGGCGGTTCTCACTTGGACATCTGAGATGACAGGGAGATTACATTCAGCTGGGATAAGTATTTCTTCTTTTGGGGGTGAAGGAGGGGAGAAATTTGCACTGAACCTGTCAGCCAGAATGTTGGCAATATCTGTGGGTTCAGTGTATTTTTTATTGTTGTGAACCAACTCTGAGCATATCTGAGGGTTTCCAGGTTTCTAACATAGCTGAAGAAGGCTTTGTGGTTATCTTTAGTGTCCTTAGTGATTTTTCTCTCAAAGTTGGCCTTGGATGTTTTATGAGAGAGCGTAGTTTTTGCTAATGTTGATCAGAGATGTCTTCCCTTCATGGGATTTTGCTCTGACGTGCAGTAGCTTCCTTCTTTGTTATACAATTTGTTTATGGCTGAGGTCCACCAGACAGGACGCTTACCTTTGGTGGAGAGGGACTTGGATTTATTTGGGATTGCATGATCCATGCATTCTTGGAGATGTCCATAGAAAGCATTTGTGAAGGATTCGGCATTGTGGGATGTGGTATCCACTGGCACAGTGGGCTTAAAGGATACCATCTCAGTCTTAAGAAGAGTGAAGTCTGCTTTTGAGAAGTTTTTCACTGTGGTCTTTTGTGCTGGGGTGGAGGTGGGATATGTATATCCAGGGTGATTAGTTTGTGGTCAGATCTCACTAGTGAGGGGTATACTTCCGGTGTGGAGCATTTTATCCCCATGTTTGTGATGATCAGGTCTAGTATATTATCTCCCCTAGTGGGAGAGGTGACTAATTGTTCCAGTGCATTTGAATTTATGAATTCCAGGAACCTTTGGGCTAGGGTATTAGGGCTAGAATAATGTACCCAATCTATGTTTGGGTAGTTGAAGTCTCCCAGTATGATGGTATTTTGTGATACATTCATATCCTCCAGTGTCTTCAGGAAGGCTGAGTGGAGTTCTTGAGATTGGGAGGGTGATCTGTAACATGCTATCAGTTGTATAGCAGTTTTGCCTATGGTTAGTTGCACCTGTATGGTCTCTGATGCTTCATGTGTTGCTACTAACCTGGAGGTGTGGGTGTCCTTGATGAATATGGACACTCCCCCTCCCTTTGTGGTTCGGCCCGGGTTTTGGGGCCGAAAAGCATGATACGAGGTATAGCCTGGTAATGCTGGGGTGCTCTCAGGAGCCTTGAACCAGGTTTCAGTTACTGCACAGACGTCGATGTTCTCCATGCTGAGGAGTGCATCAAGTGCCTGCATCTTGAGATTTAGACTTCTGGCATTGAGCAGCATAACCCTTAGTTTTTTTCCATTATTGTTTTCTAAGGAGGTGGGTTTGTCTTTTGAGCCTTGCCTAAAAAGGCACTATGGGGGTGGCAAGAGCCTTAGCCAATATCCGGAAGCCCAGTGGTGACAGGTGTAAGCCATCCCTTGCAAAGCAGCGTGGCTTGTCCAACATGTCATCCCAGGCAGACAGACATTGGATCCCCTTAGAATGACACCAGTACTTGAGCCAATTGTTAAAGCTGATCATCTTGTCTTTGTATTGTGGTATCATTCTTGGTGAGGGCAAGATGCTGTTCAGGGTCAGGGTCATACCAGCCTGGGCTACATAATCAGAGAGCTCCTCTATGTCTCTTTTCATGTAGTCCAGGGAGGTACGTCTCAGGTCATTCACACCAGCATGGACAATGACGGAGTCATATTTGTACTTGCTTTGGAGTGACTTGAGTGCATGTGTTATGTGGCGGATCCTAGCTCCCGATAGACAGCTCACAGTCACCTTCTCCTTGTTCAGCCTGGTCAGCGGGACATCAGTGTGTCTGACTATAGAGTCACCTATTACTAGTGTATCAGGCAAGGTGTTTGGCCTTAAGGGCTGTGATTGGTTGACACACTGATTTTTTGAAGTATGTGTTGCCTGTGTTTTGTTTTTAGGTGGTGGATTTTTGGGTGTCTGCTTTGGGAGCCTCTGTTGTTTTGGTGAGTTTTTTATTAGAGCCTCCAAGTATGTCTTTGTGTTTTTATGTGTTTGATTTGCAGTTGTGGTAGGTCTATGTGGGACTGGGATTGTTGTGTGTGTGGCCATCTCCTCCTGTCTGGTCATGCCAGCCCTGAGTTGAGAGAGTTCAGCCTCCAGTTTGGCTATATAGTTGCATCTCTCACATGTATTTGTGTTTGTTGGGAGGAGGAGAGGGTTGTCTGTGTACATGAGACAATTGTAGCATTGTCTCAAGATATCCAGATTGACCAGCTGAACTGGAGACAACGCCAGTAATCTACCACTCAACATGCTAGAACTGTATAAGGGAGTGCTGTACCTTTAAGGGAAGTGGATATTCACAGGGGTGGTAAGTAGATGTAGTGCTTTACTTAGTACGAGTGCTTACTTAGTAGAGAAGTACTGAGAACAAGTGCTAGGCTTATAATATAGTAAGTAGTCTGGTTATACTAAGAGTAGAGCTTCCTTAAGGGAAAATTTGAAGAGCAGACTTGGCGGAGCCAGAAAAAGTTTAACCTTGTTTAACCGGCACAACCGCGCAAAGCCGTGCAAACGCGGATTTTAAACAGTGAACTACAAAAGAGCTAGAAATGGTCCAAAACAACCAGTTACTACAGCTTCTTGTGCTGAGGTCACTTCCTACAGGGACAGGTAGGCTGCTCAAGGCTCCCCACTCCCACTGGTGAGCAAAGAAACTTCCTTCTATCCAAGTAAGGTAATGGACAACACAGGAACTACACCACAGCCCAGAATACAGCAATGCCTGTAAACTGGTCTAAACTAGTCGAGGAAGGCGGGAAAACAAGGATTTTTTTGTTTTGTTTTTTTGGTAGAAACACACAGAAAATGCAGGAACATTGATAAATTAGTTACACAGGCTAGCACACTTTAGTGGGCAGCCTCCACAGTTAAATTAAACAAACAAACAACAAACTTTCGATCAAATTCGACTAAAATGTAACTTTAAGTGCAGATTTTAAAATAATGCAGCAAACAGTTGAAAAACAGTTCAAGCTAGTTCAGGGTAAGCTACAGAAGCTAATTCAAGTGAAAAAAAAGCAAAGATACTTAAATCCAGAAAGTGGTTGCTTTTCTGAGTTCCCTGCTGCTAGGACCACTCTGCAGACCCACGAGGAGCTTGTCTGAGCAGTATAGCCAGAAAAAAAATGCCCAGAGGTGGATTTTAAGCAGTGAACTACAAAAGAGCTAGAAATGGTCCAAAACAACCAATTACTACAGCTTCTTGTGCTGAGGTCACTTCCTACAGGGACAGGTAGGCTGCTCAAGGCTCCCCACTCCCACTGGTGAGCAAAGAAACTTCCCTCTATCCAAGTAAGGTAATGGACAACACAGGAACTACACCACAGCCCAGAATACAGCAATGCCTGTAAACTGGTCTAAACTAGTCGAGGAAGGCGGGAAAACAAGGATTATTTTTTTGTTTTTTTTTTTGGTAGAAACACACAGAAAATGCAGGAACAGTGATAAATTAGTTACACAGGCTAGCACACTTTAGTGGGCAGCCTCCACAGTTAAATTAAACAAACAAACAACAAACTTTCGATCAAATTCGACTAAAATGTAACTTTAAGTGCAGATTTTAAAATAATGCAGCAAACAGTTAAAAAACAGTTCAAGCTAGTTCAGGGTAAGCTACAGAAGCTAATTCAAGTGAAAAAAAGCAAAGATACTTAAATCCAGAAAGTGGTCGCTTTTCTGAGTTCCCTGCTGCTAGGACCACTCTGCAGACCCACGAGGAGCTTGTCTGAGTAGTATAGCCAGAAAAAAAATGCCCAGAGGCGGATTTTAAACAGTGAACTACAAAAGAGCTAGAAATGGTCCAAAACAACCAATTACTACAGCTTCTTGTGCTGAGGTCACTTCCTACAGGGACAGGTAGGCTGCTCAAGGCTCCCCACTCCCACTGGTGAGCAAAGAAACTTCCCTCTATCCAAGTAAGGTAATGGACAACACAGGAACTACACCACAGCCCAGAATACAGCAATGCCTGTAAACTGGTCGAAAGTAGTCGAGGAAGGCGGGAAAACAAGGATTATTTTTTGTTTTTTTGTTTTTTTGGTAGAAACACACAGAAAATGCAGGAACAGTGATAAATTAGTTACACAGGCTAGCACACTTTAGTGGGCAGCCTCCACAGTTAAATTAAACAAACAAACAACAAACTTTCGATCAAATTCGACTAAAATGTAACTTTAAGTGCAGATTTTAAAATAATGCAGCAAACAGTTGAAAAACAGTTCAAGCTAGTTCAGGGTAAGCTACAGAAGCTAATTCAAGTGAAAAAAAAGCAAAGATACTTAAATCCAGAAAGTGGTCGCTTTTCTGAGTTCCCTGCTGCTAGGACCACTCTGCAGACCCACAAGGAGCTTGGCTGAGTAGTACAGCTACATGCCTCTCTTTAGATTACATAATTGTGATGATCTCTATAGCGTCTGCAGTTTTCTGCATGAATGCAGACCTTAATTACAGTTCCACCAACAAGAACTGCACCAGCGACTGCAATGCTGTTGCGTTTATGACATCGCTTAAGCACTGTGCAAATAAATCTTCGAGCTACTCAAGGTGAGCCAAGTGATATTTCACTGTCACAAACCAAGTGTTCACCTAGTGATGGTGGACACCGAGGCAGGGTTCAACTCTATGTTCCCCTTTCCAGTGGAAATCACAGGTATTCTCTCTTGTGTTTTGGAGAGCAATAAAATATATGCTTTTCCTATAAAACTTTGATTTACCAACTCCAAAACATTAATCTAGATGTGAGCAGGTAGGGGCAAAATGCGATCAGCAATCCCTATGAGTGACATTCTCAAGAATGATTCCATTAAGAGCATCACATATTGCCAATGACTTAACACAATGATTTGATTCCTACCAATTAAATAGTTCTCTATGTGTCTTCACCACTCCTTGTACTACTGTGGACTAGTCCACTACTGGAACCTTTGTTATGTTAGTGGTGTAAGACACGCTTCCGTCCAGCCAAGAGATGGTCAGCACCATATCCATGTTAGTGGACTTGTCACATCTTACCACAATGCTCTACCATAATACAATGTCTTTAAGAAGCTCCTTCTTTTACAGTAATCATCCAAGAACTTTTGGAAGGTCTGCATCCCCTTTATGTATTTTGCCATTCATTCACAGATGCCTTGCTGATCCGGTTTGTCAAGTGGAATGTTGTCACCAAAACATGCATTTCAAGCTTCAAGGACCAGTTTTACTTGGCTGCAACTACTGTAGCTGCTGATACAACAGTCAGTAGTGGAATTGCCTGCCAAAATGTGTCCTTCTGTGTATTATGCTGCAGTTGCTTTGTATTCTGAAAGGGTTCCAGCACAGTATCTATTTATGATTACACTGGAGAAGCAGAACAGCTTTACTTCATCGTGGTACTTGCCTTCTTCCTCGAACTGTGCTGCACAGGTCCTTGCAAGTCAATCATGCATTGCAGAGCTTTCCATTCCCTTATGGTGATTGAACAGCCATACAGCTGAAGGTCATTTGTCCAAACATCTGCAACTGAAATGCAGTTCAACAGTTTACAAAACTACTGCTTGGTATGGCTTATAGCAAGAATATTATGTTTATTTATTTGCATTTGTTAACCAAAATAATCCAGGACTGATATCCCTTTTCAGTGGAATCCCAGGGAGAAAAGATCCAAAGTACAGGAATATAAGCAAAATAATTATAAACAAAGTACACCGTGAGGTGCATGGAAATAATAAAATAGCAACAAATTTTGATCTGTTATAAGTACATAAAACATATTACGATACTAACATAAAAGTATATTTAGTACAAGAAGAATTGTAAAGGAGTTATGATTATGATTATCTGGATGACAAAACGTATATGATAAAAGTAGTACTATAAGCATGCACAAAAAGATATGAGGGCTTGGCAGTAAATATAAATAAGCAATAGTGATATAAGGGTACAATGCACCCAAAGAGGTAGAAGAGTGTGGTAGTCAGTATGAGCATGACAATATACACATGGAGGTAGGAGGATGTGCCAGTAAATATAAACATACAATAGTGATATAAGAGGTACAATATACACAAGTAGATGGGAGGGTTTATCAGTAAGTATAAACATGTAATAATGATATAAGGATACAGTATGTACAAACATGTAGGAGAGTGTGGCAGTAAGTATAAACATGTAATAACGATATAAGGATACAGTATATACAGGCATGTAGGAGGGTGTGGCAGTAAGTATAAACAATACAGTAATGATACAGAGGTTCACTATACACAAATAGGTGGAAGGGTGCGTCAGTAGGTATAAACATGTAATGATATAAGGATACACTACATAGAAGCATGTAGGAGGGTGTGGTGGTAGGGATAAACAATACAGCAGTGATACAGAGGTTCACTATACACAAGGAGGTGGGAGGGTGCATCAGTAAGTATAAACATGTAATAATGATATAAGGATACAGTATGTACAAACATGTAGGAGAGTGTGGTAGTAAGTATAAACATGTAATAATGATATAAGGATACAGTATATACAGGTATGTAGGAGGGTGTGGCAGTAAGTATAAACAATACAGTAATAATACAGAGGTTCACTATACACAAATAGGTGGAAAGGTGCATCAGTAGGTATAAACATGTAATGATATAAGGATACAGTACATAGAAGCATGTAGGAGGGTGTGGTGGTAGGGATAAACAATGCAGTAGTGATACAGAGGTTCACTATACACAAGGAGGTGGGAGGGTGCATCAGTAAGTATAAACATGTAATAATGATATAAGGATACAGTATGTACAAGCATGTAGGAGGGTGTGGTTACTGTCTAGGCCCAGTGCACCTGGACAGTTCTTGTGAAATTTGTGAGGGGTTTAATCCAAGGGTGCTGGCCAACCATAGGAACAAGCTCATTTTAAAGGGCTGACTTCCTTCTCTTCCTTCTCCTGCTCCTTCTGCACCTTCCACTTCAGGGGCTCAAACCCCTGTCAAAAGGAACTAGGGAGCATAGAAAATACTCTCTGGAGAGATCCTCCTCTGAACTGCAAAAAAAAGCTCTTAAAACCTCAGATCTGAAACCTTTGGATCCAACAGTCCTGGTCTCTCCTCCTTCAACCCCCCCTTGCTCCCTCTGTCACTTTGTAGCCAGGTATCTCAGTGCAGACGTTTCCTCTCAAGGAGGCCTCTCCCAAAAGAGTGTCCAGGCCACCATCAGCTTCCTCTTCTGTCAGGTCTTCCCAGAGCTTATCTGAGTATGAGGTAGATAGATAGACTGATGAGACAATTTCTCAAGACACAGATCCAGATGGGGGTTTTGCCAGCTCCATTGACTTCCAGATCCATGAGTAGACATTCTTCCTTCGATCCTATAGCTCCTTCTATGATCCTACCTCCTGCCACAGAGTCAGCAGATCAGATGTCTCTGAGAATTGAAACATCGGATCTGGTAGTAGTTATTACTTTGAGTCCACCCACCTCCTTGACACTCTGAAATCCAACAGCGTCAGTGCATCTCGGAGCTGAAGTTTTGACATTGAGTCAAGGGGGCTTACTTCGACTCTGAAGTTTTCAGAGTTGTTGCTTCCCCTCAAAACCTCAGTGTTCGACAGCTTGGTGCCCATGGGTCTATATTGTAAAGTCGAATGCTTATCTTATCGAATCCCTAAATGTTGACCCGTCCTTATCGAACCGTGAAAAATCTAATGTCCAGAAGAGCGGAACCGTAAATGTCGAATCGTCATTGTCGGCCTTCTGCGGTATAGCTCCATAAGATAAGTGTGTGATAGTTACGAAACTTAGGATTAGGGTGCGGGTTAAGTTAAGTGCATACATGGTGGTATATGTAAGATTTAGTGTAGGGTTAGAAGTAGGGTTTAGTTTAGGGTTAGAAGTAGGGTTTTGTTTAGTGTATGTATGTGGTTTATTTAGTTTGTTTGTGTAGGTAGTATGTAGCGGGCGGTGGGGTGGGACAAGTATGATAGTTCGTTTTGAATTTCACGGTTTAGGGCATTCAGTGTTTATGCAGTTCGATGAGGATGGGTCAATGTTTAGTGATTCGATAAGATAAGCGTTCGAGTTTATAATATAAACCCGGCGCCGACTCCCCCTTCAGAGTGGAGGATTGCGGGGGCTCTGGAGAAGTATGGTTCAATAGCTTTGGCTCCACAGGGATGACTTTCAGGTTTTCATAGTCCATCTGCCTTCAAGGTGGTGGAGAGGGTTCTCCCCACTCTAAGGTACTCCTGGTTCTCCCACTGTCAGTTCTGATTCACACCTCCATGGAATCTGTGACTGAGACCTCATGTCTACCACTGGCACAGATGGTCCTGGAAAGCCCCCAACCTTTTCCAACTGTACAACCCCAAATTTCTTCCAATACTTCCTCAGAGCACCCCACTGGGGAGGTCACCATAAAAAAGAAGTGGAAAAGGATACACTTGGATCCCCTCAGAAATTGGTCACTACTGACACTGACTTCAAGGAAGGAGGAAGGGGAGGGGTCCTCATGATCTCCACCTGACAATGTCTCCTTTGCAGACATCTTAGAGATCCTCCATCAAATAGGTGGATGGTCATCCCAAAACCCTAACCTAGAGGAGATGGTGCTTTTGGAGGTTTTCAGCACTGACCCATCTAAATCCTGGGTGTCCCACCCTGTGGATCCACACATTGACTTGGTATGTACCAGGGCATGGAAGGAACTGGACACTGTAGACCCCATACCCAAATGGGGGGATAAGATAATCAGTGCTCCCATGGACAGATTGCACTGGACCAAAGAGATCCCGGTAGATGCCATGGTTGTTGCTGCAGCCACAAAAAAAGGAGCTGACTCAGGAAAGCTCCACTGTTCATCCCCCTAACAGGAAGTCTAGGGCTTTGGACAGATTTGTAAAGAGGGTTTATGCTTTGGCTACATTTGCTTTGCACGTGCTAAACTACTTATCTCACTTTACAAGGCTATAGAGGGACTTAATCAAGGAGCTATCTAGCTTGATATCTAAGTCCATGTCTGATAAGGAACAAAAGACCTTTTCCTCCAGAATGGCTATGCTTCACTCCATATCCAGCTTATCATGAGGTTGATTTCTCACACTACAGAAGGCACCTCAAGGGCCATTGATTCTGGCATTGCCATTAGGTGCCATGCTTGGATGCAGTTGTGTGACTATGCAGAACTTTCAAGGCATCATTTGTCAATGCACCCTTTGATGGTTCATCATTGTTTGACCCCACAGTCAGAGACACGCTATCCCATAGTGAGAAAGATGGAAAGACCGTGTCGGCCATCGGAATCTGTTTTTCTACACCACAAAGATCCTTCTCCAGGAATCAGCATGGTGGAAAAAACTCTGGTTCAAGAAGTCTCAAGGTTCTTCTCAGGAAGTTCAGGGAGACTTTTCTCCCAGGGGCAGAAGGGGAAAGAGTTATAGTGGTAGACTCTGCCCCTGGGGCAGAGAGGGTCTGCAAAAATCAAGGGTCTCAAGATTCTTTTTTTGGACAGACGCTTTCAGCACTCCCTGAAAGGTTGCCTGACTGCCCTTCGCTGCAGGAAGTCAGGGGGCACTTATACTTGCACCCAGAATCCTGGATAGCCATCACAAATGAACATTGTGTGCAAAGGATCATATCTGGAGGATACTCCATTCCCTTTTTAAATCTCCCCAAATGAAAGATGTACCTCCCTGATGTGCCACCCAATCAGAGGGAGGCAGCAGCTGTAGAAATTTCAAAACTGCTCCAAAAAAGAGTCATCCAGGAAGTTCCTCCCAACTAACTCAGATCAGCCATCTACTCAAGGTTCCTTTTAGTACCAAAGAAGACAGGGGACCTAAGGCCAATTTTGGAGCTATCATCTCTGAACAAATCATGGAAGACGTCAACATTTAGAAAGGTCACAATCCAATCCATCCTACCTCTTCTGAAGATTGACAATTGGATGTGCTCGATAGACCTAAAAAATACATACTACCATATCAAAATGGACAGGCACTCCACATGGTATCTGCAGTTCAGACTAGGAGCCCATCATTACCAATTCCAGATTCTCCCATTTGCTCTCAGCACAGCTTCCAGGATGTTCAACAATTGCATGGTGGTAGTTGCAGCTTGTCTCAGACTGCAAGGATTCCATGTGTTTCTTTATATGGATGACTCGCGCCTAACTGCTTTGACCAGGCATCTACTCATCTAATCCAGAAACTACCTGTTGCAACTAGCTCCCACTCTCGGCATAACCATCAACATGCAAAAATCACAGTTACTACCTGTTCAACTGATAGACTTTATTGGAGCACATTTGGACACAACTAAAACTATGGCCTACCTACCTCCAGACAGTGTCAACCTTGAGGCTGCATATCTCGCAGATCCTAGCAATTCCGGACCCTCCAGCAGAATTAGTGTTCAGGGCATTAGGCTCAATGGCTCCCATGATAACTCTATTACCTACAGCATGCTTGCACATGAGAATCCTACAGTGGACATTATCAGTTCAATGGTCTTCACACCATCAACCACTGAACCAACTGATCAAGTTATCATGTGTATGCAAAGATTCTCTCCTTTGGTGGCTTCATTCCTCAGAAGTCAACCAAGGATGCCCTTTTGTTCACGCTGACCATAAACACCTCCCAGATGGGGTCCCTATTATATCTTCAAAGACACAAACCTTCAAATGCGTCTTTATCGAACTTGAAAGAATAAAAATTTAAAACAGCGAAATGGCATATAAGCGATTTCTTTCCCTGAGAAAGAAATCTCTTGGCCCAATATAAAAAATTATCACTACAAACAAAACAAAGTGGGGGTTTCACCCCCACACCCCCCACACTCCCTAACTAATTATACCAACTCCGAGATCGCACTACAGTGAGGTAAATAGCAAAGTAACAGAGGCAGCCAAGTGATTTCTTTGCCAGGAAAATAAATCGCTTATATGCCCTTTCACTGTTTTAAATTTTCATTCTTTTAAGTTCGATAAAGATGCATTTGAAAGTCTGCATATTCAAAGATATAATAGGGAACCTCCAGATGGGGGTGAGGGGGCATTTTCTGGGACAGACGGTCCAAGACATGTGGACTTCTCAAGAGACCAACTTGCATATCAATATCCTAGAGATGAGAGCGGTCCTTCTAGCATTGCAAGCACTACACTGCTTTCTCCATCTAGAGACTATTGCAATCCACATGGACAATAAGTGTGTAGTGTGGTACATCAACAAACAGGGGGAAACCAGATCTTACCCACTGTGTCGAGAAGTAATGAGAGTGTGATAATGGGTGATATATATAACAATCTCTTTCTAACTGCAACGCAAATTCAAGGGAAGTACAACATTCTAGCAGACAGGATCAGCAGAGTTTTACTGATGCCTCACAAGTGGTCTCTAAATCAGTCAGTGGCAAACATGATCTTCCTCAAATGGGGTCAAGTCTTGCTGTGATCTCTTTGCATTCCCCCCTCAACAACAAATGCAGCAGGTTCTTTTCCTTGATACCCCATCAGGGACAGTCACCAAGAGATGCTCTAGTCAATGCTTGGCCCCCTGGTCTAGTTTATGTATTCCCTCTGTTACTGCTGATTCCCAAATTTCTTCAGAAAGCTCACCGGTTGAAGAGCAAAGTAATCCTCAATGCTCTCTTTTGGCCTCACCAAGTCTGGTTCACCTTCCTTTGATCTAACCTGATTTGCCATCCTAGGACACTGGAACCACTTCCAGATCTACTGCCTCATCCCTCAAGGCAGACTCACCCAAATCTTTAAGGCCTAAAATTGTCCGCATGGTTTTTCCAATTCCAATGATGGCTAGACATTTTAGGATTTTATCTTCAATTAAAAAGATTTTGATTTCTTCACCGAAATTATCTACCAGGAAAATCTACAGGCGTAAATGAAAAAGATTCTCCACCTGGGCTCAACAGAAGCTAATAGATCCCTTTACAGCTCCTGTCCCAGTAGTATTGGGTTTTTTGGCCATCCTCTTCTAAAATGGAGCCAGATATTCCACTGCAAAAGTTCAATTGGCAACTCTTTCATATTTTCACATTAGAGAGAACTCCTCATCTCTAGCTTTGTCAAAACAATGCAAGGCTTTTCTCAGAGGTACCGTTTTACTTTGTCCCCCAATCAAAGGTCCAACTTCTCCTTGGGACCTAACTTTGATTTTACAGGCATTAGTTCTTCCCACTTTTGAACCTGCAGCTAAGGTAGCTTTAAAGTGTCTTTCCTGGAAAACAGCTTTTTAGTAGCCATTATTTCAGTAAAAAGAGTTTCTGAACTGCAATCCCCCTCTTCTAAACGTCCTTATTTAATTTTCCATAAAGATGGAGTATCTTTGCAAACCAATACATCTTTTTTTACCTAAAGTTACTATGGAAAACAATATCAATCATTTAATAACCTAGCAGTTTACTTTCCCAATTTTCAAAACAAGGGAGAATACACTCTGCATCTCATTGATGTTCATAGGCAGTTGCATTTTTTTCTGGACAGGACAAAATCTTTAGGAAATCTGATCAACTGTTCATATTTTTCTCAGATGTTAGAAAAGGGGCAGCAGTTGCCAAACCAACACTGGCTAAATGGCTACGAGATTGCATTTCCTTTATTTATTCCTCGAAAGGTATTCCTTTGTCTGGACATATCAAAGCTCATTCTACAAGATCCATGGCGACATCTCAAGCCTTTTACTCAAGAGTGTCAATTGACGACATTTGTGCAGCTGCCTCTTGGTCAACCTCTCATACATTTATTATACATTATAAACTAGACATTATTTCCAGGAATAGGGCTGCCTTTGGCTTTGCAGTGCTCTGGAATATCCTTCCATGAGGGCCACCCTAGGTTGTTGTAGCTGGGCACTCTGTTCCACAGGATGAGGAATGAATGAAAATGACAACATCAGATAAAAAAGTTATGTACTTACCATAATGTTCCATCTGTGTTGTCCATTTTCATTCTTCCTCAACCTCCTCACCCTCCTTCCCTCATCCATAATTATGAAAGACCTGATAGAGTTATTAGTATGAACAACACTTCCTGTTTTGAGCCCCTGAACTTTATACTTTCTATCCTCTTGTTCTGTGCGGTGGATGTACGATTATTTCTAATATTATTATATAGATATCCTGCAAATAAATAAGCAGCAAACTCAATCTGAGGTAATCTGGGGGAATGAGGCATTATGGGTTGGACAGGAGGAACTTAAACTTTGAATCCTAAGCTTGTAAAGTGGCCAAGTTGGATCTAAAACCCACAGGTTGAGGAAGAATGAAAATGGACAACACAGATGGAATGTTTCGGTAAGTACATAATATCTTTTTTTCCAGATCTGTAAATAAAGACAACTAGGATGGAACAGTAGCATAATAGCCCATCCATTAGTATCAGTTGCCATAGAACAGTAATTGCTATATTCAACTTAAGTCCCAGTCAATCATTTTAAGGAAAACTATCTAGCTTCATGTCTTAACTAAGATATGACATTAATTGTGCTGTGCATACTTCTCAACTGTCCAGAATATCAAAAAATGTCCCTGAATGTGTTTTCATACACACACACACACACACACACACACACACACACACACAGGACTTTAACATGATACTGCTACATACTTCATACATGACTCCCATGTGCACATTACAATCTATCCATGATCTTCTCCTATTACTATCATCATTCCACCCTCCCTCTTTCTAACTCTCTCTCTATCACCCTCCAAATAGTTTCAGGAATAGCTCTTTATTCCCTCATAAACTGCACTACATACCTGTCCCACAATTTCATATTGCATTTTCTTCAGAAAAAAAAAAAACAGTTTGCATTACATACAGAAGAATTTAAATGAAGCACCACAGTTTACTCCTTTGCCGAACAGCAACTTTGGTGTGTGTGTGTGTGTGTGTGTCTGTGTGTGTGTGTGTGTGTGTGTGTGTGTGTGTGTGTGTGTGTGTGTGTGTGTGTGTGTGTGTGTGTGTGTGTGTTTCTGTGTGTGTGTGTGTGTGTGTGTGTGTATATGCATGCACATATCTGAGTGTGTGTGCAACAATGAGTGAGGCACAGCTTCTGTGAGGATTTTTACAGTGTTCATATTCTTAACAAATTTTCAAACAGATCCATACCCATTTATTAACTT